>NC_089235.1:16658378-16968378 GCF_963924675.1 Phocoena phocoena
GATATTCAATAATTGGACTTAATGTAAACCCAAGTTCACATATGTATTTTTTAGCAATTTACTTGCGGTTTCAGAAACATATAGATATTACTTTTTAGATGCTTTTTCTTAAGAAGTGATCTTTTTGAGGATATTGTTTTAACCCCTTCCTTTAAAAAAAAAAAAAAAAAAGGAGGGGGAAGAGTTTGACATATTTTAGCTGGTCCTTAGAGAAAGTTACAAACGAAATTTACTACATTTCCTGTGGTCTTTTTTATAGGGGGCCTTTTTTTAAAAAAAATCTTTTTACCTTTTTAAAGCCTGTTGCACCAATGCCTTTCCTCTTAGACATAATTTGTCCAGGTGCTCCGGCTGAGCTTGTAAAGCTTTCTACCATGATGAGTCTTTAAACTGGAAGCCTTCCTAAACTTTTTAAAATAATGAGACCTCACCAGGCAAATTTATGATAAGGTTTCTTTTCTTCCCAGCCTATCCCACTGAACCTCAATCAATTCATAGCTGGCCATTGGTGTGTAAGACAATGGTAATAAACAAGGAAACGGGTTTCCAAGGTGTCCCAATCTCTTTATGAGAAAGAGGAAATGACCAAGTGATTTCATGTTGTTCTATAAAGTCACTGGATATATTGTGATATCATTATTAATCTTGAGTCCTGATTCTGGCTCCTCCATTTTCTTCCTCCGGACTGTTTGCTTCCCTTATACAATAAAGCCAATGCCTGTGACACACTGGAAAACAGAAAAATGAGTTAAAATTAGTGTCTTTTATCCTCTTTTAATGTTCCTTCTGTTTCCCAAGGAGTTTCCAGGCCATGGTTAATCTGGAGTCTGCAGCTTTAACATTCTTACGGTATTTTCCCTCTTCTATAATTCAGGGCCACTAACACCCCAGGGAGTGTCTTTAAAACAGGAAGTTGCTCAAGCAAATTATTATCTTTAGGAGGACAGATCTATGGCCAAAACATTGCAAAGGCCAACTGCCTTTTCTTCAGGGAGGTGAGCAGACAGAGGCATACTTCAAGAGCAGAACTAAACACACAAGGCTGCTGCTTTCTGTCATAGCTCCCTTACTCCTCAGAGAAGCCACTGCTGAACGAAAAATAAGAGTCACTTAAGGCGAGTTGTTAAGAAGGACTTGTCACCTTCAATTGAGTTAGCTCATATTTTTTCTGTAAAACAGTAAGCGGTTATAAGCACACTCTTTATTTGCCTTCCATGTCTCCACCTTGCCCATGGTTCAGTGGCGAGCTTCATGAAGGCTTTCCATTCAAGTTTTACTTCTTTTTCCACTTCATTTGTCACGGGGGCTCTAACTCCTGTGTGCCTGGGCAGCTGGCTCCTGATCTTCAGGGGTGTGGGGAAGGCAGCAGAAAGTCCAGGTGAGGAGTTAGACCGCTGTAATGAAATCTAGCCAGTCCCTCTTATACTGCTTTGATTTCAGAGCTTAAAGATCCCTGAATCTTATTTTCTACAGCTCATGACAGAAATGGGATATGGAGGGCATCCGTTAAAGGACACATGAAAAAGCTCTGTACTAAAGTTGGGAAGGATGTAAATAGATTTCCGATTCGGTGTTAAAATCTCTTCCAGAGTAGAATTGAAATTTTTCATTGTGCAGAACTTTGAAAAAGTGAACAATCAAATGATTTTGTAATAAACATGTATGTTGGCCATCTGATACGGGAAAACTGTGGTTCGAATAGTCTGCTTAGAGTATAAAAGACCTGCACAGTGAATGCCGTGTGGAGTATGACTCCTGTCTTAAGATGCCTTTTGGCCTTTCGGGGCCACCATAGGCATGGAGCCTATGAATTGGATGTTAAGAATTCAAGAATTGTTTGTTAAATAAATAGGTGTCTAGCAAGTTGAGTTCATATCGAACCCCAAATAAGTTCAGAAAAGAGAAGTAGAAAGTGAGAAGGGAAAAAAGCCCTACATTCAACTGAATTTCTCCAAGATGAGTGGACGTGATGCCCAGTAAAAGATGAACCTGAGGTTATAGATACTTCCAAGTCTCTTCCACTTGCAATTTTTAAGGTAAAAAAGTTTCTTTTAAAAACAAAGTATAGCACTATGAAAACACTGAATGTCTGATGTGGAAACCTTTTTAACATCAGTAAAAAAAAGAGAAAAAAAATCTTCTTTTATTATTTCAAAAACAGGGAAACGGTTTTGGATTTCTTTGAACATTTTAGAATTTAAAAGAATTTCCCAGGCATGAATAAAATCAGATTTTCATCAAAAGCCTTTTAAGCAAAACTCCACACTTTTCTCCATAAAACAAAACAAATATTTTTCAGAGCAATATTCTCTTACACAAAAGATTTTTTACAAATCATTACAGTGTTCTGTGTGAGGAAAATAAAATTCAAAATTATTCAGTAAAATATTTTTCTTTCACTTTTTATTGCTACTAGGAATAAGAAAGCATTAAGGAGGATGTATGACTATAGATGAAAGTTACCCTGCCAAACATAAAAAACAAATTCTTTAATGTTTTGGTCACGAACTCTGACAATGATAAATCACTTTTCAACAGCTGCAGACAGCTGTTAAAGTCTGGAGCCTAAAACGCTTAATTGGGGAAGTGTGTTAAAAGTTAAAGGGCCAGTGTCCTTTTAGGCTATGTGAAGGCTTTCTTCAACAGACTCAAAACAATGCATTCCAAGGTTTGGGAAAGGACACGTTAGTCTCTAGGTTCATTAAATGTAAAACTTTAGGTGGACAAATTGTACAGTGCTCCTAGTTATATATACGAGCAAGAAACAAGAGGCAGTGTTTAGTAAAGAAGACACTCAAGCTCCTTGGTAGACGGTTGTCATATAGTGTTTAGTGATGTGACTGAGATCAGTAGTGTTCTTTTATTTCAGATGTTTTAACTGGCTGCTCCTAATCGCTTCAATGTGGGTCTTACTACAATAAATCCATTTACCCAGGATTAATTTACTGATTGATGATTTCCAATCCTATTCAAATCAATAGAAGAAAAAAATTTTTTTTAATTTTAATGAGTTTTTTGTGTTGCTTGTATTCTATTCTGACAGTGTTTGGGCAGTGAGTTACCCCAGTTAATTTAGGGACTTCTTCACCTCAAATTTTTTCTTCATTAGGGTATTTCAAACTGATTTGCAGTCATAATATTTATTTAAGACACACAAGTGCTGAGATACTGTCCTTCTGAAGCAGCGTTTGTTGCTTGCATGTGACTTTTTCCAAAATGTCTGTGTGTGTATGTACATATGTTCACTGCATATGTTATATATATTCACTGTATATATTATATATAATATATTCATTACATATAATACATATTCACTGTATTATATTCGCTTCATATATGATATAATTATAATATACATTCACTGCATATATATTCATTGCAGAGCCATATATATGTGTATGTGTACGTGTGTGTGTGTGTGTGTGTGTGTGTGTACACACTACTAATTAAGAACTGAACTGATGGTTTTATTTTACTTTTTCCATGGGTACCAAGTGTGTAAAGTTAAACATCATATATCTCTTTGAAGAGGGGTAGTTCCCGTTGAGTAACTGTTGGTAGGTCATTTCTCCTCTGTAAAACTCCTGACATTCAGGAAAGGGAGTAGTTCTGTTTCACACTCCGTAGCAAAGGTGATCTCTGGGAATTGTTTGCTGAGTAATTCGCTGTTACACAATACATCATTTTTATTGGTAATAAGGCAGATGTCACCAACAGCATAGTTTGTCCAAGGCTGGCTCTGAAATTTCCTTTAATGCATCATGCTCCCAAACAGGCAGAAAATTGTCGTCAACGATTGCAGATTGAAAGATCACATTGCAGCGTCCAAGGACTGTTTATGACTTTTCCAGCTATACACAAAGTGGGTGGTGGAAAGTGGCCTTGTGTAAGCGCTTATTTGTTCCAGTTATGATGTATCTACTGTATAAAATTTGGGAAGAAATGTACCATAAAAATATGTTGTGTGAAGTTTGTATTGTGTGAAGCAGATGAGTTTACTTAAAGGATAGAGGAAAAAAAGACCCACTCGCAAAGTCTTTCTCATAAGAGTATCTATTGGAAGCAATTTTACTTATTGCTTTAAAAAACTAAGATAAATGACTTTAAATGAAAGCTCCTTATTGCTAATATTAATTAGAGAGACATGTTTATACATTTCATTCATACGAATCTTGTGAGCCATTCTTAACACACTGGGTAATAACCATCATCTAAGGATCTATACTTTTTTAAAGTTCTGTGCTGGTTCAAATTCAATGAATTACTTCAAATTAGAGACAATATTGTACTAACACTCTACACTAAACTTGTAACTTCAATCTCCTATAAATGTGGAAGGATCTTATCCCACTACCCAAAGAGTTAAGAGCAGCAGAGCTAGAAGATAAATTTCATATATGCATCACAAGAGTGGCAAGATGGCTCTTGTCACAAGCCATACATTCCCTTGTTGCTTTGTTGTTTATAGTATGACACGGACTGTGTATTTCTAAAGGTAATACTAAAATGAAAGTTTGTTTCCTCTCGTATCACAGTCCAATATGGATGTTCCCGGTCAGATGATTCTATCCCAAGTGGTGATTCAGGGACCCAGACTTCTTAAGTCCTGTGGTTCCATTATCTTCAACATGTGGAGAGAATGGAAATGTTTGGAGCACTCATCCCATCCGCCCACATGCCAAAAGCAATTTCCACAGATGACAACAACAAAAAAACAATTCAAGAAACCAAATGCAAATACATCTGCCCCAAAGGGAAGAAGTTGGCTTTGATTCCTCAAGGGTAAGTTAAGTCCAGAGAGGTAGCCAAGCTACACCATATAAGAGTAAAGGTAAAGTAAATGGAAAGCTGTACTTATGTAGAAGAAAAAGTATGACAAATGCTAGTGTTTCCATTTAGTTATGTATACAAATACATCTTTAATTTTTTAATAAAATATTTACTTTAAAAATACTGAGGCCAAGCCATGCTTTGTAAATGGGCAGGAAACCACCTTGTGTAGGAAATCATTTGATAAAATCTAGGTTAAAATAACTGGCCAAAGTCTTTGAAAAGACATGGGATGGGAACAGGAAAGAACCAGTATTGCTCATAATTTAGAAAAAAAAGAAAAGCCTTTGCCTTTCATTACTAGGTAAGTAGGAAAAGGAATCCAAATAAAATCCATTTGCACTCACAGACATTAAGGGTCTACGATCCCCAAGAACAAATACCCTCAGGCTGTGCAAATATCTGCCTCTAACAAAAGAGAAGCCAGCATAGGGCTGAGAGAAGGATTCCACACTCCCTTACTCAGCATATTCATTAGTAAACTAAGCAAAGTACCTGAGACCACTTAACTCAAGTATTTTCACACCTACAGAGCACGTCTTTCCGGGAAAACAGGTGGTAGCAAATCAGCATCAATCTTAGAAACATCACGAGTGTTAGCAGGCAGGAACTGGTCATCTAAACTGGTACCATTTTCAAGTGATCTTTGCATGCTGCTTCTTGAGGAAAGCCCCTGACAGATCTTAGTTGATTTCACAGCTGCCCTGATGCCTCTCCTTCATAGTCCTTATCTTGCTTGTAACTTAAATCATTGTTGGAAGTGATGATGTGTTTAATATTTGTCTTCCCCACTAGACTGAACACTCAGTGAAGGCAGGGCTCCTGACGGGTCTACTGCTGCATTTCTAGTATCAAACACTGTCTCTGGCAAATAACAGACTCCCAATAAATGTTTCTTAGTGAAGGAATGATCTAAGGGTTGGAAGAATGTTCTTACCTCTACTCTTCGCTTGGTTAACCCCTCCTCAACCCTCAGATCTTGACTTAAGCGTGGCTGTCTCAGGAAAGCCTTCCTTGATCCCCTAGACGAAGCCAAATCTACCTGTTCTATCACTGTTTTTGTCAAAGTCGCAATTTTATACTTAGTTTTGGGAAACTGATTGTCTCTTTCGTCAATAGTCAGAAACCTTTATGAGAGTAGATCCTTTTATTCCTAGTACCTAGCATAGTGATCAGCATATAATTAATTGGCTGTTAATTTAATTAACCAGTTTATAAGTGGCTCAGAGAATTGAATGAACAAGTAAATGAATATGTGAATGAATGAAGAGAAAGATATTTATAAAGTTCGCCATTAGACATATGTTTAATCTGTGGATTGTATGTGTATATATAGTTAAAAGAAAATAAAAGTGTAAAGTCACCTTTCACATTGGTATGGTAATGAAAATCAAAATGTATAATAGTAAGGCTAAAATATAGAATGCACAATGCAGTGATAGGAATAATATACATTAGAAACATCTTTGCTAGATATGAGTCAAGTCAGAGTTCTGAGAAGATTCAAAACTGAGATTCAAAAATTATGTGGGAGGAATACACAAGAACAGTGTTGAATGCCCACCAGAGAGAAAGAAATGTGTCCATATCTGGCTACACCACTGCAAACAGTTAAAGAAAACTTGAAGCAGAATCAGGGGAATGTCAATCCCCTGACTGAGTCAGGGAGCGAAAACTTAAGAAAAATGTAAAAAAGACTAGCATAATTGAGCTCTGAGAACAAGGAAAGAAGCAGCAACTTTCATGTAAAACCTTTTACACTGAGACTTTAGGGAACTATTTTCCAACTCTTCTGTTGCCAGAGCAATAAAAATGCACAAAATGCAGCAAGCAGGATCTATGTTAGAAGTTAGGTTGTTTGAAATTAAGCTTTTCAAACTTTGGACTAACTTACTAAGGGCACTGTGTTCCTCTCAAAAGTCTATAAGGACAGAGATTTTTCTCAGTGGGATGAAATGATTTAGGGGAACACGAGAGGAGGTCCAGGACAAAGGCCTCTGTGACCTCTGCAGTGCCCTCAGCCTTCACACTGAATAATGAGAGTAGGTTGGAGAATGAAAGAGTGCTGTTTAATGGAAATCTTTTATGTCTTCACTGTAAATTTGCTCCATGCTCAACCACAGGATCTACTTATTTTGTTAGTGAAACACCTACAGAGGTTTATGATTAAAGGAGATGATAACATCAGATTTATGCAGAATATGAGTGAACGCAGACTTATTGGTTCATACGGGCATTTTTTTAAAAAAATTGGCCTCAGGGCTTTTAAACTGAGGCTGTGAGGGAAAATTCATACTATCAAACCAGAAACAGGCTGAAATTGGTGTAAGTTTATGAAACAGAAAGTTTTCAAAAGTTAAGTATCTGTTGATTTAATATACTGAGGATCAAGTGTCTGGGTATTGAGGAAGCTAGAGTTTTTGTCCTGAAAATTTCAGATATCTTTGGTTCACGATGGAATGTGGAATTGCCCTGTGACCAGCCCGTTCACTTTATTTGTTCATTTAGTGTAAAGTGAGTATTAACTGAACACCTATTATTGTGTGTGCAAAGTCAAGTGTTAAGATCTATGGAACTCAAGAAATGTGAACAGGAAACCTTCCCTCATGAGGTTTACAAACCTTCTTTTGCTTCAGTGTACTGAAAACTAGATTTAGCAAACTAAAAAGTATCTACGTTTATTCTGCCCTAATGTAATTAAACTCATTTATTTTTTATATCAATGCCCACACCTTAGTGTTTGACTTTTTTTTGAATTTTATTTTTTTATACAGCAGGTTCTTATTAGTTATCCATTTTATACATATTAGTGTATATATGTCAATCCCAATCTCCCAATTCATCACACCACCCCCACCCCCCCAGCCACTTTCCTCCTTTGGTGTCCATACGTTTGTTCTCTATATCTGTGTCTCAACTTCTGCCCTATAAACGGGTTCATCTGTACCATTTTTCTAGGTTCTACATATATGCGTTAATATACGATATTTGTTTTTCTCTTTCTGACTTACTTCATTCTGTATGACAGTCTCCAGATTCATCCACGTCTCTACAAATGACTCAATTTCGTTCCTTTTTATGGCTCAGTAATATTCCACTGTATATATGTACCACATCTTCTTCACCCATTCGTGTGTCAATGGGCATTTAGGTTGCTTCCATGACCTGACTATTGTAAATACTGCTGCAATGAACATTGTGGTGCATGTGTCTTTTTCAATTATGGTTTTCTCTGGATATATGACCACTAGTGGTATTGCTGGGTCATATGGTAATTCTATTTTTAGTTTTTTAAGGAACCTCCATACTGTTCTCCATAGTGGCTCTATCAATTTACATTCCCACCAACAGTGCAAGAGGGTTCCCTTTTCTCCACACACTCTCCAGCATTTGTTGTTTGTAGATTTTTTGAGGATGGCCATTCTGACTGGTGTGAGGTGATACCTCGTTGTAGTTTTGATTTGCATTCCTCTAATAATTAGTATTGTTGAGCAGTTTTTCATGTGCTTCTTGGCCATCTGTATGTCTTCTTTGGATAAATGTCTATTTAGGTCTTCTGCCCATTTTTGGATTGGGTTGTTTGTTTTTCTATATTGAGCTGCATGAGCTGTTAATATATTTTGGAGTTTAATCCTTTGTCCGTTGATTTGTTTGCTAATATTTTCTCCCATTCTGAGGGTTGTCTTTTCGTCTTCTTTATTGTTTCCTTTGCAGTGCAAAAGCTTTTAACTTTCATTAGGTCCCATTTGTTTATTTCGGTTTTTATTTCCATTACTCTAGGAGATGGATCAAAAAAGATCTTGCTGTGATTTATGTCAAAGAGTGTTCTTCCTATGTTTTCCTCTAAGGGTTTTATAGTGTCCAGTCTCACATTTAGGTCTCTAATCCATTTTGAGTTTATTTTTGTGTATGGTGTTAGGGAGTGTTCTAATTTCATTCTTTTACACTTAGCTGTCCAGTTTTCCCAGCACCACTTATTGAAAAGACTGTCTCTTCTCCATTGTATATGCTTGCCTCCTTTGTCATAGATTAGTTGACCACAGGTGTGTGGGTTTATCTCTGGACTTTCTACCCTGTTCCATGGACGTATATTTCTGTTTTTGTGCCAGTACCATATTGTCTTGATTACTGTAGCTTTACAGTATAGTCTGAAGTCAGGGAGTCTGATTCCTACAGCTCCATTTTTTGCCCTCAAGACTGCTTTGGCTTTTCAGGGTCTTTTGTGTCTCCATACAAATTTTAAGATTTTTTTGTTCTAGTTCCGTAAAAAATGCCATTGGTAATTTGATAGGGACTGCATTGAATCTGTAGATTGCTTTGGGTAGTATAGTCATTTTCACAATATTGATTCTTCCAATCCAAGAACATGGTATATCTCTCCATCTGTTTGTATCATCTTTAATTTCTTTCATCAGTGTCTTATAGTTTTCTGCATACAGGGCTTTTGTCTCCCTAGGTAGGTTTATTCCTAGGTATTTTATTCTTTTTGTTGCCATGGTAAATGGGAGTGTTTCCGTAATTTCTCTTTCAGATTTTTCATCATTAGTGTATAGGAATGCAAGAGATTTCTGTGCATTAATTTTGTATCCTGCAACTTTACCAAATTCATTGATTAGCTCTAGTAGTTTTCTGGTGGCATCCTTAGGATTCTCTTATCTATAGTATCATGTCATCTGCAAACAGTGACAGCTTTACTTCTTCTTTTCCAATTTGGATTCCTTTTATTTCTTCTTCTTCTCTGAGTGCCGGGGCTAGGACTTCCAAAACTATGTTGAATAATAGTGGCAAGAGTGGACATCCTTGTCTTGTTCCTGATATTAGAGGAAATGCTTTCAGTTTTTCACCATTGAGAGTGAGGTTTGCTGTGGGTTTGTCATATATGGCCTTTATTATGTTGACGTAGGTTCCCTCTATGCCCACTTTCTGGAGAGTTTTTTTTATCACAAATGGGTGTTGAATTTTGTCAAAAGCTCTTTCTGCATGTATTGAGATGATCATATGGTTTTTCCTCTTCAATTTGTTAATATGGTGTATCACATTGATTTATTTGCATATATTGAAGAATCCTTGCATCCCTGGGATACATCCCACTTGATCATGGTGTATGACCTTTTAATGTGTTGCTGGATTCTATTTGCTAGTATTTTGTTGAGGATTTTTGCATCTATATTCATCAGTGATATTGGTCTGTAATTTTCTTTTTTGTAGTATCTTTGTCTGGTTTTGGTATCAGGGTGACGGTGGCCTCATAGAAGGAGTTTGGGAGTGTTCCTTCCTCTGCAATTTTTTGGAAGAGTTTGAGAAGGATGGGTGTTAGCTCTTCTCTAAATGTGTGATAGAATTCACCTGTGAAGCCATGTGGTCCTGGACTTTTGTTTGTTGGAAGATTTTTAATCACGCTTTCAATTTCATTACTTGTGATTGGTCTGTTCATGTTTTCTATTTCTCCCTGGTTCAGTCTCGGAAGATTATACCTTTCTAAGAATTTGTCCATTTCTTCCAGGTTGTTCATTTTATTGGCACAGAGTTGCTTGTAGTAGTCTCTTAGGATCCTTTGTATTTCTGCGGTGTCTGTTGTAACTTCTCCTTTTTCATTTCTAATTTTATTGATTTGAGTCCTCCCCCTCTTTTTCTTGATGAGTCTGGCTAATGGTTTATCAATTTTGTTTATCTTCTCAAAGAACCAGCTTTTAGTTTTACTGATCTTTGCTATTTTGTTTCATTTCATTTATTTCTGATCTGATCTTTATGATTTCTTTCCTTCTGCTAATTTTGGGTTTTGTTTCTCTTCTTTCCCTAGTTCCTTTAGGTGTAAGGTTAGATTGCTTATTTGAGATTTTTCTTGTTTCTTGAGGTAGGCTTGTATTGCTATAAACTTCCTCCTTAGAACTGCTTTTGCTGCATCCCATAGGTTTTGGATCATCATGTCTTCATTGTCATTGGTCTCTAGGTATTTTTTGATTTCCTCTTTGATTTCTTCAGTGATCTCTTGGTTATTTAGTAACGTATTGTTTAGCCTCCAGGTGTTTGTGTTTTTTACGTTGTTTTCCCTGTAACTGATTTCTAATTTCATAGCATTGTGGTCAGAAAAGATGCTTGATATGATTTCAACTTTCTTAAATTTACTGAGGCTTGATTTGTGACCCAAGATGTGATCTATCCTGGAGAATGTTCCATGCACACTTGAGAAGAAAGTGTAATCTGCTGTTTCTGGATGGAATGTCCTATAAATATCAATTAAATCTATCTGGTCCATTGTGTCATTTAAAGCTTGTGTTTCCTTATTACTTTTCTGTTTGGATGATCTGTCCATTGGTGTGAGGTGTTAAAAGTCCCCCACTATTACTGTGTTACTGTTGATTTCCTCTTTTATAGCTGTTAGCAGTTGCCTTATGTATTGAGGTGCTCCTATGTCGAGTGCATATATAATTGTTATATCTTCTTCTTGGATTGATCCCTTGATCATTATCTAGTGTCCTTCCTTGTCTCTTGTAACATTCTTTATTTTAAAGTCTATTTTATCCGATAGGAGTATTGCTACTCCAACTTTCTTTTGATTTCCATTTGCAAGGAATATCTTTTTCCATCCCCTCACTTTCAGTCTGTATGTGTCCCTAGGTCTGAAGTGGGTCTCTTGGAGACAGCATATATACAGGTCTTGTTTTTGTATCCATTCAGCAAGCCTGTGTCTTTTGGTTGGAGCATTTAATCCATTCACATTTAAGGTAATTATCGATATGTATGTTCCTATGACCATTTTCTTAATTGTTTTGGGTTTGTTTTTGTAGGTCCTTTTCTTCTCTCGTGTTTCCCACTTAGAGAAGTTCCGTTAGCATTTGTTGTAGTGCTGGTTGGGTGGTGCTGGATTCTCTTAGCTTTGCTTGTCTGTAAAGCTTTTGATTTCTCCATCGAATCTGAATGAGATCCTTGCTGGGTAGAGTAATCTTGGTTGTAGGTTCTTCCCTTTCATCACTTTAAATATGTCATGCCACTCCCTTCTGGCTTGCAGAGTTTCTGCTGAGAAATCAGCTGTTAACCTTATGGGAGTTCCCTTGTATCTTATTTGTTGTTTTTCCCTTGCTGCTTTCAATAATTTTTCTTTGTCTTTAATTTTTGCCAATTTGATTACTATGTGTCTCGGCGTGTTTCTCCTTGGGTTTTTCCTGTATGGGACTCTCTGTGCTTCCTGGCCTTGGGTGGCTATTTCCTCTCCCATGTTAGGGAAGTTTTCGACTATAATCTCTTCAAATATTTTCTCGGGTCCTTTCTGTCTCTCTTCTCCTTCTGGGACCCCTATAATGCGAATGTTGTTGCGTTTAATGTTGTCCCAGATGTCTCTTAGGCTGTCTTCATCTCTTTTCATTCTTTCTTCTTTATTCTGTTCAGCAGCAGTGAATTCCACCATTCTGTCTTCCAGGTCACTTACCCATTCTTCTGCCTCAGTTATTCTGCTATTGATTCCTTCTAGGGTATTTTTCATTTCAGTTATTGCATTGTTCATCTCTGTTTTTTTGTTCTTTAATTCTTCTAGGTGTTTGTTAAACATTTCTTGCACCTTCTCTGTCTTTGCCTCCATTCTTTTTCCGAGGTCCTGGATCATCTTCACTATCATTATTCTTAATTCTTTTTCTGGAAGGTTGCCTATCTCCACACCATTTAGTTGTTTTTCTGGGGCTTTATCTTGTTTCTTCATCTAGTACATAGCCCTCTGCCTTTTCATCTTGTCTATCTTTCTGTGAATGTGGTTTTTGTTCCACAGGCTGCAGGACTGTAGTTCTTCTTGCTTCTGCTGTCTCTAAACTCATTTATTGATTCATTCAATCAACAAATATTTATTGCATGAGAAATGAAGTCATATTTTATCTCAAGGAGTTTTTGTTTTGGTAGGAAAGGAAATCAGTTCACACCAGTATATAAAATATTAGGCAACCTACATTCAGTGCCTGACATTACAGGTTGGCTCTCTCAACACCACCATTCCCAAACCACTTGTCTTTGTTTTCCTCATCTATCATAAAAACTAGAAAGCTAAATGTTTGATTTTGCAGTTAGGATGGCCTTACGACACAGTCTTCTACAAAAGGATGCAGGGCAGAAGACCTAAATAGACATTTTTCAAAGAAGATATACAGATTGGCAACAAACACATGAAAAGATGCTCAACATCACTAATCATTAGAGAAATGCAAGTCAAAATTACAATGAGGTAGCACCTCACACCAGTCAGAATGGCCATCATAAAAAAAATCTACAAACAATAAATGCTGCATAGGGTGTGGAGAAAAGGGAGCCCTCTTGCACTGTTGGTGGGAATGTAAATTGATACAGCCACTATGGAGAACAGTATGGAGGTTCCTTAAAAAACTATAAGTAGAACTACCATACAACCCAGCAATCCCACTACTGGGCGGATACCCTGAGAACACCATAATCCAAACAGAGTCATGTACCACAATGTTCATTGCAGCTCTATTTACAATAGCCAGGACATGGAAGCAACCTGTGTCCATCGCCAGATGAATGGATAAAGAAGATGTGGCACATATATACAATGGAATATTACTCAGACATAAAAAGAAACAAAATTGAGTTATTTATAATGAGGTGGATGGACCTAGAGACTGTCATACAGAGTGAAGTAAGTCAGAAAGAGAAAAACAAATACCGTATGCTAACACATATATATGGAATCTAAAAAAAGAAAAAAAAAGGTTCTGAAGAACCTAGGGCAGGACAGGAATAAAGAGGCAGACATAGAGAATGGACATGAGGACACAGGGAGGGGGAAGAGTAAGCTGGGATGAAGTGAGAGAGTGGCACTGACATATATACACTACCAAATGTAAAATAGGTAGCTAGTGGGAAGCAGCCATATAGGGAGATCAGCTCAGTGCTTTGTGACCACCTAGAGGGGTGGGATAGTGAGGGTGTGAGGGAGATGCAAGAGGGAGGGGATATGGGGATGTATGTATATGTATAGCTGATTCACTTTGTTATAAAGCAGAAACTAATGCACCATTGTAAAGCAATTATACTCCAGTAAACATGTTTTAAAAAAAAAAAGAAGAGAAAGGAGGAATCTGCAAAGCATTTAGGGAGAGGGAGTAGTGGCATTTATTTATATAACTTGAATTCTTACCTTTTCTATTAGACGAAAAAGCTCTTTGAGAAAAGCAAATGTGTGTTATCTATTTTTGTATGCTTATGCCAAGTTATTAGAACAGTCTTCAGCATATATAAGGTTCTCATAAGTGTAAAGTAAGTTAAATAAATGAATGTTTGTATTCTTTCATTCATATTAAACATAACAAGAAGTAACAAAAAATTGTGTCATCTACTTAAATTCTCTAAACCAGTGTGACCATACATTTTTGTTCACACAATTCCATTAGTATATGGAATATACAATATATACAAATGTATATAGGTAATACACAAATATATATAGGTAAATACTTACATTAATACATTATGCATATCACAAAATACACCAAATAAGGAGTTAAAAGAATGAGATAAAAATAAATATTATAAACATTCTGATTCCCTCCCCACCCCCACCTCAGTGGATCAAGGTTAACAAACCATCTGGGGACATGCCTTTTGTATAGATCCACTTGGGGAACATCATTCCAAATTAGAGTATCACAGAACTATTTTAAGGCCAAGGAGCAATTGATGAGTCACGTAAATTATATCAATATCTCAAATCCACTATTAATCATTTCATATCATTTCCTTCTAAGTTTTCCAGGTTTTATAGCTGTAAGAATTGGTGCACAATGGCTAAAAATAAACTAAGAGACTTCTAGGAATGCAAGCAACTAATGTCACCTCCATTTGCTCTGAAATGAAATAAAATGCATGTAGGAAACGTTCACTGAGTCTATACTGTGCTCTAGACACTGTGTTAGGTGCCGGAAATATAAACATTAATTGTCCCAACTCTTCAGGAACTCACTGTTCATTGGGGAAAGAGGCAAATGAATGGATGAAGCACCATAGTTTCTGTGATAGAAGCTTGTCTCCACACAATGGAGACATGAAGGAGCAATTCCAGTAAAAGTTTCATAAAAGTCAGTGACATGAGCTGTCAAGGTCATTAAAATGGGGTCTGCATTTTCATTCACTAGTTTTTGCCGAGTAAAGTATCCTTTATATTTTATTAACTAATAATCAATTTCTACTCAACTTACATTTTACTATGAATAAAATGTTTGAATTAACTGTTCTAATAACAGAGTATCTCTGGCCTAGATGTGCCATTAAAAGTTGTCTTGGAAGCACACAGCTGATTTTTGGCATAACAGTTTGCATAGCACAGGTCAGTCTTGGAGTCAGCGGGGATTTCAGAAGTAGAAAAATGGCCCTTATTCTAGGTATAAGGAATAAGGAATAAGGAATACCCTTGCTTATTTTAGGGTGGTTTTATAAAACATCTCACCCTAGAGCCCATAGCATGGCTCCTAAAAATATTATTGAAATAAAAGTCTAGGTTAGTAATTTTAAAAAATATTTTAGTAATCGTAGAAATGAAAGCATACTTGCATAACTTTCTTTTTTAGGAAAGATAAAATACGTGTATTAAAATAATAAAGTTGTTTTATTATTTTTTTTTTTTTAATTTTTATTATTATTTCTTTTTGCGGTACGTGGGCCTCTCATTGTTGTGGCCTCTCCCGTTGCGGAGCACAGGCTCCGGAGGCGCAGGCTCAGCGGCCATGGCTCACGGGCCCAGCCGCTCCGCGGCATGTGGGATCTTCCCGGACCGGGGCACGAACCCGTGTCCCCCGCATCAGCAGGCGGACTCTCAACCACTACGCCACCAGGGAAGCCCAAGTTGTTTTATTTTATGCTCCACCAAAGAGGAGAGGTGATGAGAAAAATTCTTAGAAGAAAATTCTTCCCTTGATTGTAGCCATTGAGCCCCTCCCCTACCCCGCCCAGCCCGTTATTCCTATGATGGTTTCTATACACAGTACACCCCCCTTTTTAGATCCTGGGAGGCACAAGGCTCTTTTGCTTTAAGTCCTTTGACTTCCATCCCCTCCTCCATCCCTCAACCAACCCCCAGTGAGTTTTCATTCAACACCTCCAAGAGCAAATGAGTTTCTTCTGTCTCAAATTGTCTAGACAGATACAAGGGGACAGGGAGAGTACCAGATCACTTTTTTTTTTAGCATGGAAATTGAGGCTGTGTTAACTTACTCCATACCAGTTCATACTAAAGAGCTTTAAAATGGTTCATGTAAATCCACTTATTTAGATGAAACTACAGTGCCGAGCCGTCCACTGCCTGTTGGTGTCTGAACGTCATGAACATCGTGTTAGCAGGAATCGTCTCGTATTTGGCTCATGATGAAGATCTGGATGCTTAAATCTGTCCCTTCACAAGGCCCTCAAGGATAGGCACACTTCTGTTATTGGGGGCCTACTGAAAGCAGAAAGCCCAATTATTACATTCCTGTATTTTAGCTGAAATGTAGGCTTTGTTTTCACCTTCCTGACAGTTTTTCAGCTTCGGCAAGATTTTCATAGTAATTTTTATTCACAAAGAGAGTGACAAGAATTCCTCTCAGCTCGATTATCAGTGGACAAATAGACGACCTCGGAAATTGGCAATCTGCATCTCCTCCTGAGGATGTCAGCTGGATAATGAAGAAATATGTTCCAGGGTTCAGAAGTGACTGTTTTCTGCATGTGTGCATGCACACCCATGCATGTGTGTGCGTGTATGAGATGCTACGTGTATTAGTGTGTTGCTGTGTGTGTTACTGTGTTAGTATTTGTGTATTAGTGTGTATTGGTGTATGTGTGCCAGCATATATGCTGGTGTGTTAGTGTGTATTAGTGTGTTATATGTTAGTGTGTGTGTCTGTGTGTCACTGTATGTTTTGGTGTGCATGTTCGTGTGTGTTGGTATGTGTGTTAGTGTGTGTATTAATATGTATATTGTGTATGTCAAGATGTGTGTGTGTATGTTGGGGTGTGTGTGTGTGTGTTGCAAAAACAGGGGCAAGGATAAACCAACAAGTGGGAGTAGGAAACTTGGTTAGCATATTAATCAAGAAAGGCTGTGTTCTGTTTGTTTGTTTTCCATGAAAATGCTAGCTGGACCTATTCAATAAAGTACTGGGGCAAAGAAAAAGTTGGGAAGAGGAATAAACTGAAAGGGATCAAGAGTGAGGAAAGAGAGTGAGATCTAGACAGGACGGTAGAAAGAGAAAGAAATCAGAAGAGGCTGAAAAGGTAGCACCATGACCTGAGCCCATGGATGCCCTTGGCTTCCCCACAGAATTATCACCATGGAGTGCAGGAGGAAAACGATGAAAGGTCAAGTTCAACCACATGGGCTGAAATCCATCTCACCTGGGTTCTGCTTTGTTCTCTTTTTGAGGAATGTTAATGATCAGCCCGATTGAAGGACAGAGTGGAGGCCAAGTCAACTGAAAAGTTCTAAGCTGGTGGTGACTTCCCAGAAATGGACAACAATGTCGTCCTGTCAATGAAGCATTGGCCCCAGGAGAGCTGCCTCTGGGATTAATTCTTTCTGTGTGTGGGGAGTGCCGGCAGAGAACAATAGAGGAAAAGAGAGGCGTAATTTCCACATAGAGTGAAAGCCTCTGGAGCTGTCGAATAGTCCGACCCGTTTTCATGTTGAGATTTTACTAAAGGCATTTTATTATGATTACTAGTAAAACTTTAGTCATATTATTTATCTACACACACACACAAAACTAGCCAAGAACCTTGCCTTTCAAAACAAAATTTTTATTGCATTTAAAAATAAGGGAAGTTAAAAAAATAAATAAAGAACATGTTTGTAGAGATAAATGTTCATTGCAAACATGAATACGAAAATGTGGTTTGGACTAAAGTCACGAGTAACATAATTAACAACAACAACAACAAAACCACTAAAGGATTTGTGAGAACTAAAACAAAACCCAAAAGGCATCCGAGGGGTGATGGGCTTTCCTATTCCCCCATTCCTCGTGCTCAGTCCCCACGTCAATCATTTCCCTCCCAGTGGTCACTAACCTGGCTATTTGTCTGTTTCCACACTAATGCATCACAAAACATCATGCCCACTTGCCTGGAAAAGATAATATCTCACACATATGGGGCCTGCCTTTGATCTCTGTGGTCGAGCTAGAGGTCAGAGGCCTGCCTTCTCCAGACCCTTACTTCAAATGATTCCTTTCATTTGCTGAGAAACCAAACGTTAGCAGGGCAAAGGCAGGAAAAATAAAAGCCGTGATTTAATAGCAATTTATGTGTTTGGCCTATCTCAGTTTGGGTTTTATTCTCTTTGGGTCACATGTAATTCGTCATTCCTCACCATTCCCCTGTCCTCCCTCCCCCACCATTTGTTTATTTTGGGCCCTCAGACCGCTTGGCACTCTAAGGGATGCTCTTACATCCTCTTCCGCAACTTGTGGGGCACCATTCTGTCCTTCTAAAATGTAGCATTCAGAGACTTAATTCACTATCTCTTGTTAACAGGAAGAAAATATTGTAAGTTATAAGGCACAATTATGGAGTGGACTCTGGTAAATTTAGTGTTTTAAATGGTGAAAATAAATGGCTTTTGAAACTCATATGATTCATTGAGGGAATGGTTTTTTTGCACACAAATGGGGAAAGGAGGTAGATGAAGGAAGTTGGACCCAAAATTGGAGTGGAATTTAGACATGAAAAGTATTTTATAATATTTTTCTCTTTTGTGAATAAAATAAAAATGATCATATCTCAGGGTGTAGCAGATTTTAAAAGTATGAATTTTCATGTAAGTTATAATCAATTATTGATAATTTACAAGGTCATTAATCACAGTGCCGAACTTCATAATAGCATGGAATGTTCACATTTATCGAGGGTGCCCCATGTGAACCACGCACTGAGTAGGGTGCTTCGTCACCTTTCTTTCCAATCATCCTCACAATAAGCCTATGAGGCAGAAGTTATTCCCCTTTGAAAGATGACAAGCAGTCAATCAGTGAGTAGCAAAGAAACAGCAAACCCCTTTGATTCCTCTGGAATTATCAGTTCCCCTAATGATATTTACTGGAATGGATGTGTTTTACTAAAAAAAAATAAAAACTGAAAATACTCTACTATGCTCTTACAAAGGAAGGACTGGAGAGTTCAATTCAGTATTGCCATGCTTATATCATGGCAACTCACCGCCTTCCCTGCTGTGAATACAGGCAACCTCACCAAGAGTTCTGGAGTCAGAGAACAGGCCAGTGTTAGCCATGTTCCACGGGCAAGTTATGGAACCGCCCTGGGTCCCAAAGCCAGTGTTGGCCATGTTCCACGGGCAAGTTATGGAACCGCCCTGGGCCCCAGTTTCTCTGTAATGGGGGTATAAAGAGAGTACCTACTTCATGGGGCTGTCATGAAGACTGAGATGACACATATGAAACCCTAGTTTACTGCTTTCTGTATTCCAATATATGTGTGCATGTGTGTGTCCCATATACATACTAATATATATACATACATGAGGGGCAGGCAGGGAAACAGAGAGACACCTGGAGACTGACTGCTGTGCCTGACAATGGATGGCACTGTTCAGTGAAAGCTGAGACTCATGCAGACAACACAGCAGACGTGTGACATAACAATCAAGACTTTTGCCGCTCAGAAAGGTACAGGGGGAAAAAAATCCTCAAAAATTAAAACTAGGACTACCATATGATCCAACAATTCCACTCCTGAGTACTTATCCAAAGAAACAAAAGCACTAATTAGAAACGATATATGCACCCTGATGTCCACTGCAGCATTATTTACAATAGCCAAGATATGGAAGCAACCCAAGTGTCCATCAACAGATGAATGGATAAAGATGATGCGGTGTATATATATACAGTGGAATATTATTTAGCCATAAAAAGAATGAAATCTTGCCATTTGTGACAACATGGGTGGACCTAGAGGGTATTATGCTAAGTGAAATAAGTCAGACAGAGAAAGACAAATACTGTATGATCTCACTTACATGTGGAATCTAAAAATCAAAACAAATGAACAAACATAACAAAACAGAAACAGAATTATAGATATAGAGAACAAACAGATGGTTACCAGAGGAGAGAGGGGTAGGGGGAAGAAAGAAATAGGTGAGGGGGATTAAGAGGTACAAACTTCCAGTTGCAAAATAAATGTCACCAGTCTGAAATGTACAGTGTGGGGAAGATAGTCAGTGACTAATATCTTTGTGGTGACACATCATAACTAGACTTATCCGGTAATCATCTTGAAATGTATAGAAAAAGTCACCATGCGGTATAACGGGAACTAACATAATATTGCAAGTCAATTATACTTCAAAAACAAACTCAGAAAAAGAGATCAGATTTGTGGGGGGTGAGGGGAGGGGGAACTGGGGAAAAAAAGGTATGGGAGAAAAAGTTGGATTGTTGAACATTATACAGTGATTAGCTTATGGAAACTTGGAAAAGAAGAACACAAGACCTCTTCATATATTATTGCCTGACTATTAAAGAACAAACATGGACTTCAGTTAATCTGGTCTGAGGAGCTTTCTATAGGCAGTAGGAGGGCAAAGGTACTGTCCTGGGGATGCTGCCTGGGGCTTGGGAAGTCTGTTGAGGACAAAGTCAGGCTACCGTAGTACCTGCTCAATTTTCTGTCAATAAAAGGGCAGGTGGTGTGGCAGTTAAGAGCCTGGACTCTGGAGCCAGGTAGCCTTGGTTCAAATACCAGCCCTGCCAATTATGAGCTGTGGGACCCTGAATAAGACCAGCATCTCCACTTCCCCACTGGTACAGCACACAATCGTGTGAGGGTTACATGAGTTCATGTATTGATATGTGAAGCACTTGGAGCACTGCCAGGCACAATGTCAAGATTCAAGGGATGCTGTCTGTATAGAGACCAGGTGTCAGGCTGGGTGGATGCATCTCAGTACTAGGGGCCACCTAGAATGTTTTTCAAAGCTTTCTCTCATAATCTACTAGAACTTTATTAACAAGAAAAGATGCAGAATTGAGAAGGGATGACATGAGCCTTCAAGAGGCTTCTAGTGTCTGATTCATTCGTTGTTCAGTTCTGAGAGAGTACACCACGCCTTACACCAACCAGGGTATCATTTGCTTCCTCTGATCCTGAGTAAAAACATTTATGATCCAGGAATCACCTAACTGCTGAGGAGAAAAGACTCTAGTGATTCTGTCTGACTGAGAGAGCAGGAAGATTATAGATGTTCAAGAAACAGAAGTTGGTTGGGAGCCAATGTCCATTTTTACTGGATGGTTCCATGAAAGTATGAAATTTAGAAGGATTTTGATGGATGGATTGGAACTTGAAGCTAATCTAAGAGAAACTTCCATCACAAGATGACCACGGAGCATGGGAAACAAAGGACACCATTTGTTAGCATTGTATTGCCTTGATGTGCTCATTCAGCAGTATCTACACTCATCTGACAGATTTGGGAAAGGAAAACCTTCATGATGATGCATTTTAAATGGTAGTTTCTCCCTTCACCCCGAAATGGATGAATCCCCTATTTGGGAAAGCTCATTGCAGACACCTTAGAGGAGAGGGCAATTACACACTTAGCCTCAGGTTTTCCTAGAGTTAGAGGGAAAAAGAAACCGCAACGGAGATGTAGATATTAGGCAAAGAAGTTAGTTATTCATTGGAATCCGAGAAGCAGGGTCTGGGGTGGCTGACACAGGGAAAGCTGGTCCCTCTCCAGGTCCCCGTTAGGGCAGCTGAATTCTGTTTCTCAGGTGTGCATTCCACAGCTGGAAATGCTGCGAAAAAGGGATTAGCCCCTCAGCACCTGTGACAGTCTAAGCTTGGGCTTAGACTTGGAACACATGAAGATAAGCTTTTCCAGGAAGGAATTCTTACTTTTGACTTGTTTGAGTGGAACCCAATGCTGTTTTCCCATGCTTTTCGCTTACCAGTGAGCCATCTTTCTCTTTTGTTTTTAAATAAACTTTCTTGGAGTCTCAAGCTGAAACCCATCCTGATTCACTCACACTCACTAATCTCCTCACTTACAATAGTCTGAGGTCCTGAAAAACCTGGATCACTTACCCACCTGCTAGTCGTTAAAACAATTACATGGTTAGGAGCTCACAAACAAAGCGATTCATAATGGACCCGGGTCCTATTTCCTCCTGGTCCCCTATGTAGGCGGATGAATTGCGTCCTTGTCCCCTCCAGAACCAGTGTCTCTGGAACAATGGCACACACATAAGAGTGCAGAGGGGGGAGTCTTTTTTACTGCTCCTGTCTGGACACCCATCTTGCAAAACCCTCACCTCACAGTAAGCTCTCACTCCCACGTCGTCATTATAATTTACTTAGAAAATCCTGTACAGTTTTTTTGCTCCACTGCATGTAAATGAATTTTAGTTCATTAATTCCATATTTAGCATGTATTCAGTGAGTGCTTACCATCCTGGGTGTTAGGGTACAGCAGTCCCCAGAGAAAGTTCTTGACCTTCTGGAGCTGACGTTCTCTGGACTGTGTGGTCTGGCTGCAGCAGTGTTTTGCAAGTTAGATGGAAAGTTTTCCGAGGGTAAACAGGATGCTTTTCTAGTCTTATTTTTAGCAACAGTGTGAATTTTAATAGCAACAATATTTGTACTCACTTCATAACTTGTAAAGAATTCTGGTCCTGGCATTCAATTTTGTTGCTCCCAGTAGAAGGCACTGTCTCCGCTGGGGTTGGCATTTTGTGACAAGAGGTAGTCTACCTTCTATTTTTCAGAAATCCTCAGACTGTCCTGTGGTACAACAGAGAGTGTGGCTCCTATAAATTCACTTAAAAATAATCATTTCTTACAATAAAAGTCATGCTGGAATAAAACATTAAAATGTGCACAGCAGAGTATAAACATTAAATTCAGAAAACAGGAAAAGGTAACCTTCTGGCCAAGGAAGGGGTGGCGGGGGGGCGCGGAGGGGGGGTTAAGCCCCTTTGCACAAAGGAATCCTGGGAGCTGCCTTTTCAGTGTAGCTTCAACTAGGAAGTTGATCTTCTTACTCCCCCCTCCCCAGTGCAGGTCACTGTGGCTCAGAACAGAGGCTTCTGGAAGAAAAGGCTGGGGACCCAAGAAAATAGTGGGAGTACAGGGCATTTTTTGGACCTTGGGGTATGGCAACCCTTTTTAGTAGAGCTGATGAATTCATTCCATTTAACAAACAGGAGCCAAGCATCTCCTCTGTGATAGGCCTTGTGCCAGATGCAGTGTGACAGGTGGGCTGAGGAGTGAGGATTGTAAGTAGGGAAATAACTGACTTTTTTTTTTTTTTGCTGTGTATAATTATTTTTTTAATTGAAGTATACTCAACTTACAATATTATATTAGTTTCAGATGTACAACATATTGATTTGATATTTTATAGATATTTCATGTAAAATTATTATAAAATACTGGCTATATTCCCTGTGCTGTACATTATATCCTTGTATCTTATTTATTTTATACGTAGTACTTTTTACCTCTTAATCCCCTTCCCCTATCTTGCCCCTCCCCCCACTTCTCTCCCCACAGGTAACCACTAGTTTGTTCTCTGTGAGTCTGTTTCTGTTTTGTTATATTTGTTTGCTCTTCTTTTTAGGTTCCACATAGAAGTGAAAACATATGATTGACTTTTAATTTCAAGTGTGAACTTGGTACGGTTGTAGATATAAAACTGAGAATTAACATCCAACAGTTACAAGGGTCCTGATACAAGGAAACAAGAATCCCAATGCGTCCCAGGGTGACCAAGAGCAGTTAGTAACACAAATAAGAGGAGAAAAACGGCGAGGGAGGGTGTTAAGAAAACTCTGGTGTTAACTAGAATAGAGACAATTGTCGGCAGCGAGATTCAACCGATTCCTGTTGAAGAGGAATAGAAATCGATATAAACACACTATCAGGGCTTCCCTGGTGGCGCAGTGGTTGAGAGTCCGCCTGCTGATGCAGGGGACACGGGTTCGTGCCCCGGTCCGGGAAGATCCCACATGCCGCGGAGCGGCTGGGCCCGTGAGCCATGGCCGCTGAGCCTGCGCGTCCGGAGCCTGTGCTCCGCAACGGGAGAGGCCACAACAGTGAGAGGCCCGCGTACCGCAAAAAAAACAAACAAAAAAATAAACAAAAACACTATCACATATAATTTGTTGTGCATGGTTATGTTTCAATTAATTGTATAATGAGCTGTGTTCATTTAGGCAACAGATACGTATCAAGCATTAATACAAATATTTCCCACCCCAGGGAATCATTAGAATCACTTGGGAAGATTCTTATACTCAGAGCCCTCACCACAGACCAAACAAATCCGGTGGTGGGGTACATACACTAGTATTGCTTTAAAAGCTCACTCAGTGACCTGGATGTACATTCAAGGACTGAGAACCTTTGGCCTAGTGTGGTGGTTCTCAAACCTGGCTGCACATTATACCACCTGGAGAGCTTCTAGAATGTACTGATTCCGGGTACCAACACTGACCAGTTAAATCTGACTCTAGCAGGATAGGACCTGGACATCAGTACTTCAAGTCTCCCCAGGTGATTCTCCCGTTCAGCCACGGTTTTGAACCAACCGATACTAGCCACTCCTGTTAGGTACTTGTAAACAGAGAACAAAGCTGGAGAACAAATATAACATCATCCCTGTCCTCCTAGAACTTCAGATTTAATGAGAAAGAGAGGCAAAGAACATGTTACAAACAAGCAAATTATGATAAACTAAAATAAGTATGGTGATGAAAACCAAAAGATGGCAATAATTGGAAATTATGGTGGAGTGTGAGGGAATGATCAAAATTAGGCAGAATGGTCAGAGAGGTGACATTTAACTCGGAAATTAAAGGAAGACAAAGAGTTAGTCTTTGGAATTGGAGGAGAGAGGTGGGGAGAAGGAATAAGGAATAGATATTTCTAGGTAATCCAAACAACACATGCAAGGGCCCTGGGGTGACATGTTCAAGGAAGGCTTCTGCCTGGCAGGGAATAAAGACAGGAACAAGTGACATGAGATGACCTGGAGAAACTAGGCAGGGGCTGCATCGTGCCATGCTGAAGAAGTTGTATTTCACTTTAAGCTTAATAGAATCTATCAAAGCCTTTTAGGCAGGGATGTGAGATGTTTCCATTAGTTTTTTCAAAGGTCAGGCAAGGGATGAGAGAGGCTTGGATGAGGGTGATGCAGTGGAGATATAGAAAGATACCTCCTACTGACTGGTAATTGCATGTGATTGTAAGTAACAGAGACCCAGGATAATGGTTATTTAATACAGAGATTCGGTTTTCTCTTACATAATGAGCATTCCAGGGCTGAAATGGCACCTCCTTCAGTTCTCACCTTCCCTAGAAAGTGCCTCCCTCCTCAAAGTAATCTCATGACTGCAGCATGGCTGATGCAGCCCAAGCCAGCATGCCTTCACTCCAGGCAGGGAAAGAGAGGCAGAGCAAATAGTCTCCCCGTTTTTAAAAATCTTTACTGGAAACCCCACCTTGTTATTCCACCTGCATCCTATTTACCAGGACCCTGGCTGCCGCCATCTGCCAGAGAGGCGGAAAAGTGGAGCTTTTCAGCTGAGCACATCACCACCTCCAACAAAATCAGAATTTTACTGAAATGAAGAAGGGAAAAATTGATATTGGATGGACATTACTTAGTTCGAGATAGATTTGGAATTAGAATCACTAGACCTTGCTGAATTGGGATGGAGATTTGAGGGAAAGGGAGCAACCATGAGTGAGGCCACAGGGGACTGGGGAAGGCCATGGAGCAATAGATTAGGGAATCAGAAGTCCACCTCGGAAATGTCACATTTAAAATACTTGTGAGGTAGCTACATGAGATTGTTAAGCAAGTGTGTGATTGAAAAAATAATTGAATCCAGAGAAATGGCATGGGCTGAAGGTACAAATTTGAGAGAATCTTATCTTAACCAGATAAGAAATCTTGGACAAGTTATTGAATCATCTGTGTCTCTATTTCCCCATCTCTAAAATGGGAATAGCATCAATTCTTACCTCACCAGATGATTTGAGTACAAACTGGGATTAAGACAAGTAAAATTTAGCGCATAGTAAGTACCAAAAACAATTCCTATGGTTATCCTGTTGACAATGTTAGTTCAGGATGGTATTTACACAAACTCTTAGTTACTAAGGATATTTAATTCCACACTGAATAACAGATATTATTGTACTATAGTTTAAATTAAAAATCATGAAAAAATATTAATTAGAAACAGTTCACAAGGAAAATGTTAATTGATGTAATAAGCTAAAAAATGCATGCTTGAACATAAAAAACATCTATCGTCCCTTCCTTCCCAGATATATCAATTCAATATTTCAAAACATAGAGGTACTATTATTCCAATATTCCAAGCTTCCAAAATAAGAAAAAATAATCTTTTCGTTATAAGGTTACAAATTAGAGGTGAATATACATATACTAGGAGCAACAAACATTTTCAGCTCAGAATTTTTAATAATATTTCTCTCAAGCAAAAGAAATATGAAATTATTGCCAAAATATTTCTAATATAGAAAAACACAAAAAAAGGATAAGGTACCTCATAGCCCATTACCCAGAGATTAACATTTTGGTATTTACACTTTCAGGTTTGTTTTCCCACATACACACCATGTTTTGTATTTTTTTCTTAACAAACTAAACTTATATACAATGTTTGGCAAACTATTTTCTCATAACAATATGTAATGCATTTTTCTCACCATTAAATATTCTTCTACAATATCATCAGTGTATATTTACATACCACAATATACTTAACCACAATATACTTAACCAATCACATTTTTGAACATTTAAGTTTTATCCAATTTATTGCTTTATAAACCTATATCTATTCAATAACCTCTGAAGAATAATAATTCAGTGATTTTTGGTTTTATTCAAAATAAAATGTTTTGATTAATGAAATTCACAATGAGATAGTAGAAAGTTAATAGCTATAAAGATAATACAAGTTAAAGTTCAATGAATTTATAATTGTAGCAATCTTGATGAAATACATTCTAAAACTGCCTCTGAAATTCTTAACACAATAAACTTCTTAAAAAATGAGCCCCTTTTACGTTCGCTGCTGAGCTGGAGTTCAGATGCTTGGATTCTTAACTTTACCACTGATTCACTTTTCTACCAATAGTTACCTCTGGATGTGATTTCCTCCCTGACTGGACACTTCAAAACTCTGAGGATCATATGTTGTCTCTCCCCTGTTGTACCACCCAGCCCAGTGACAAGCACTATATGCCTGAACACTAAATAGGACTCAACTACGTGTACTAAGTTCCATCACTGAATATGTTTGTGATGTTTACTTTCTTCAAAACAAAGGTGAGGGCTGGGGATATAGTACAAAGAAAATGATTAAAGATTTTTCTAGAAAAAAATTCTCTAAATGGTGATGATAAAAGTGAGCCCAAGTTAAAACACAGCAACAAAGGAAAAGAAGTTACTGTGGAAAAGTGCTTTTAGAGTTTATTTTAAAAGTTGTCTAAAGGAGACTAAAAAGCCATGCTAACTAAATGCAATATGGGATTCTGGATTGGATCCTGGAACGGAAAAAAGGACGTTATTGGAAAATCTGGTGAAATCTGAATAAAGTCTGTAGGTTAATAGTATGGTACCAAAGTTAATTTTTTTAGTTTTGGTAGCTGTACCATGGTTAATGCAAGGTGTTAACATTAGGGAAAGCTACAGAAAGCTGATTGAAGGGTATATAGAACTCTGGACTATTTTTGCAACTTTTCTCTAAGTCTGAAATTATTTTGAAATAAAAAGTTTAAAAATCTATAATGATAAACATAAATCCATAAAGCAACAACCAATGACATTTTGGTCTCCTAAAATGTTAGAAGACCCAGGCAACATCTCGTAATTATTTATTATGAAGCTTATTAAAACAAGGGAGAAATGCAAACATTGAAACAGCAAAGTACATGATGGAAATCATCATCAGATGTTTCAGTGTCCATATCTATTCAATTCCAGCTCAAAGTTATAATTAAAAAAAATTAATTCTGTACTACTGAGGCTATATCTAAAAATGGATGATGAAGAGTTGCTTTATAATATTTTTGTCTATTTAAGCTAACTTCTGACAACGTGACTTAGTTTCAGAGAGCCTAATAAATAGGAATCATTTTCTTCTTTTCTTCCAAATGCCTGAAAATAAAGTGCACAAACCTCAGTGAGTTTTGTTAGACTTAAATCTAGTCACATATACTTAAGAAAATGAAGTTTCCACATAAAAATTCATATAAAAAATTGATAAAGCAATGAGAAACATCTACATGATGGTTTATATGAAATACCCAAACTAACCATATAGAGATTTTAATTCATTATGAACTTGTTACCTTTCTATCACTTTTATTAAATAGTTGTATTAAATTTTTTATTTAAAAAATCTTAAAGTGCTGAGTTTACCAGTTCACTTTAAGTCCTGTATTTTATGACATGAGTCAGCCCAATTATACAAGTCTTATAAACTATTCTCAGCTGCCATACTGACCTAGTTTTTATATCTGGGAAGCACTGTCATCTGATAAATGAGAATTTTTTTAGAAGGTGAGACCAATACTTATTAGAGTTTTGCAAAGCAAAAAAAAACTGTAGCTGACAATCATTTGCAATTTTTTTCTTTTCAAAATGTATCTCTAGAACTCTATAATTACTTTCCATTAGTACAAATATAGTACCAAAATATTTTCAGAAACTGATAAATATAAAAAATTATAAGTCTTTACTCAAAATGTTCCTAAAATTCCGCAACCCTGCAAATGGATACTTACATTTTTTTGATAAGCAAATGCATCTATCCCAACAATAAAGGAAATTGAAATTGTCTTGGCGATATTCTCCCCAAACTAACTGGTATTGAAAAAGTAAAATTGCTCAAGGTTAATCAGCCTAATCTGAAGGAGAGGAAGTTTACCCTTCATTTCCCAACAGATTCTCTTTAATTTGGAAGCTACATTGACAGGTGGCCTCAACACTCAGGGCATTGCAGACCACCTTGAAGGTCTCAGTGCCAGCAGCCTTTGAAGTCAGAATAATCAACAAGCCATTTGATACCCGATCAGACGAAATGGCCCCATGGAGAAGGCCGTCTCTCAGGTAGACTGATTGTCTATCAAATACGAATAACTCGATACAGTTTGCTGAGCCAATTCATAGACTTAATGGAACTCTAAAGCAGAGATAAATGGGCATTACAAACTGATTTTCAGTGCTCTTACTTTCTATATGTGTTAATATATTTTCTTTCAAATGTACATAAGCATCCACAAAAAATGATCCTTTACTAATAAGGAAGGGAAGAAAAAATAGTTTGTATTTTATGGGCAGATAAAGCTCCCCCTCTTATTTTGGTACATGGTAAATTGTTTGATCAAATATTTCGAATAAGAGGTTATCTAAAGTCATGTACAGTACAAAGAAAAAAAATTTTTTTTGCCATGACGTGTGAATAGATGGAGAGAAGAATTTCCATTCTTGGGAAGGAATTGATGTTTTCCTATCAGGACAAAATAAAATTTTCTCGACATTAAATGTTCTCTATGATGATGGTTATTAAGATTTCTATTTATCAAATCCAATTCTAATTGCAATTATTGAGTTCTTAGTGGGGTTTTGCCCTTAGTTGAGAAGGGAAATTCATGTTTTTACCTTAAGTGACCAACACTTCCTGTTCAATTGAGGAGTAATTTATAACTGCATTGTGTGCTCAGGAAAGGACCTAACACCATTTGCATGTATATTTGTGACACTGATATTGTCAATGTTCATATCAATTCAACTTAATACAATAGTTTCTGAGCCCCTCCTATATTTCACTCACTGGACCAGGTGCCGGGAAGGGTATTCCATGGACTGCAGTGGCTTTCCCACTAGTACTGACGAATGTCATAGGGAATCTCCCCGAAGTGAATGACGCGCTTGACATCCTTTACACGGCTGCAGTTCCCAGAAAACCATTTTCCTAGTTCACAGGAATGCTCGACCTTATGGAATTTGAAGAGGCTCCCATTAGCAGGGACAACTCCCATGATTCACTACATGCACTGGAAAAACAAGAACTGCCGCTGTTAATCTGTACCTTACCTACCATACCTTCCCGCCTCTTAAGAAGCTCAAATACAGCGAAGGAAGAGATGAAAATTAAATGGGTAAAAATAATTTTTTGAACACGAATCAGTAGCATTTGGACTGCTCCAAAACAACTGAAGCCCCATCTCTTTATGATGCCTAGATTCAATGACCATTTGCCTCGTCATTGGTGAACATTTGCCACCTGACAGCTGCCACATGGTGCTATGGCAGAGTTAAACACAGGCTCTGGAGTCAGGCCATGAATCAAGTTCCAACTCTGCCACTTACTGGCTGAGTGAACTTCAGCTGATTACTTGAGTTTTCAAAGTCTCAGTTTCCTCATTAGCAAAACATGGGTAAAAATATACCTACCACATTCTCAGAGGCTCTCATGAAGATGAATGAGAGAGTGCATGTAACTTGTTAGCACGTAGCTGGAACAGAATCAATGTTCAATGTCGTGTAGCTTCTATTTTTATTTGGGAATGTTGCTCAAGTTTTCCTCAGAGCTACTTGGCAAAACACATAGTATTTTTCAAGGCCCTCAGCTTCTGTACTTCTTGTTGTTCTTGTTTAGCTATTAAACCACTATTGTTCTTTTTCCCCTCCCATGATACCCTAACTTCCAGAACTCAAAAAAGATACTTAATGAGTAGATAAATTCAGATCACTCAGAATTTTCTGTCATGAAATAGGAGAAAATTGTTGTAAAGACTGTCTTGAATACTATTCTGCTGAGGTTGGAATGCAAAGATTTTTGAGTAACAGGAGGAAAGTTGTGGTTGAGGAAACCTGGCTGAGAATAGTATGTTGAGTACATTGACTAGAGACACAGAAGCCAATGACAGAGACTCTTAAAATAATCCAGGTGTTAACTGGAGGGAAAGAATAGTGAAAGCATGATGAAAATGGATACATGGTTGAAGAGATGAACCCCCAAAAGGAACTCAGAAAGCAGTACCATTTACAATAGCACCAAGAAAGATGAAATATTTAGGGAAAAATAATCTAACAAAATATGTACAGGATCCACATCCTGAAAACTACAAGACACTGATGAAAGAAATCAAAGACCAAAATAAATGGAGAGATAAACCATATGTATTTACTGGAAGGCTCAATATTGTTATGATGTCAGTTTCCCCCAACTTGATCTATAGATGTGATGCATTCCCAATCAATATCCCAGCAGGATATTTTTGTAGGTAACAAACCTGATTTTAACAAAAATTTTGAAAAGCAAAAACCCCACGGAAAACTAGAATAACCAGCATAATTTTGAAAAATAAAAAGAAAGTTGAAGGACTACATGATTTCAAGAATCATGAAGTAATCATGATTACTGTACTATAAAGCTGCAGTAATCATGACAGGTGGTATTGGCAAAAAGACAGACACATAGATCAATGCCACAGAAAGAAAGAGCCCAGAAATAGATATTCATATGAATTGTCAACTTGGTCAAGTGGTTTTTGCCAAAGTAAAAAGACAACTTGGTGGGGAAAAAAAAGGTGCCTTTTCCAACAAATCGTTCTGGGACAATTGAATCTCCACATGTAAAAAATACGAACTTCAACTCATACCTTGCATATATACAAAAATTCATTTAAAACGGATTATGGACTTAAATACATAAAGTCCAAAACTATAAAACTAAAACTTCTAGATGAAAACATAGAGGAAAATATTTATTGCCTTGGTTAGGCAAAGATTTCTTAGATACATCACCAAAAGCACAATCCACAAAAGAAAAAATTAATAAATCAGACTTCATCAAAATTTAAAACTTCTGTAAAAGATACCCTTAAGAGAATAAAAAGAAAAGCCACAGACCAGAAGAAAATATTTGCAAATTACATATTCACAAAGGACTTTATCAAGTATCTATAAAGAACTCTCAAAACTAAACAATAAGAAAATAACTTAATTTTTGAAAATGAGAAAAAGATTGGAACTGACATTTCACAAAAGAAGATAACAGGTTGGCACAGAAGCACATGAAAAGATGCTCAACATCATTAGCCATTAGAAAAATACAAATTTAAACCACCATGGGATACCATTAAAAACCTATGAGAATGACTAAAATCAAAATGACTGAGAATACCAAGTGATGTAGAACATAGAGAACAACTAGAACTCTCCTACTTTCCTGGTGGGAATGCAAACTGGTGCAGCCATTTTGGAAAAGAGCTTGGCAGTTTCTTATACCACTGAACATATACTTGCCACATGATTCAGCAATTCCATGCGTAAGAGAAATGAAAACTCATGTATATACAAATACCTTGTACATGAATGTTTATAGCGTCTGTGTTCATAATCACACACAGAAAAGAACTGGAATGACCCCAAATACCCTTCAACTGGTAAACAGATAAACTGAGGTTCACCACACAATTGGATATTACTCAACAAGAGAAATGAAAAAATTTTGATAGATGAAGTAAGAGAGATGACATGAATGTAGCATGCTAAGGAAAAGTCAGACTCAAAAGCTACATACTGTATGATTCTATTTAATGACATTCTAGAAAGGGCAAAATTTTAGGAACTGAAAATAGATCAGTGGCTGCCAGGGGATTAGAGTGGGAACAGGAGGTAATTGCAAAGGGGTAATGCAAAATAATCTGGGGAGGTAATGGAATATTTCTGTATCTGGATTGTGGTGGTTCTTACACAACTGCGTACCAAAACTGTATGTCTAAACCTATAGACCTGTAAGCCAAAAGGAGTTCATTTTCCTGCATGTACATTTTTTTTAAGTGAGTAAAAGAAAACAGAAAAAAAAATCAAGGTGTTTGAGTTGGTGTGGCTAAAAGGAAAAGATTAAAAGGGTAAAAACTAGAGAAGATCTCAGAGAAGTAGAAAGAAAGCCAAAAATATGTAGAGTCAGGGAGGGAAAGGAAAAGAGACTTTCTAGAAGCAGATGATGGTAAACATAGTCAATGTTAAAGAAAGTTATTGCTGATTTTAGAAACAGCAGTTTGAGCAAAAGAGTTACCCCATTTAGCAACTACTTTATTCTTTCTTAGGTCAGCAACACATTAGTTTGACATTTAAGTAACTCTTCTTGTAAGGGGTCTGGTAATGATAAGAAAAGACAAGGGTAGTTACTAGATGAGGCTTCAGGTTCAAGAGACAGAGTTTTAAAGATGGGGATAGGGACTTCCCTGGTGGCGCAGTGGTTAAGAATCTGCCTGCCAATGCAGGGGACACGGCTTCGATCCCTGGTCCAGGAAGATCCCACATGCCGCGGAGCAACTAAGCCCATGCGCCATAGAGCCTGTGAGCCACAACTACTGAAGCCCTTGTGCCACAACTACTGAAGCCCGCAGGCCTAGAGCCCGTGCTCTGTAACAGAGAAGCCACCACAATGAGAAGCCCGCGCACCGCAACGAAGAGTAGCCCCTGCTCGCCGCCACTAGAGAAAGCCCTTGTGCAGCAATGAAGACCTAACACAGCCAAATTAATTAATTAGTTAATTGAAAAACAGTAAACTGATTTTTTTTTTTTTTTTTTTTTTTTGCGGTTACACGGGCCTCACTGCTGTGGCCTCTCCTGTTGCAGAACACAGGCTCCGGACGCGCAGGCTCAGCAGCCATGGCTCACGGTCCCAGCCGCTCTGCAGCATATGGGATCTTCCCGGACCGGGGCACGAACCCGTGTCCCCTGCATCAGCAGGCGGACTCTCAACCACTGCACCACCAGGGAAGCCCAGTAAACTGATTTTTTAAAAATTAGAAAAAAATAAAGATGGGGATAGACTTGGGAATCTAAGATACAGAGGCAAAGAATTCACAGAGGAAGAGGAGATTGTAGGTGTTGATGGGAGGGAGGACGTGGCCCCTCTGGAGATGGGAAGAGAGGTTAGCCTTGAAGGAAAGGGGGTGGCCTCTCTTCCCGGAGTCAGAGGGCAAGGCCAGAGATAAGACAAAGAAACCAAGACACTGAGGGACAAAGGACTGGATATTGGAGTGATTCTCTCAGATGGCTCTGCACTTCATTCTTTCTCTCTAGTGGTGATGAGTCTTCATACAGTTTATTCCTTCCTGTGGTAACTTCAAAACGGCAGGGGAGGTTTTTTGTTTTGTAGTTTTGAATACTGTCTTGGGCAAGCTTACCCCACTTAGTGGTGTCTCCAGGAAAGTGTTAAAATAGTGCCCCCTTGTGGCCTCAGGGAAGAATGGGGCCCATTGTACATATGCGAACACAAACCCCTCAACTCACCAGGCTCTGTAAGAGGCATATGGAGGTGCTATTACATACATCAACCTTTGCATCTCTCTAACGTAACCAAGGTTTAGTCAAGTGTCGCCTTGAATAAATAGTCAGGGATAATGTGCAAGGAGAAATGTTAATAATGAGTAAAAAAAATGTTTGAATGAATTCTACTTCCAGATGTGCTCAAGTACATTTATAGCTTTCATTCAGACAAGACTTGTGAGTATATAACTTTTGGCATCAACAGAAAAAGGAGAGTAAAAATGGTTCTGAAATTGTTCTGACGATTACTAAGCTCTTAATGAGTGTCATTCATAAATCTATTGGTAAGACTGTGGACCAATGACTGAAGCAGTGGAAACCAATTTGCTATGGTATTTGGAATGGGAGACTTAGGATATAGATGTTCAACATTAGCAAACTCAAGGCAATTTTTCACAAAGAGGCCTAAGAATTGATCAAATTTGACATATGTCATAGCATGTTTGCCAATTAAATAAAAACCCTACAGAGACACACATAGTGCTTTAATTGCAAAAATAACACCTACACTCAGAAGTCCAGCAAGAATCCTCATGACTCCCATTACCTCTAATTGGAATGAAACAGCAAAATCCCTGGCCTCCACAAGGCATATTCATTTCACAGCTGACATTTGTTTTTTTTCCCAGCTGATGTTTAAAATTATCACACAGACAGAAAAACGTTTTAGGACTCTGTTTAGTTCAATGTTCTAGCCTTGATTTGTAGGGTTACATTCAGAGGCCAGGCTGAGCCCTTTCTCCACACTCCTTTAGAGCCATATGGCAAAACGAAAATAGAATCAGGTCATCGTAACTTTTTCTTCTAAGCCATCTTGTAAATGAGAAAGTGCTGTGGTAAAGCAGAGAGAAGTGTGAATTTCCACACTCATAACCAGTAAATAAGGAAATAAATTACTTTATGGTTTCCATCCTTAAATGGAAACAAAATGGCTTCACCTTTGACTCATGACAATTTTGTCCATTTCATCCAAGTTGTTCCCAGAGGCCAAGCACTTCCAGATCTGGAAATGATTCAATATGGCAAAAGTGAGCGGCACGATGTGCCCAAATGTTTATACGCACGTTGACCGTAAAAGGCTGATAACCTGAAAGCTGAAATTTATAACAGCTTCAGAGCTACTATGGCATTTATTTCTCAAATTGGCCTGGTTGGGGATTAATAAATCTGTTGAGAAGTACCATGGGCAACTCCTTCCCTGGTTGTTTGAATGGTGAAGAAGGATTGAAGTAACATGGCTGTTACCTGAAATGGTATTTGGTGACTGCCCTGAGTCAAACAAGAGAAAACACCTGAATAAAAACTAAAAAAAATGCAGCAAATTACCCTAGGTATTTGGCCTGTCCAACAGCCAAACACATAAAAGTACATAAAAGTATACACACAATAACTTGCTTGTAATACCGCTCTCAGGATCCACTGGAATTTTCTATGGAGACACTACTTTATAATAAGGTCTATTTTAGATAAAACCAACTAGAAGAATGGAATCACACCAAGAGCAGTGTTAAGTCAGAAATAGAAAGGAACTGATACAGACATAAATTTAGAAACTGGCCTTAGGGAGGATCTATGTGAGCAAATTTCCCAAATTTTGGAGCATAGAAAAGGGCAAGCAGTAGGTCAAGAGAGATGATTGGCAGATACATATCTACCATCGTGCTCGTCTTCATCACCACTTGACATTATATACTTATTTAGCATCTGTCCTCCCGACCCCACCCCTATATGGAAGCTCTTTAAGAGCAGGTGTTTGTATTTTTGAAGTCCCGAAGCCTAGATCGTTACTTATAATGCAGGAGGTACTCTAAGGGAAACGCACAGAGCTGGTGAATGAGGCGGAGAAAAATACGAAGAAGAGAGATGAGAACCAGGAGAGAAACTGTGGGAAGAGTCACGAGAAATAGGTTGCTCACCGCTGTCAGATGAAGCTGCAAGGTACAGATGCAAAAAATTCTCGGAAAGGACTACATGCTAGGATAATGCACTGGAGAGAGGTTTAGTGGAGTTGGGAGCAAGCAGGCCATGTCACAAGTGGTATAGCAAAGCTCCTAGTGAAAAATGAGCATCTTCAGTTAATGCAAAGCATCTGTTAATTTGCAGTGAAAAAAGCAAGAGGCATAACAGAATATTAGAAGCTATAAACATAGATATTTTTCTCAGATGGTCACCTTTCCCCTTCGTTATGTGCTTTTATAAATGTGTGATGGAATATAGGACAAAATTTCTGATCAATTATTTGGAAAAGTTTCCAAGATTAAGATTGCTTATGGAAATCAGGATTGAAATGTATTTTGAGTACACAGTGTGATATCCTTTTGCAGCACATTGAATTTCCTATTTTGATCAGGTTAATATTAACATAGCTTTGTTGTTTGCAAGTATTCATGTTGAGGGCAGAAAAAGTGACCCCAGAGGCTACTATGATACAGGGAAAGCAACTTGAGATACAAATGTGTTCTGAATACATACAATGAGCTACCTAATGTTCCTGAGTTATCATTACTGTTCAAGGGCAGCCAGCCAGAGGAAATGTGTGTACTGGAATTCTATGGGGGTCTGGCTTGAGCTTGAGACTATTTAACTTTTTAATCAATGACACATAAAATCTAATAGAAAAGGTTGCCATCAAGCATATGGATGAGTAAATGAGGCTAGTACAGTGCTATAAAGAACCAAATTAAGAATAGCAAAGCAACCTTGTTAAATTGTCAAAGAGTTAACTCTTTGGAAAGGTAAGTTACGATTTGATAAGAATCAAAAAAGGAGGAAAGAGTAGGAGAGGGGATAAGAAGGATCTATTCTGTGCAAACTGGACAGAAAAAGATCTAATGGTCACAGTGATCTGCAAAATAAATACTAATCAGGAATGGAAAAAGTGTCATATGCTTTTATGAAAGCAGCTCTTATCATTCATACATGAATAGGGACATGGGGGTGGAGGGAGGACATATATGAGTTGTTTTCTCTGTTTTTTTAAAATTCAGATTAACAGAGATTGAAGTCAACCCGCCATAGCAAGCTGCCTTTTCCACTCAAGCCCACCCTGTTAGGTAGCTGAGATCTGCTAGTGTGAGGCCATCTTTTCCCAGCTAGGTTTTCCCATAGTTCCCGCTTCCTCCAGGGAATGGTGGCCACTGGTCTTGAGCATTCTCTTCCTAATCTCACAGTTACGTGAGAGTAAAGATGTAGTGAGAAGGAGCTGCCCCATGAGGAGAGCAGCCCTTAGCCATCTGGGGAACTCTGGTCCAACTGCTTCACTAACAACACCTGGAAATTAGTGGCCGCCCTGTGCAGCTGGAACAGTTATCCTGCTACTCACCAAAGCACACTCAACCATAGCTCCCTCCAACATCATGGCCAACACCCCCTAGTCACTGTGGCCTCCCGCCTGTCATCACTAGTGAGAGATGGGAGCTGACTGGTCATACAGGGAATGAGCTGGGACACAGGTGCCTGAAACACACACACAGGTCACTGGAGTTTCAATTGCAACTTCAGTGTGTAGGGGACCAACTTGGAAAATACTCAGAAACAGTGTTTTTTTGTTTTTTAATGGTATTATTATGAGTTCAGGAATCTGATCTGGAGAGGAAAAGAAAAATGTACTGTATATATTAAATGAACAGAAGAGAATCCCGACTGGGGACCTGATTCAGGGGATTCTGTTTGTGATGGTTAGCTGCTGTTTTATGTGAACTTGAGAATGGTTCAAGAGCCCTGCTCTGCAGCATGATAGATTGAAGTTAGACATTAAGACCTGCCTAAATGAATCATTTACAAAGGTAATGAACTTCACTGTAAACAGAGGAGACACAGCATTTTGGAATATTCGAAATCAATTACACTAAAGGTATATGAAGGTATGTGAATTTTGAACTATCCTCAACTTCTGGGGAAGCATGTGTACTTTAAGGGAAAAAATAGTCTTCAAATAAAGCTCAAGTATCCAGAGCCATTGAGTCATCTGGCCTAGAATATTATCTTGCTTTCTTCATTTTCCAGATTTTCTCTCCTGAGCTCTGGAGCCATGTTTAAAATAGGGTGATAATTAAAGTTGAAGGAAACTTTTAGAGTCAGAGGAAAGGGGCTTGGAGATGGTTGCGTAGGGATGGGTTGAGCTTTTCTAGAAAGGGAGGCATGGCAGTGTTGGGGTCAGGCAACCAGATGAGTGACTTATGACCCCAGATTAGTGACTTAACTAGCTCTGCAAGCCTTAATTAACCTTCCTGAGCCTAACATTTTTATCACACGTAAAATAGGGATGATGATATCTACTGTGCAGTGATGTTAATAGGATTAGCATTGATTAAAATAAACACCTAACATACATTTGGTACTTAAGTCGTACTCATGGTTACATCAGTCCCTTCACATTCTCCACCCAGAGTTATGTCATACCGTTTTGCATTGTATATATTGTGATGTTTACCTCTGTAAACGTGGTACACAAGCACCCTATTAAATCTGATCTGCAATTTAAATTTCAGAGGATAACATTCTTTTTAGTATAAGTATATCCTATGCAAAAGCCCAGGAGCAGATGGCTGCACAGGCGAATTCTATCAAACATTTACAGAAAAGCTAACACCTATCCTTTTCAAACTCTTCCAAAATATAGCAGAGGGAGGAACACTCCCAAACTCATTCGACAAGGCCATCATCACCCTGATACCAAAACCAAAGATGTCACAAAGAAAGAAAACTACAGACCAATATCACTGATGAACACAGATGCAACAAAATCTGCAACAAAATACTAGCAAACAGAATCCAACAGCACATGAAAAGGATCATACACCATGATCAAGTGGGGTTTATTCCAGGAATGCAAGGATTCTTCAATATACACAAATCAATCAATGTGATACACCATATTAAGACTGAAGGATAAAAACTGTATGATCATCTCAATAGATGCAGAAAAAGCTCTCAACAAAATTCAACACCCATTTATAACAAAAAACCCTCCAGATAGTAGGCACAGAGGGAACCTACCGCAACATAATAAAGGCCATATATGACAAACCCACAGCCAACCTCATTCTCAATGGTGAAAAACTGAAACCATTTCAACTAAGATCAGGAGCGAGACAAGGTTGCCCACTCTCACCACTATTATTCAACATAGTTTTGGAAGTTTTAGCCACAGCAATCAGAGAAGAAAAGGAAATAAAAGGAATCCAAATAGGAAAAGAAGAAGTAAAGCTGTCACTGTCTGCAGATGACATGATACTATACATAGAAAATCCGAAAGATGCTACCAGAAAACTACTAGAGCTAATCAATGAATTTGGTGAAGTAGCAGGATACAAAATTAATGCACAGAAATCTCTTGCATTCCTATACACTAATGATGAACAATCTGAAAGAGAAATTAGGGAAACACTCCCATTTACCATGGCAACAAAAAGAATAAAATATCTAGGAATAAACCTACCTAAGGAGACAAAAGCCCTGTATGCAGAAAATTATAAGACACTGACGAAAGAAATTAAAGATGATACAAACAGATGGAGAGATATATCATGTTCTTTGATTGGAAGAATCAACATTGTGAAAATGACTCTATTACCCAAAGCAATCAACAGATTCAATGTAATCCCTATCAAACTACCAATGGCATTTTTTCACAGAACTAGAACAAATAATTTCACAATCTGTATGGAAACATAAAAGACCCCAAATAGCCAAAGCAATCTTGAGAAAGAAAAACAGAGCAAGAGGAATCAGGCTCCCTGACTTCAGACTACACTACAAAGCTACAGTAATCAAGGCAGTATGGTACTGGCACAAAAAGAGAAATATAGATCAATGGAACAGGAACAGAAAGCCCAGAGATAAACCCATGCACGTACAGTCACCTTATTTTTGATAAAGGAGGTAAGAATATACAATGGAGAAAAGACAACCTCTTCAATAAGTGGTGATGGGAAAACTGGAGAGCTACATGTAAAAGAAGGAAATTAGAACACTCCTTAACACCATACACAAAAATAAACTCAAAATGGATCAAAGACCTAAATGTAAGGCCAGACACTATAAAACTCTTAGAGGAAAACATAGGCAGAACACTCTATGACATAAATCACAGCAAGATCCTTTTCAACCCACCTCCTAGAGAAATGGAAATAAAAACAAAAATAAACAGACAGAACCTAATGAAACTTAAAAGCTTTTGCACAGCAAAGGAAACCATAAACAAGATGAAAAGAAACCACCAGAATGGGACAAAATATTTGCAAATGGAGCAACTGACAAAGGATTAATCTCCAAAATTTACAAGCAGCTCATTCAGCTCAATATTAAAAAAACCAACCAATCCAAAAATGGGCAGAAGACCTAAATAGATATTTCTCCAAAGAAGATACAGAGATTGCCAACAAACGCATGAAAGGATGCTCAACATCACTAATCATTAGAGAAATGCAAATCAAAACTACAATGAGGTATCACCTCACACCAGTCAGAATGGCCATCCTCAAAAAATCTGCAAACAATAAATGCTGCAGAGGTTGTGGAGAAAAGGGAACTCTCTTCCACTGTTGGTGGGAATGTAAATTGATAGAGCCACTATGGAGAACAGTATGGAGGTTCCTTAAAAAACTAAAAATAGAACTACCATATGACCTAGCAATCCCACTACTGGGTATATACCCTGAGAAAACCGTAATTCAGAAATAGTCATGTACCACAATGTTCACTGCAGCTCTATTTACAACAAGCAGGACATGGAAGCAACCTAAGTGTCCATCGACAGATGAATGGGTAAAGAAGATGTGGCACATATATACAATGGAATATTAGCCATAAAAAGAAACAAAACTGAGTTATTTGTAGTGAGGTGGATGGACCTAGAGTCTGTCATACAGAGTGAAGTCAGAAAGAGAAAAGCAAAAACCATATGCTAACACATATATATGGAATCTAAAAGAAAAAAAATGGTTCTGAAGAACCTAGGGGCAGGACAGGAATAAAGACGCAGACTTAGAGCATGGACTTGAGGATATGGGGAGTGGGAAGGGTAAGCTGGGATGAAGTGAGAGAGGGTCATGGACATATGTACACTACCAAATGTAAAACAGATAGCTAGTGGGAAGCAGCCACATAGCACAGGGAGATCAGCTTGGTGCTTTGTGACCACCTAGAGGGGTGAGAAGGAGGGAGACACAAGAGGAAGGGGATATAGGATATATGTATACGCATAGCTGATTCACTTTGTAATAAAGCAGAAACTAACACACCATTGTAAAGCAATTATACTCCAATAAAGATGTTTAAAAAAAGTATATCCTATGCAATTTGGAGAACATACCTACACTAAAAAATTATTTACTTATTTGAAATTCAAATTTAGCTAAGTACCTGGCATTTTTATTTTCTAAATCTGGCAAGTCTGCCTACTCAGCATTTATTCCCTATTTATCCCTTTCTAACAGCATGTCTATTTTCATTCTGGTAATGAACTGTCCCCTACAACAGGTGACTCCACCTGACCCCCCAGATAGGCTCTACATGGTTTAAGCTAAAAACACTTTTCATCCTCCTAGCCAAGATAACTGGTTATTTGGTAGGCATGTGATCTAAGTCACAGTGAATTTAGGCACTCTTGTTTGTAACACAAAATTAGAAGTACTTGCTCTCTCTTAGGTGTCAACAAGAAGAACTCACCACATTGTTGGTAATCATTTGGCTACCATGCAAGAAGCTGACCCATGGAAGAAGCAAAGCCAAGGTTACAGCTGGGGAATTGCCATCCCTGGGGTTAGGAATGGGATCAGTTTCCCTTGAGGCACATGGCTGTGTGGGGAAGAGATGGACACCTGAACAAAACCTTTTTTCTTCGGAATAATTGATGCATCATAGGAACAGTATCTACCACAGGGTAAAAAATGAAACTGAGAAGAAGTGTGTCCTTCTGTGAGTTAGAATACTTTAGTTGTAAGCAGTAGAAAAACCTCAGACAGGTGTAAACAATAAAGGGAATTTATAGGTCTTGTAACAAAATCCCAAGGGTAGGTGAGCTTCAGGGAAGCTATTTATTTAACAGTGACTTACGGCAACAAAGAGAAAAGGGGGAGGGGGCTTGTTCTTTTTTAAAAGTTAGCCACTGCTTCTATTTTTATGATTCCATGATTTTATGATGATTTGGCAAACACAAAATGCAGCTGTACTCATCAGTTTTCCAAATTAATATTTATTTAACTTGATGCAGTACTGGGGCCAAATTTTTAGAACTTTACAAACATTTCATTGCACTTCAGTCTTATCTGTTTAGAAATGCAAGCATCACATTTTCCTATACACATCCCAGAATTACTTCTGCCAATTCAAGATTTCATGATTTTACATAAGTTTGCATTTGTAAGCTTCATTTTCTGATTCCTTGATTTGTGCCCTTGCAAATTATAATGCTGTGCATGTTCAGTAGAATTAAGAAGACCATCAAAAAGTCTGGCCTAGGGCTTCCCTGATGGCGCAGTGGTTGAGAGTCTGCCTGCCGATGCAGGGGACGCAGGTTCGTGCCCCGGTCCGGGAGGATCCCACATGCTGCAGAGCGGCTGGGTCCATGAGCCACGGCCGCTGGGCCTGCGCGTCTGGAGCCTGTGCTCCGCAACGGGAGAGGCCACAACAGTGAGAGGCCCGCGTACCGCAGAAAAAAAAAAAGTCTGGCTTATAACGGTCCTTACTACCTGAATTTATACCTCAGATTTTTAAATAATACTTTCCCCACAGCTGATTTTAATAAAACCTATAATAGTTATTATGAAAATAAAGAGTATGTGACAAGGAATCTTCCTTTCAACCCAGCAATCATGTTAAACACATTTGTGTCTAGCACCAGGATATTCTTATACACATGAACTGCTAATATACACATAATAGAAGATCTTTGATCCAGGAGTCTGAATACTGGAAACATCCAAACAGCGGGATTTTTCCAAAATATTTTTTAAATGGCCATCCATTTTTAAAATTATGCATCGAAATACTTGAAAATAATATAGCTAGGTATCTTCCAGGGAACTGCAACGATAGGTCAGTGTTGCTCTGTGTCCTAATGGATACCAGGGTGGCAATCAGAGTAAGGTTCTCACCTCGTAGGCTTGTGGGTACCATACTAACTGCCTTAGCTCTCAGCTGGTGCATAGTTCAGAAAGCAACAACAACTTTAAAGTGTTATTTTCCAATCATGCAAATATGTGTTATATAAATCATTCCTTAAGTATAATGCAAAGAAATACCCCAAGAATGCATCTAGTGGAATGGTCTTTTCCTAATCGCGGGGCTCCACTGGAGTTAAGACATCTCAGCTCCAGAAATAAGATTTCAGACCATCCCAGTGAATTCTTCCCCTACTAGAAATACCATTTTATTAATAATGAAAATAAGAATGGCTCACATTTACCGAGCTGTTATTATGTCAGGAGCTGAACTAAGATTTTGACATTCACAGCCCTGTGCCCATTTTGTGGATGAGCATTTTGCTAAGTCCAGAGTAATGACGGACCACTTTGCCCAAGTTTATGTAATAGCAGAGTTAACATGGACATAGATCATTCTGGGTCACGCTGGGGATCGTAGGCAGTAGGCTACACCCTTAATACTAGAGTTTTGTGAGACAGGCATAGTGTTCCCATTCTGTAGGAGAGAAGGTAGTCATTTGTCAAACTCACATAGCTGATAAATGGAAAGCCTGGATTTAAATTCAGACTTCTGAACTCAACTCCACTGCTCTTTCTAGTAAATACCTGCTACAGTCCCATTCAAATACCTCATCAGTTTTTATTAATTTAGTATAAAATGTTTAGGAAAGGGCTTCCCTGGTGGTGCAGTGGTTGAAAGTCCGCCTGCCGATGCAGGGAACACGGGTTCGTGCCCTGGTCCGGGAAGATCCCACATGCCGCGGAGGGGCTGGGCCTGTGAGCCATGGCCGCTGAGCCTGCGCGTCCGGAGCCTGTGCTCCGCAACGGGAGAGGCCACAACAGTGAGAGGCCCGCATACCGCAAAAAAAAAAAAAAAAAAAGTTTAGGAATGCAGATGACCTCTCCCTTGATAAGAAGAAATGTTCCATGACAGAGCTAAGATGAGCTAAGGAAATTTTGTGGTATAATTGATTTGGAAGTATAAAATTTCAAGAGAATCTTCAGCCTCAAAACAACTCGTTTTTAGTCAGCATAAGCTAAGGTAGCTTAATCCAAGCAATAATGTTCTAAACCCATATACTTCTTCTACCCATAAGACAAATAAATAAAACCTCACAAACAACACTAACTTTAAGAGAAATGTTTTCCTCACCATGCATTCAAACGGCATGTACAAGCTCTATTATTGGCATTGCTGAGAAACTGGTTCTTTTATGTCATTCAAATGGCACTATATTCTTCCCTTCAGGGTCTGGCTAAAACTCAAAAAACAACAAACTACAAATTAAGACCTCCCTTTTCAAATTATCCTTTTGTTCTGTCCAAGTCAGAGAAATTGGTATTCCAGCAGAAAGCTGCTGCTTTAAGCAGAACAGCCTTTAATATGGAAAGATTCCTCCTTACATAGCTAAAATTTTTGCAATTCTACTCTTAGTCATCTTTATTATTATAATCTACCATCAAGAAATCTCTCTTTCACAGTGAGGTCAGGAGAAGTATATGGAATATTCTAAAGGTCAGGTTGTCCATTTCACTCTGTTCCCCTCAAGGAGTGGACCAGACATGGCAGTGGAGCTTGTCATTCTGCCCATGTGGGGCAGGTTCTGGAGCCTAACTACACAGGATTCAATGTTTATGTGCATAAATGCGTGTGCACATACGTGTGCAGGTGTGTTTTGACCTTTTCCCACCTGCCACCTTGGAAAAGATCACTTGCCCTTTTAAGCCTCAGTCTCAACAATACAACAAAGGCATTGGAGCAGATCACCTACTCTCAAAGAATGGTCTGGTAGCATCTGAGGGTTCCCAAGACCCTTTCAGGCAGTCCTCATGGTCAAAACTATTTTCATGATGACACTAAACGTATTATTTTCCTTTTTTACTCACATGCTTTCACCAGTGGACAGTGGAGTTTTCCAGAGGTTCCGTGACATGTGATGATGTCATCAATCTGAAAATGGGCTTATGTAACCTTGTGTTTTAAAATCATTTTTAGTCTTAAGTATCTAATACTATAAATATCAATAAATATAACACATAAAATCTAATAGGGCTCTCAACAGTTCTGAGGAGTTAAAAGGAGTCTTAAGATCAAAAAGTTTGAAAACTGCTGGACCAGATCATCTCTGCCTCAGCCGTTTTTAACTGCTTGTGCTAGGGTTAAAATGTCTTTTTTTTTTTTTTTTGAAGGTGATGATGGTAGATTTTAAATACTTTTAAAAAGATCCTATTTGGTAAGAGAAAAAGTGTTACCCTCTGTAAGTGCCTCCATTAAAAAAAGTATTATGCTACTAGTTTATACATATGCAGCCCTATGAACGCTGCTTGTGACTTCCTATGACTCAGAGTAAAACATTAATTTCTGTGTGGATTATCACCCAAAGAGGTATTGATGGTGTTCTATGAAACTGTCCTTAGGCCCTCAGAGCATTTATACAGTTTGTACTTGGTTGAAAACCTAATTAATAAGGACACACTTATCCATTACCAATCCCCTAATGTCATGTTCTACCTTGTTTTGTCTTTACCTGGGCTTTCCTAGGTTTCCCACCATTGCTTTCAAGTCAGATCCTGAGACTTGAGCCGAAAGCTCACTCCTCAAACATGATTTTAAGGTGTGAGGAAGAAGAACTGATCAATGTAAACTCTTCCAGTAGGTGTGTAAAAAATGCCTCCTGGCCATCTCTGAGAGGAAAATTCCCAACTCAAACAACAGCTCTCTTTGCAACATTATATGTCTTTGATGGATTACTTCTGGACAAGTTACAAAACTGAAAGTTCAATTTTCAATTTTAAATAGGAATTTTTATGCTTCATTTAAAGAATTGCAACTCAGGATAATATCAATGAATATTTTCTTTCCCAAACCAATTATATGGTAAAATAGGATTATCCTGTTCATTTAATCTGCATAAAGTCCATAGCATTAAATGATAGATCAGCTAATTAATTGCTTCCAAAGCACTTTGGTGGTGCTGAAGAATGCTTTTTTTTTAACTCTCAGCCTCCCTCTTTAATTGGCTTTCCATTACATGGTGCTTTTCTCTTGATTTTTTTTTCTTTTAATTTTTTAAAAGTACTTTTTTTTATTCTTCTCTATTATCTCATCTTTTTTCTGCCTTGTTGGACTGAAGTGACAAGGAGCCCTGAATTCATGATGAAAGAAAATGAAATTGAGCCTAGTGAACTAACCAAAGGAAAATCTGAGTTCAAACTCTGGCACCATATCCCCTTTATTATCAAACCCTGGAGTTTCATAATCGGGAAAATGTATATTGTTATAATATTTCATGGAGATGATGTAAAGATTACCGAGTACATTTCCTTTAGCATCACTAGTCTAAAGAGTGAGGCAGAGATAAATGCTTTTCCAAATGCGTTCCACTTGAGTGAGGGCACAAGATTGTGGAAGCAACTCTCTCCCCAAATGTCAATCAAGTCAATAGCAGTAGAAACAAGGTGATTAGAAGTGTGCTTTTTTCACTTGTAGGAAGTTGTAATTAGCTTAATTTCTTTTGGAGGGAATCTGAGGGACCTGTTGCCTGGGAAGTAAGCAGAACCTGTTCTTGCTGTGAAATCAAGTTCATTCTGGTATGGGTTTCAAAGGTAGGTGAAAGGATCAGGGAGCAGGTCTCAGATCTGAATGCCCACTTACACACTGACCCCTTGTCTTTTTTTTTTTAATTATTTATTTTTGGCTGTGTTGGGTCTTCATTGCTGCACACAGGCTTTCTCTAGTTGCAGCGAGTGGGGGGCTACTCTTCGTTGTGGTGAGTGGGCCTCTCATTGCAGTGGCTTCTCTTGTTGCAGAGCATGGGCTCTAGGCATGCAGGCTTCAGTGGTTATGGCTCACAGGCTCCAGAGCACAGACTCAGTAGTTGTGGCACACGGCCTTAGTTGCTCCGCGGCATGTGGGATCTTCCCGGACTAGGGATTGAACCCATGTCCCCTGCACTGGCAGGTGGATTCTTAACCACTGCACCACCAGGGAAGCCCTGACCCCTTGTCTTTTCATCTGCTCTCTGGGAAATTGCTAGCTAACGATTTTCAGTGCAGAATCCCTTCAATCACTGCAAAGTTCTATTATGCTCCCATGGAAGAAGCTTCACAATGGTGACATCTCTGTCTACAGCAGGGCCTCTCAAACTTGGCACTATTGACATTTGGGGGTGGATAATTCTTTGTTGGGAGTGGGAAGCTGTCCTGTACACTGCAGGATGTTTAACAGCAATCCTGGCCTCTACCCTTTAGATGCCAGTGGTGACAATTAAGAACATCTCCAGACATTGCCAAATATTCCCTAGAAGGAAAAATCACCCTCAGTTGAGAACTGCTAGTCTATAGAGTCATAGAATGTCAGAATTAGAAAAAAATGTTCATATCATACAATTCTTTTTTCCCCAAAATTGTAGCTCATTTATCACTTGTGGTATACTTGATGATTTTAGGTAGAAAGCAGCATTAAATGGCACTGAATCTCATAGTGAAGAGTAATCACCTTTGCAGTTCTCTCAGGTGTTCTCTTCAATCAAGGAGAAAGTCTCTGTTTAGTAGTAGTGCCTCTTCAACACCTCCCCAGTGTTTGCATATGGTAGCTGCCAAAGCCAGTGGGATCTCAGGTCCACAGCCCTCAGCAGACATTATCTAGATACTATTTAGTAACACTGTTTTCCTTTTATGGTATTTATTTAGTATGGTTATCTTCTGTTTATGATAAGTGGCACTGGTTCTCCATTTGCCCTACTGATGTAAAAGTTTCTTTTAAAATTAATGTATTTGGTACTCATATTGGGAAACATTTACCTATCATTCAGCAATTCCACTCCTAGGTATTTACCCCACAGAAACGTGGATTTATATTCACCAAAAGACATGGGAAGAATGTTCTAACAATCCTGTTTATAATAGTCCCAAATTGGGTATTATCCAGATGCCCATCCACAATAAACCATGGATGCTCACACAATGGAACTTACACAGCAAGAAGAAGAATGAACCAAGACTACAGCAATGTAGGTGAATCTCACAAACAAAATATTGAGTGAAGAAAGCCAGAGCAGGCAAAATCAACCTATTTGGTTAGAAGTCAGGATAATAGTTACCCTTATGGAATAGTGACTGCACGGGGCATGAAGGAGCTTCTGGGTGCTGGTGATAGTATTCTGCTTCTTCATCTGGTAGCATGGATGTGTTCTGTTTGTAAAAGTTCATCTAGCATATAATTATGATTTATATATATATATATATGTATATATATATAGTAAACCTCAATAAAATTTCAAAATTAAAATAAAAAGATAAGTAAAATAGTAAGTAGACTGAGAGACAAATATTAAGCAGTATTCAATAAATAATTGTGCCAATCATACATCAAATAAAGGAACACGACTGTACATCTAGTTTGTAAATGACTGAAAATGGGGAAATCCTGGCTTCATACAACCCTGTGGTGTTAAAGACAGGACACTAGGTCCAGGAAAAGAAGGAGTGACCTTCCCAGAGTCCCCAGGCAATGAGTAGGTGGTGACTCTGCAACTATAATCGAAGTGTTAACTCCCAGTTCAGTGCCTTCTGTGATAAAACAGGCAGGTTTCCTACCACCTGGCCTCAACCCTCAGTTTTTGGTCTCCCCTTATTCCTGCCTCCTCATTCAGCCACTTGCCGTGGTCACACCAGCACTCTGGAAACTTAGTGATATGATGCCCTTCACCGTTTTTGCCCAGTTTCTCCAGAACATCCAGGTACCCACAGATCTGAGATAGGCAAGAGACACGCTGCCTCTGCCTGGGGCAGTCCCCTTGTCTTTCCCTGTTGGTTGAAATGAAGGAACAAAGCAAACTGAGAGAACTCCCAACCATGCTTATTCTCATTATCTTCGTAGAAACCACAGTAACAAATTCTAAAGCTTGACATTATTTTCAAATCATTTCACAGCATTTCCCAGTATCATTGTTTAACATGAAAGCAAAATGTCTAACACTGATCGTGAAAAGGGAGGAGGAAAGAGTAAAGACACCCTCTTCTTTCTTGGAAAAAACATAAATTTGAAAAGATCCTCTTCAGGCCCATGCAGGGTAGCACTTTTCTCCATTGTGCCTTCTAAGAAGATTGCTCTTGAGTTCAGAACCGCTGTGGTAAGGTGGAAAGGATGCTGGGTTTGGTGCAGCACTCTCTGAGGGAGGCCGTTTATCTCAGTTTCAGATTCAACATCTGTGAGATGCGGACAATAAAAATACACCCTATTTATCCCATGGAGCTGTCGTAGGAACCATGTGAAATAAAGTATGTGACAACGTATATAAAATGTGAACTGAGGTTGACTGTTTCCTGTGTTGAGCCACTCAAATACTTTGCCTCTCCTAATGGACATTATATTTGGCATGTCTTAATAGTAACATGAAAATGGCAAGGCTAGTTTGCCTCCATAACATATTTTAATGTGGCCAGAGAAAGCATGTTACAATTGCTTCATTTATAACAGTAAGACCCCAGGCTTAAAATTCTGGAAGCTTTCCACTTCGTTATGATGAGAAATTCGACTTTAAGAGATTTACAACTACTGTGTCCCTAGGATGATTATTCTTCTAGATGGAGAAGAAAAACTTTTCTGCAGTTTTCCACATGATAAGCAGTACTGCATTCTGGGCGTCCAGCCAGCTCCGTGGAGAAGTCGGCATTATAAAAATTTCAATGTGAATACTACACAGAGTGATTCTGTATTGGTATTAGAAATTATGCACATGATACAATAAATGATTAAGCTATTATTCTCAAATGCTACTAAATCTCTTTGCATATTAAATCAGAATGAGAATAACACTGATTTTTGGCTTTCGTAACACTGAGATTTGATTTCTAAAAGTGATTTTTGAGCCCTACTGGTAAGATTTTTTATTTCGTAGGTCAAAATTATGTCAACAGCAAAGACTTAATTGCTGTCTTGTCAATGTGTTTGGGTACAATGAAAGGCCCTGTTTTTACTTATATGTGACAGTCACATCAGTCTGAAAGAACGGGAAAAGCTACCATGATGAAAAACTCTGTAGCGAAGGGACCCAACCTTTGCAAGTTTACAAGTTGTTGGATTTCAAATGGCACGAGAGGAAGCCCTTTGGGCCAGAAGTTGACATGTCATTCTGTAGCCCTCAGCCTGACCTTCTCCAAACATCAGCTCAGACACAAAAGACACTGTGCTCCAATTGACTTTCTTACCTCCAGGCTGGTAACCCTATCATCTTCCTCAATGACACCTCCGCCACCTCCACTCTTGTCAGGAAGGAAACCTTTGAATTCTTTGAAGCTCCAAGCCAGCGATATTCCTCACAGTGACCTTGAGGGGCTACTCACCCCTTGGTACTTGCCAACTACAGATTAATTTCTATTGTTCAGCCTACAGAAACCTGTCAAGGAGCTATGGATTCATGTAAGCTTTCCTGATGGGCTGAGTCACTTTAAATTTATTTGCAGGTGAATTTGTTTGTGATTGATATTTTGATGGGAATTACAGAACTATTACCAGGCTATTTAAAACACTCTCTATTAGAAAAATAGTGTTAAATATCGGCGGAGGTGAACATATTTGCCTCCATGTAAAGACTGCAAAATTGTTAGAAGAAAAAAATAGAGGTTAAACTGTTCTATTTTTTAAAAAACTAAACCAAGAGAAACAGAGCCAAAGACTCAATTTGAGGGTTGGCCTCAACTAGTTTCCTGTAATGAAAATTGGGAGGAGAGAAACAATCCAAAAGCACTGAGAACCAACTTTGATTTAAATAAAGCTGTTGGAAGCTCGGAAAGAGTACTTTTCCTCACCTTGTTTTCCATTTTAAAAATCCTTCTCACTTAGACTATGTGAGAAATTGCCTAGAGATTATTAACAAAAAACTTGCTGTATGGGCTGTCCAACATACTTTGCTTCCGAGCAACAAAAGAAAAAGCCAAGGGATCCACCAAGGTATCATTCAAGAATAGAGTTACTGGGAGTTGAATGTGAAGATGCTTTTGACAGTTTTGTGTCTTGGCTTTGAATTGAAACAGAAGGCCTTTGGGACTGCTGGAGCACCATGCACTTGTGCTCCTCCTCTGTGTTTTAGGGTCTCTGTAAGCCTTCAGTGTTGAGGAGGTCTGTGTGTGTATATTTGTGCATTTTAATTGAGGTGAAATTCACATCTCATAGAATTAACCCTTTGAAAGCGTGCAACCCAGTGCTTTTTTGTATATTCACAATGCTGTACATCCATCACCTCTACCTAATTCCAAAACATTATCATCCACAAAAGAAACCCCACCCCCATTAAGCAGTCACTCCCCATTCCCCATCCCACTTTAAAGACTACTTAAAGTAGTCTTTAAGTAACTACTAATCTACTTGCTGTCCTCGTGGATTTGCCAATTTTGGATATTTCATAGAAATGGAGTCATGCAATATGTAAATTCTTATGCCTCGCTTCTTTCACTCAGCATAATGTTTTCAAGGTGCATCCATGCTGTAGCATATATTAGTACTTCATTCCTTTTTATGGACGAATAATATTCCATTGTATGGACAGACCACATTTATCTGTTTATTCATTGATGGACATTTGGGGTGTTTCCATCTTTAAGCTATTGTGAATAGTGCTGCTATGAACATTTGCACGTAAATATTTGAATACCTGTTTTCAATTTTTGGGGGTGTGTACCTAGGAGTGGAAGTGCTGGGTCTTATGGTGTTTCTAAGTTTAAACCTTTGCAGAACCACCAAATTGTTTCCACAGCACGTGCACACTTACTTGTGTGCATATAATCCATCTCTTTTCTTTGAACATCTTTTTGAACAGGACTCAAGCAAAACAGATAAAATGTTAGGTGACCTGGTCTTCTTGAATCTTCTCAGTGTGGAGTAGAAGCAGCAGTAGTTATCAGTTCCATTTGGAAAAACTTTCTGGGGGCCTGATGAGAATTTGTTCAGCCCATTTGATGAATCACCTCAAACTCCAAATCTTTCTCCATAGGGGAGGACAGCTGTCATATCTGGGACGTAGTAAGTACAGTAAACACTTACTATGATGTGGTCTCTTAAGACCTGGTTCTTCAGTTGGAAATCTGCCCCCTTTCCTCACATTTGTGTAGAGCAGCAAAGGGACTTTTAAAACAAAAGAACCAAGCTCCTGAGGCTATTGAAGACTCTGAGATTATTGTGCTCTTTTAATGCCTCCCAGATCACAGTGCATCCTCTTCTCATTCTACTCCTTCACATATCTAGGGCCTGGGTCCCTGAGTTCTGAAGAATTTTAGCAGGTGGGCCTACAGAAGGGAATTCCAGGCAGAGAAAATGGCCCATGGAAACAAACATTGTAAGGGGCGAGTAAAAGGAAGGGCTCTTGAGAAAGATATGGGGTGTTTCCAACCTTCTCAGTGGGAACTGGAACAGGCAAGTCAAAAACTGTTGAGAGGAAGTAAGGAATCCCATATAAAGCAGGCATCACCTTTTTTTTTTTTTTTTGGCTGCTTTGGGTCTTCGTTGCTGCGCGTGGGCTTTCTCTAGTTGCGGTGAGCAGAGGCTACTCTTCACTGCAGTGCACGGGCTTCTCTTGTTGTGGAGCACGGGATCTAGGGTGCGTGAGCTTCAGTACTTGGGGCTAGCGGGCTCTAAAGCAAAGGCTTAATAGTTGTGGTGCACGGGCTTAGTTGCTCTGCGGCATGTGGGATCCTCCTGGACCAGGGATCGAACCTGTGTCCCCCGCACTGGCAGGCGGATTCTCAACCACTACCCCACCAGGGAAGTCTCTAGGGATCATTTCTTCAAAAATCTTTTTTATCAGTTTTATTTTTGAGTTTTCATCCAAAGTTAGAAAGAAAGCTCCTTTACTCCAGCAAAAAAACCCAACAGACATCTTTGAACCCTACACATTGCCCAATTCATACATGGATACAGAGAAATATGAGGTTTTGACATTCTGGAAACTCATCCAAACCATTGTTTAAGTTTTGAGACGATACTTGTTTTTACTCAGTCTTTCCTGGAGGCTCCAAGTTCTCCAAGATTAATAAATAAGAGTTGTTCAGCAATTTCTGTGAATTACTTATGTTACAAAGACGTCTCCAAGTATTCCATTTCTGTTTGCAGACAATTATCAACACACAAATTCTCTGACTCTGACTGTTCACCTGGGCTAGAGTTTCTTGTTAAGCATGGATTTAATTTCATTCTTTCTGACTTTAAGTCATAATGACTTCTCCATCTCTGCTCATTTATTAGGAAGACAACTTCCTCTTGGAACCATTTTCTTGGTTCTTGAAATATCAGAGTTTGACTCTTAACCTGATGGATTCAAAAAAATGCCTGGTTAGCTACCTTGGGCCCCCAATTAATTACTCCAAGTAATTAATTTATGACCCCAGGCTAACTTGGATACAGTGCAGTGGCAAATCAGAGTTGTGATTATTTTTTTTGACTGATATATTTAAAATACATATAATTTATTTTTTCTCTTAGTCAATAGACCATCTTTGTTTGTACTGATATAGTCTGTGTTGTCTATTCTTCCACTTTACCCTTACATCATGAAGTCTTTGAAAATCCTCCTTCTACGTTTTCTCTTTTCATGGAACATTACTCATGAAACCAGGACATTTTAACAGTATCTCAGATATCATTTATTCTCCCTATCATCTAAAAATGGGAGAGCTCATATTTAAGAATTGTGCTACCAGTGACTTGAATGTGCAGAGATGTTATGAAAAAGGGGCTGAAATGGAGCAAATCTTCTCCTAAGTCTTCTGGAAAAGGCAATGTAGTGGCTTGTGTGTTGTTCCCAGAGAGGTACAAGGTTGAGCTGGGGCAGGACCAACAGTGGAGACAAGCTAGGTCACAAAAGAGCCACTGGAGTTAATTTAATTGAATCGGTTGTGGAACAATTCACACTCTGTTCTCAACTATTTTCACGATGCAGTGCAGGATGACATAAGTGAAGTGTTGAGAACTCTGGTCTAGGGTCATGTCCTGTGTTATTACGAGTTTAAAAATATAGTTAAGAGGTTGGTGGTTGAGAAACCACCACTCAAAGGAGAGTGCAGACTCCCAGACATACCATCTTTGAGCTCCTTTTAGGCACTGCCAAGCCAGGCCTTCAGGTTTACCCTGATTTGGATGTGAGACAGTCTCCTTTTCTTTTAAGGGGGTCATGGATTCTGTTTTGCTTTCCATGCTTTTTCCTGAAAGTGTGCCATCGCGTTACTATACCTCTCCCCCAAGTAAGTCAGACATGCCGACCATGAGAACACCAAAGTGGTGGTTCCCATAGCAGCCAGAACCACATGGAAGCAAACAATAAAATACCAACACTGTTCTCAAACCAGTGGAGAACTACAATCACTAGAGCAAACAGAGGATATAGTCAAAATGCTGTGCCTTTCTGAAGTTGACATGGCTTTTCCAAACTGCAAGACGTGTCCCTCCTTCTCTGAAGGCATCTTCACAAAGTGAACATTAGAGCCGCTCAGACTTTCCAAGGAAAGACGCTCTAAGGTTTCCCCTCATATGCTCAGTTCTGGCTAGGATGACATTATATGGTGGACTCAAGACAAGCAAGACCCTTTTGTGGTCTTTCAGAGTAAAGCCAGATGTTAGCTGCTGCTTCCACAGAGACTAAATGAGGTTTCAGGTAAATCAGATCTTTGCATGATTATAAAATTGCATGGTCCATTGCACTGAAATCTGCACTGGTGCAGAACGTGATCTCTATGGTACAACCTTAAAATGTGGAGTTGAACATTTACCTGGAAATATTTTCAACTTACATAGAATCATATTTGGGTGAAATATTTATAAGGACTTGCCAGTTTTAGAATATTTACCTTTGGAACAAGGAGACAGAAGAAACAAATGTTCTTAGAACTATGACCAAAAAAGATTATCTTGATTCTGTGTAAATAAGACACAGAAGACATTAAGTAGAAGACAAAAAAAGAAAATTTTGGAACTGATACATTTGCATACACTATAGAGAGACAGTGTAGTTTAGTGGTTAAGAGCACATACTCTGGAATTACACAGATCTGAGGCTAGCTGTGAGCTTAACAGGTCCAAACCTCGATTATCTTCCCTTAAGAGGGATACTAGAGTGATAGCAATAGTTCCCATTTGTTGAGCATTTCCTGTATGACAGACACGGTTTTATCCTCATTTAATCCTCAAAACAACTTTACAAGGTAGCTACTATTACTGTCTGATTACAAATGAGGAAACTGATATACAGATAGTTTAAGTAAGTTGCCCAATTACCTCGCAGAATTGACCTGTGGATTAAGCAGTTACTACAGTGTCTGATACACATTAGCACTAATATATGATACCTATGGTGGGATTGGATAGTTGATATAATATGTATCATTATTTTGTGTTTCATTTTTTCTTTTTTTTTGCGTTACGCGGGCCTCTCACTGTTGTGGCCTCTCCCGTTGCGGAGCACAGGCTCCGGACGCGCAGGCTCAGTGGCCATGGCTCACGGGCCCAGCTGCTCCGCGGCATGTGGGATCTTCCCGGACCGGGGCACAAACCCGTGTCCCCTGCATCGGCAGGCGGACTCTCAACCACTGCGCCACCAGGGAAGCCCTGTGTTTCATTTTGAAATGCATTTTTAGAAAGTTTTTTTCTTTTTTTCCCAGTTTTTTTGGGGGTGTAACTGGTATACAAAAAGCCGCACATAATTAATGTATCCAATTTTGTAAGTCTGAATATATGCTTGTGTTACATAAGTAACATATACTTGTGTTACCATCACCAGAATCCAGACAATAAACATATACATCACCTTTAGAAGTTTCCCTCTGTCCCTTCATTGGGTGTTTTGTGTTGTTGTGAGTGATAAGAACACTTAGCATTAGATCTACCCCTCTTAAAATTTTAAGTATAAATACCTTATTATAATTATTATAATAGTATAATACCTTTTTTTAACTATAGGCACTGTGTTGTACAGCAGATCTTTGAAACTTATTCCTCTTTTATAACTGTAACTTTACATGCATTTTCAAATGTCAAATTTTAAATCCCAGAATCTGGTCTTCCCCACTACAAGAAATAAGCAATAGGTCCTCAAAAGAAAGATGTTCTTATGCTACTTCTTCTCTACCTAGAGTCACCATTGATCGTCAGGGGAAGAACACTAAATAATGATCAGGGGATCAATCCAAGAAGAAGATATAACAATTGTAAATATTTATGCACCCAACACAGGAGCACCTCAATACATAAGGCAAATGTTAACAGCCATAAAAGGGGAAATCAACAGTAACACATTCATAGTAGGGGACTTTAACACCCCACTTTCACCAATGGTCAGATCATCCAAAATGAAAATAGACAAGGAAACACAGACTTTAAATGATACATTAAACAAGATGGACTTAATTGATATTTATAGGACATTCCATCCAAAAACAACAGAATACACTTTCTTCTCACGTGCTCATGGAACATTCTCCAGGATAGATCGTATCTTGGGTCACAAATCAACCCTCGGTAAATCGAAGAAAATTGAAATCGTACCAAGTAACTTTTCTGACCACAATGCTATGAGTCTAGATATCAATTACAGGAAAAAATCTGTAAAAAATACAAACACATGGAGGCTAAACAATACACTACTTAATAGCCAAGAGATCACTCAGGAAATAAAAAAATACCTAGAAACAAATGACAATGAAAACACGACAACCCAAAACCTATGGGATGCAGCAAAAGCAGTTCTAAGAGAGACGTTTATAGCAATACAATCCTACCTCAAGAAACATCTCAAATAAACAAACTAACCTTACACCTAAAGCAATTAGAGAAAGAAGAACAAAAAAACCCCAAAATTAGTAGAAGGAAAGAAATCATAAAGGTCAGATCAGAAATAAATGAAAAAGAAATGAAGGAAACAACAGCAAAGATCAATAAAACTAAAACCTGGCTCTTTGAGAAGATAAACAAAATTGATAAACCTTCAGCCAAACTCATCAAGAAAAAAGGGAGAAGACTGAGATCAATAGAATTAGAAATGAAAAAGGAGAAGTAACAACTGACACTGCAGAAATACAAAGGATCATGAAAGATTACAACAAGCAACTATATGCCAATGAAATGGACAACCTGGAAGGAATGGACAAATTCTTAGAAAAGCACAACCTCCCGAGACTGAACCAGGAAGAGATAGAAAATATAAACAGACCAATCACAAGCACTGAAATTGAAACTGTGATTAAAAATCTTCCAACAAACAAAAGCCCAAGACCAGATGGCTTCACAGGCAAATTCTATCAAACATTTAGAGAAGAGCTAACACCTATACTTCTCAAACTCTTCCAAAATATAGCAGAGGGAGGAACACTCCCAAACTCATTCAACGAGGCCACCATCACCCTGATACAAAAACCAGAAAAGATGTCACAAAGAAAGAAAACTACAGGCCAATATCACTGATGAACATAGATGCAAAAATCCTCAACAAAATACTAGCAAACAGAATCCAACAGCACATTAAAAGGATCATACACCATGATCAAGTGGGGTTCACCCCAAGAATGCAAGGATTCTTCAATATACGCAAATCAATCAATGTGATAAACCATATTAACAAATTGAAGGAGAAAAACCATATGATCATCTCAATAGATGCAGAGAAAGCTCTCAACACCCATTTATGATAAAAACCCTCCAGAAAGTGGGCATAGAGGGAACTTACCTCAACATAATAAAGGCCATATATGACAAACCCACAGCCAACCTCATTCTCAATGGTGAAAAACTGAAACCATTTCAACTAAGATCAGGAGCAAGACAAGGTTGCCCACTCTCACCACTATTATTCAACGTAGTTTTGGAAGTTTTAGCCACAGCAGTCAGAAGAAAAAGAAATAAAAGGAATCCAAATAGGAAAAGAAGAAGTAAAGCTGTCACTGTTTGCAGATGACATGATACTATACATAGAGAATCCTAAAGAATGCTACCAGAAAACTACTAGAGCTAATCAATGAATTTGGTAAAGTTGCAGGATACAAAATTAATGCACAGAAATCTCTTGCATTCCTATACACTAATGATGAACAATCTGAAAGAGAAATTAGGGAAACACTCTCATTTACCATGGCAACAAAAAGAATAAAATACCTATGAATAAACCTACCTAAGGAGACAAAAGACCTGTATGCAGAAAACTATAAGACACTGATGAAAGAAATTAAAGATGATACAAACAGATGGAGAGATATACCACGTTCTTCGATTGGAAAAAGCAACATTGTGAAAATGACTCTACTGTCCAAAGAAATATACAAATTCAGTGCAGTCTCTATCAAACTACCAATGGCATTTTCCACAGAACTAGAACAAATAATTTCACAATTTGTATGGAAACACTAAAGACCCAGAAGAGCCAAAGCAATCTTGAGAACGAAAAACGGAGCTGGAAGAATCAGGCTCCTTGATTTCAGACTATACTACAAAGCTACAATAATCAAGACAGTATGGTACTGGCACAAAAACAGAAATATAGATCAATGGAAAGGGATAGAAAGCCCAGAGATAAACCCACCCACATATGTCACCTTCTTTTTGATAAAGGAGGCAAGAATATACAATTGAGAAAAGACAGCCTCTTCAATAAGTGGTGCTGGGAAAACTGGACAGCTCCATGTAAAAGAAGGAAATTAGAACACTCCCTAATACCATACACAAAAATAAACTCAAAATGGATTAAAGACCTAAATGTAAGGCCAGCCACTATAAAACTCTTAGAGGAAAACATAGGCAGAACACTCTATGACATAAATCAGAGCAAGATCCTTTTTGACCCACCTCCTAGAGAAATGGAAGTAAAAACAGAAATAAACAAATGGGACCTAATGAAACATAAAAGCTGTTGCACAGCAAAGGACACCATAAACAAGATGAAACGACAGCCCTCAGAATGGGAGAAAATATTTGCAAATGAAGCAACTGACAAAGGATTAATCTCCAAAATTTAGAAGCAGCTCATGCAGCTCAATATCAAATAAACAAACAACCCAATCCAAAAATGGGCAGAAGACCTAAATAGACATTTCTCCAAAGAAGATACACAGATTGCCAACAAACACATGAAAGGATGCTCAACATCACTAATCATTAGAGAAATGCAAATCAAAACTACAATGAGGTATCACTTCACACCAGTTAGAATGGTCATCATTAAAAATCTATAAACAATAAATGCTGGAGAGGATGTGGAGAAAAAGGAACCCTCTTGCATTGTTGGTGGGAATGTAAATTGATACAGCCACTATGGAGAACAGTATGGAGGTGCCTTAAAAACCTAAAAAAAAACTACCATACAACCCAGCAATCCCACTACTGGGTATATACCCTGAGAAAACCATAATTCAGAAATAGTCATGTACCACAATGTACTAGCCAATGTACAATAGCCAGGACATGGAAGCAACCTACATTTCCATCGACAGATGAATGGATAAAGAAGATGTGGCACATACATACAATGGAATATTACTCAGCCATAAAAAGAAACGAAATTGAGTTATTTGTAATGCAGTGGATGGACCTAGAGTCTGTCATACAGAGTGAAGTAAGTCAGAAAAACAAAAACTGTATGCTAACATATATATATAGCATGTAAAAGAAAAAAATGGTTCTGAAGAACCTAGGGGCAGGACAGGAATAAAGACGCCGACTTAGAGAATGGACTTGAGGACATGGGGAAGGTTAAGGGGAAGCTGGGATGAAGTGAGAGAGTGGCATGGACATATATACACTACCAAATGTAAAACAGATAGCTAGTGGGAAGCAGCTGCATAGCACAGGGAGATCAGCTCGGTGCTTTGTGACCGCCTGGAGGGGTGGGATAGGGAGGCTAGGAGGGAGATGCAAGAGGGAGGGGATATGGGGATATAGGTATATGTATACCTGACTCACTTTGTTATAAAGCAGAAACTAACACACCATTGTAAAGCAATACTCCAATAAAGATGTTAAAAAAAAAAAAGTCAAGGGGCAGTTTTACTTTTAAAAAGTTGTTTTTATGCTACTTTAAAATTGGTCGTCTCACCTCCAAACTTTTTATAGTTTTTTTTCTGTTTTTTGGGGGGCATTTCACCGGTTTTTCACCTATCATAGGGAAAGTACAGAGCAAACTTTCTTTGGGGAGAATTTCTTCCAGCGAAAAGGAAAAGCCTAAAAATAAATCTGAACAATCCAAACATCCATAAGTGTTTAAAAGCAAATATCAGGATCCCCATATTTATACACATCCAGAGATAGACATATTTTCCTGAAGGTTGGACAAGATCCAACTCTGGCAGTTTCTGCAGTGATGAGAAAAAATAAATAAATGCATATGGAGCTGTGATATAGTGAAACTCTTAGAAGCCTTACTGTTTCATGCCAGATAAAATAAAAGTGAACTGATTGGGAAAGAATTCCTAATAATGCCAGCATCATCAAGAAATAGGCTAAAAGATTTGGGATTGAAATGAGGGCCGAAACAGATAATCATGGGCTTATTCTATAAATAATAATATGTCCTCATATTGTGGTTGTGGCCCATAAATCTTGATTCATTTTTCTGGCAATAGGGATGAATGTGCACTGACCCCCTTCACAGTCTTGTCTGGACCACCTTGTGCTGAGGGTCAGGAATTTATGGATAACAGGTGGGATCTGAGTGCAATCCAGAACATGAATCAGGGGCGTGGCTTTCTGGTCCAAACCTTGTCCTGGCCATGCTGCCATGCGGCTCTAAGCAAATGAGTCACCACAGGAAGCTGATAGCTTCAACACAATATTTCCAGGGTTACAAAGGATGTTTCATTTACATTCACTGAACTCACACTTCTAAAAAGGTAGCTCCCGGTAGGGCTGACATTCAGCAGGCATGGACCAGGACTCCAGCATTTCCTCTGAATATGGTGTCCACGAGTTACAGGTTAGTAAGTATTTTGAATGTCACCCCGAATGATTGCATGGTACAACATAACCTGATTGTACAACATACCTGTCAAGAGTCTGAAAGCATATTAGATTTTAAAAGATCAATGCAAAATCAGACATTCAGAATCTGATGTCTAAAACTGGCCTTGCTTTGTCCACCTAGATATGAGATTTTTAATTTTTGGCTTTGCAGATGAATCTCTTTCCAGAGTTGCCAGTTGATAAATGATTCTTACATGAACGTATAGGCTTACATCATTAAAGAAATGATTTAAGTCAACCTTCTATGACCATAGGATCTACCTGCTTAAGTCAATCACTGAGTCTAGGGACAATCTAGACTTCACAGCAGTCTCAAAGTATACATTTAGACATCACAGTTTTGAAAAACTTCCAGTACATTTGCCAAGTGCCTTCCCCCCACCACCTTTTAATATTTGAACAGATTTAAGGGAAATCTAATCCATATGTTTCTGACTTATTTACACTTGAACCATAAATATATTATCTAAGAGCCATTTAATATCCAACAGCTTTTTGTCACTTGCAAAAATTTTCAACCTTCTTCCCTTGAAGACAAAACAAAACAAAAACCAACTTTGAGCAAACTAACATAGAAAATAGGTACAATTCTAGTCCAAAGTTTCTGTTTTGGGTTCATCTTAAACTTGGCAAAGGGTGCTCCTTACATGTTCCCTATTTGTTATGTTAACTTCAGAAGCATGCCAATTTTTCATTCTTTTACTATATAATTATTAACTTTAGTGCCATTGTGGTTCCTGTTAATTCATTCCACACGTTGAATATCCTCTGGAGGCTTTTATTTTTCAAGTATCTTTAAGCTTAGGTCATTTGGAGCTTAAGTAGTAAAAGAAATGGTTTGGGGGGGCAATTTTGCTGTTTTTGGAATGTGAATAATTTTTCGGCAAATAATTTCTTAAAAGGCATGTACACTGTGTGATCCATAGCCAGCTCTGAATTATTTTTTTCTTCATTCTGAAAACAAATAAAATTCCAGACAGCACAATCATCCTAGGAAAATCCTCCAAGGAGGCCAACAGCCATTAATACAGTCCTTGAATTTAAGGTGATTTGAATCGGTATCTGCTGTTTCCAACACACTCATGAATAAAGAGGATTGAAGGACTGGGAACCTCAGAAACACTAGTATTACACATTACTGTATGACAGCCAAAAAGCTTTTATTTTTTTAGCAAATATTATTTTTTCACTTTCTCCAAAAAGTTCATCTTGTTTAATGCATTTCAGTAATGGCCATAGATATGTTTATATTTCTCACTGAAAATATTTCTATTAATTGCTTCCATGTGTTGGTATCCATGCTGATGTAAAGCTGTCTTTGCTGGGAAGCACCCAGTTATTTACTTTGACATGACATTTTAAGTATCCTGTCTTTTCCTTTACATTTAACAGCTTCATATACTTGATGCAGTTCAACTGCTATCAGATTTATAGATCTATCTTGAGAAATAAAATGGAGCCCAAGAATCTTCAGACGAATTACCGTTGGCCCCTTGAGATATTCCATGCATCTGTATGTGATCTGGCAAGCGATTTTCCAATGCGTATTTATCATGATGTATAATTAATACATGACAAGAATATCCAGGCTCCATTAAGCTATTTAATTCAAGATTTTAAAATTCACTTTTCATTAAAAAGGCAACTATAAGCATTCAAATATACCCATGACGGTTAATTTTGATTCGGAGGTACATCAGAGGTTACTACAGGATTAAGTAAAAACAGTTCAGACTATGTCTACATGGCAAACTCATGGCGGTCTCACAATATGTGAGTCTGCAGTAATACATGGTAGATGCAAAATCAATGGCATGATCAAAAGAACGGTTGGTGTGAGTGGCCTTGTCTTTGTAGCCAATGATTTGCTGTCCCCACCCCCCTCCAGGAGCCATTTTATCAGCTTATGCACTTGACTGACAGCATCTCAGGACTTTTCTTTCTATTCTCCCATTTCCTTGACACTTGCTCCAGTGCCATCTCTCACCCTCCCTGTCATAATTACACATCCTATTCCCTTCCGAAGCTCCTACCAACATATACAGAGACGTTAGCTTGGGATACATCCTTGCACTCATACAGAAGAAAGGGAGCTAATATTTTTGAAGAACTCACAGCAATTGAGAAGGCTTTTGTTATCATTTTCCATGACTGATCCAAGTTGGAGAACATAGGAAACTTTCAGTGACCAATAAAATCCTAGGATCACAATGCCTTGCATACCTAAGCATGCTTTGGAGAATCACCTGCTCACTGATAATCTACACAGTGTAATTCACCTCTATGGCTTGGGTGTTTCAAGGAGACACACACAAAAGGTTTTGTCAACTCCTTTCAGAGCCACGGTGCTTAAACGTGAATGGCATGTGTCAAAGAAAAAAAACACTAATATGAGCAGTGCCAGGAATAGCCAATGCTATAATTAAATCCATGTTTTAGATTCCTGATCTTGTCTTAAAAATGAAAATTGCTCTTTTTGATTCCTACTTCAAGCCAGTGAAACAGAACATATATTTTGGGAGTATTGGACAGTATTGAGAAAGTCTCCAAGCAGAAGCCATCTCCCTTAGAGTAGACACTCCAAAGGCTTATTTCTTAAGGACCCATAGTCAATGTTCAGAGAATTTATGTTCTGCATTTCTGACTCTGTCACTGGCTTGGCACACAGCCTAGGTCATGTCACTTGGATACCAAAGTATCATGAAAAAGTACTACGGAGTATGAAACTGTAGGGTCTTGGTGGAAGGGCCAGCCTGTACTCAGGCCTAGGTATGATTACAAATATGCAAATAGGGGAACCCCTGGCGGTTCACAGAATGGCTGGGGAGCAGAGACAGAGAGGAAGTAGCAGAAGAGATGACCTGGGACCAGACTGAGATAAATTCTTTAAGCCATGATCTTGAGTTTGTACTTCATCCTCATGGCCACAGGGGGCCACTAACATGATTAAGCAGGGGGTTGACAGTCATTTTAGAAAGCTCACTCTGGCTAAAAACAGGGTATTATTGAAGTCTGAGTTCAACAGAAGCACTATGGACCTTACAAGGCAACTCAGCATTATTCTACCAGGCTCAAGGGGGAGGCCACCACTTAACCAAGACCTACATTTTTTTTTTTTTTTTGCAGTACGCAGGCCTCTCACTGTTGTGGCCTCTCCCGTTAAGGAGCACAGGCTCCGGATGCGCAGGCTCAGCGGCCATAGCTCACGGGCCCAGCCACTCCGCGGCATGTGGGATCTTCCTGGACTGGGGCACGAACCCGTGTCCCCTGCATTGGCAGGCAGACTCTCAACCACTGTGCCACCAGGGAAGCCCAAGACCTACCTTTTTAATTCTGATAATTATAAAATAGAATAAGGCAGATGGTATTGCATGAGTTATTTTTAATGACAAAAAAGCTTGAAAACTAAGTGCTTCCTCTGTGCACTAACTTCTATGGTTAAAAGAAGAGTCTAGTAACTGTTTTCACCACCTGATTTATCTTTAATACTGCTATTTCTATCTACCAAATTATCAAGTTTATACTAGGTGATAATAAAAGTAAATTATTCCATCTTCTTCTAGGATATGTTTGGGAGTGAGACAAATTCATCAAATTCTCAATATGATCTTCAGATGTCCTCATGTGACAGTGACTCTGAATAAACTGCTAATGTTACTAAGGGACCAATTTCCTCTTATTCCAAATAAAATATTTTATTGAAGCAGCCATTCCTTTGAATCAATTCCAAACCCATTCCTGGACCACTCGGCTCCTTTAAAACCTATCAGCCTCACTAATATTTCTTTAACTGTGGCACCTGGAAGGGGCTACTGGAAAACTTGTTATGGTGGTCAGAAACAGAAGGAACAGGAGAAAGACAGCTTGAGGTACCAGCTGAAAGACGATCAAGTGGAGAAAGAGAGTCATTAATCTGCAGGAAGAACTTTGCTCAATTAAACTAGGCCCAAGCTGGGGAGAACAGTTGTTCTGTGATTGCTATTACTTCTGATTGTCATACATTCATTTTCCACTAGAAAAAAAAATTTATTCCACTAGCTGCTCCATATGACTAATAAATAATAAATGGAAACAAGAACTCCATTTGGTACAATTTATTTCAGTGGGTCAAGGCACGTTTTTATTGCTTGCTGTCTAGGACCTTATGTTTGGAGTATGTTCATGTGTCTATTTATCAAGAAACAGGTACTGATATTGGCGGAAGAGGGGGACAACAGGAAATAATCAATTCCAACCCTGTGGTTTCTTTCGAGTTCTCCTGCTGCCAATGCACAGGCTGCATTCAACATTCTATGAGCCTAGGAAACCACAAGCCAGTAAAACCTGCTTTCCTCTTGCAGTTCTACATCCTGTAGGACAGATTTCCCTGGTTCGGGGTGCACTGTGACATTTGGTGGTGGGGAGGAGGTGGGGGCCGACACTGGCCTTCAGAGAAGGCCTGGCACTATTGACTGTTAAGCCAGCTGTCTGGCGTCACATTACTTGGAAAACAACCCTTCATTTTTCACTCCCCTGAAGCTGGAGGGCAGTAATTCTTGGGCTCATTACCCTTGTCTGTAAAATACTGGAATGTGAGAATGTGCTGGAGTAGGTTTCAAAGCCCTTGGACTTTGTGGTCTTGATATCTACTTGGGTGCCCAGCTCTGCAGTTTATAGAACCCTCATCTTGTGTGCTTTGTGGGCATCAGGCTGGACAAGCAGTCTGCTGCAGCCAAAGCCCAGAGGACCTGAAGTGACCAGACTATCAGGCTGTCTGTCATAAAAACTCTGATTGCATGGAGATAGTTCTAGGCTCTACATTGTGATATGAAAAGAAAGGCTATGAAAGATGGGCAGATATCTGTATGCATATATATGTATGTACTTATATATATATATGTATAAATTTTATAAGTAATATTCATAGGGGGAAATCTGGAAAGCTACACAACAGCGATGTTATAAATAGTTCCTTCTGAATAGCGGGATTTAGGTTAGTTTTTCACATGTTTATTGCCTGTACTATTTTAAGAGAGCCAGCTCTGGGTTTGAGTTCTGCCTCCACACACAATAATAGCTGGTGATTTGGGATATTACTTAATTTCTCTAAATCTCAGCTTTTCTCTTTGTACAAGTGGAAATAATAATAGTATCCACTATGAAATGAAATATGAGGTTAGGTATATAAAAAGCTTAGTTCAAGTCCTGGTTCGCAATAGGTACTCCACAAATGTTCGTTATTGCTCATATAGTGCTATTCTGTTGGTGCTGTTGTTGTTATTGGTGCAGTATATATATTTGGTGAAACTAATAGGGGCATTTCCCCAGATCTGTGATTTCCTGCTCACATGTGTGTGTCACTCATAGACCCTACGGGCTGGTGTTGTGCCAGTAGCACTTGCCTAGAAGGGTGGAATTGGTGAGTTCCAAGCCCACCTACACCACTCATCAAACTGGCTTGGTCCGTACTTTATCTAAGAAAATCATATATTCATATTTTTGCCTTAACTAAAAAGAAAATAGTCTTCAGAGCATGGCTACTCACCAGGATCCTTTGCATTCTCTTCAATCACTAGGGTTGTATTAAATGTCACAGGCAACTTAATCAAAGAGTCCCATGAGGGAATTCAAGAATGAACATCTCGCTCTTATGATCTAGTCCCTCATCTTTATGAAACAAGGAGAAATATCCTCTAGTGCATCATTCTTGCAACCTCAAAGACCCTGAAAAAAAAAATAGGCAACAGGTGAGAATTGCATACTTGCAAACTATGTTTCATTAGGATGCTGGGAATCCTTACACTTTCACATGCATCAAAATTGAGACATGTAGGAAGGGTTGTTGACATTTCAGATTGGCCTCTAAGTATTTTGAGCTTCTCCACAAGGTTCAAGATATTTTACCTGAATCTCCACTCTATAAAGCCATGTTGACAAAGCTATGTGCATTTTTATAAGGATAACTGATCTTATGCGAAGGCACCTTCCCATGGATGAGACTCCAAGAACCTTAAACCTCTTCCAAAACAGCAGTTACCATGTGGCTATAGACTGTGTAGATATAGATGCCCCAGCTTCAACCCCCCACACACACTCAATGCCACGTAAACAGAAGACCCAGATCCATAATGTTCTCTAACGTAGTCTCAGACCCAATCCAGAACCAGATAAGGGCAGGGTAATAACCCTTTATCTGCACAACCATGAGAGCAAGTGTCCACAGAAGGCTCTCGCCCTGCATCCTTTTCTCCTACCATGGAGGTGGCCAGAGAATCCTGGTCCCAGTGGAACAAGCCATGACAGGATCAGTCCTCATGGCCATCCATCATCCGGTGCAGAAACCTCATCAACAGCTTCTCTCTGGGATAGAAGTTTCCATGAGATGACTCTACAGATCTACTTAAAGCCAAATTACGGTGGAAAACACCATATTCTTTAGACAAGGCTGTCTAGATGTGATTTAGATGATCTCTGAATGTTTTTTGGCCACTCTCCAAAGCTCCCCAGTCACAAGTGGCTTCCCCCCAGGTTGGTCAGTGTGGTGATCCTAACTCCAGCAGCACCCAACTTCACGGTCTAAGCTACTCCGTGGGAAAGGGCCTCAAAATCACAGTGAGGGCAGGACACTATGCTTGAAGACCGATGGTAGGGGGCTCAGGCTTGTTCTTTTTTTTTTTGCGGTACACGGGCCTCTCACTGTTGTGGCCTCTCCCGCTGCGGAGCACAGGCTCCGGACGCGCAGGCTCAGCGGCCATGGCTCACGGGCCCAGCCACTCCGCGGCACGTGGGATCTTCCCAGACCGGGGCACGAACCCGTGTCCCCTGCATCAGCAGGCGGACTCTCAACCACTGCGCCACCAGGGAAGCCCTGGTTATGACTATTTTTAATCTGTGACTCAGACAAGATCAGGGTAACAGGACATGGTCGGAAGCTTCCTTGTTCACCTCTGAGTCTCTCGTGAGGGAAAACCCATGTTGATAATTAGAAAAATCAGAGAGTGGCAAAATAAAACAAATGAGATTTTTAAAAATATTTAACAGGGAGAAGCTTGCTGTAACAATAAATCAAGCAGCTAAATAAAGCAGTAGAAAGAGATTTGAAGTCTCTCTCTCAACACACACATGCACACACACACAAATGTACAGAGAGTTGACATAACACCAGAAATTTTTTTAAAAAGCCAAAACACTGGAAAAAGGACAAGTCCAGAGTAACTGAATTGTGATGTAGAAGTTGAAAAAATATTAGAAGACGTCATAAAAACACAGAGTCAATGTTTCTGTTCGCAAATTTTGACATTTTGGCTGCCAATCCTATCATTCTGAACTTTGCCATATAAGTCTGCAGAATTAAAAACTAAGCTCCCAATTATGCTTTTCTTCATTATTTGCCCTTCATTATAAATGTGTTTTAGAATATTTAGAGACTGTTTTGCTCCGAGAGATTTAATCATAATATTTAGGTACCTGATTCACTCAGGATGGCAACACTCCCATTCCTCCACCCACACCTTCATGCACTGATGCATTCTTTCATTCTTATGCATGTATTCATTCACCTACTGAGATTTAGAAGCTGAATTCCACTCCAAAATGATCTCATCCTCCTCCCTTAAATCATCCTCTTCTCCGATGTTGACTGTCTCCGGAATGGCAATCCTGTCCTCCACGTCCCTCTTTTCCTTACTAACCACACCTTTCCCAACACCATGACAAGAATCCTTGAAAATCTAAGTATTGGCTAAATTACCCCCTGCCTCAAACAAGGATCATCTGATTCTTCTTTGAATCCCTTATACAAAGAAGATACCTGGTCAGAGTAGGTGTTTAATAAAAACGGAAGGAATGAATGAATGATTCATCTTCTAATTTCTCTCACATCCACATCTTCTTTTTACCCCCAGGATCATAATTCAGGTCTCTAACCCTCTGAGCAGACCATCAAGTCACTTACCAACACAATCTCCATTTCTGTTTTCTCTCCACCACCATCCATTCCTGGCACCACTCCCCTTCAAGCATGGTTCTGATCTCACCACATCTCACGAAGTTTAAAGTCCTTAAGCCGGCATTCATAGCCCTCCACAGCTGGGCTCCAATTTATCTTTTCAGTCCCAACTCTTGCTACACCCCATTAAATCCCTGCCTTAACCAGTCCAGGCTACAAAAATGGCTTTGCCAGTGTCTGAATCTTTCTCTCTCTCTAGAATGTTCCTGCCTGTGCACCCATGGCCACCCAATCTCATCCTATCCAAATTCTACTCACTTTGAAGGCTTACTTATACAGAGTCTTAATTAGTAGTTTACTCTGTCTCCTCGGGGTAAATTTTCCTTATTGCATTCATCACATTCTTTCTTACCTTTTGGATATTTGTGACCATATTTTATCTTCCGCTACTATAGTATCATGATGGGGAAAATGTGTGTCTCTTATCTTTTCCCCACAGTGTCTAGAAAATGCCTTATACATTTTAGGCGCCCAATAAACGATTCTCATTGAATTGAGTTGAACACGGAAATGCAATATAGTCCTTGCCCTTAAAAGAATCAGGGAGAAAATACATGAAAGAACACAGTAGAGTGAAAGCCATCAGTTTTGGGCCCTGGAGATATTTTACTACTAACTAGAAAATGCAGATTTATATACCATGTACTATCAGTGTGCCTGACACCGACAGTATAGAGTTCTCTCTGTTCTAATACCTCTGGCCCTGGCCCAATCAAGATATTAGCAATAAAAAGTTAAACACACATGTAAGTTAGCATTTTCAATTGCTAGTGGACTTAAAGATCTCTTCTAAATCCCTCACATCAAACATGAAGACGCTGAATGAAGTCCAAGGAAGTGAATAACATCCTTGTACATTTATTCAATACTATGTGCCAGGTGCTGTGCTAAATACTTTATACTCAATTCACCTTGAATATTTATCACCCAATGAAGTGGGCACAGTTATGAGTCCACATTTCATAGGTATGGAAGCTGAGGCTTGAAGAGGTTGAATAACTTGCCCAAGTTACATAAAGCAAGGAGCAGGCAGAATCAGGGTTGAAATATATATTGTCTAGCTCAAACATATTCTTTATTATGTAGGTAATGCAATGTTTTCAAGATCTTTCAATAAATTAGGTAGGTACGAGATGACAACTCGAAATTTCCAACATCTGTTCCACGTCTTCTTCATTTATCACTTTCACTCAGACTTGGCTAGTAAATATCACAAGTTTGCAAGTGCTTAGGAAATGCAAATTAAAATCGAATACAATTTGCTTCATATCCATGAGTGGTGGTGGGTATTCTTTATCTGTTGTAATGTCTGCTGTGCTTTTCTATCTGTTTGAAATTTTCTATAATTAAAAAAGGCTAGGGGCTTCCCTGGTGGCACAGTGGTTAAGAATCCACCTGCCAATGTAGCGGACACGGGTTCGATCCCTGATACGGGAAGATCCCACATGCCGCGGAGCAACTAAGCCCATGCGCCACAACTACTGAGCCTGCGTTCTAGAGCCTGTGAGCTGCCACAACTGAGCCTGTGTGCTGCAACTACTGAAGCCCGCGTGCTTAGAGCCCATGCTCCGCAACAAGAGAAGGCACTGCAGTGAGAAGCCCACGCACCGTAACGCAGAGTAGCCTCCACTTGATGCAACTAGAAGAAAACCTGCGTGCAGCAACAAAGACGCAGCACAGCCAAAAATTTAAAAAATAAAACAAAATAAATTAAAAAGAAAAATAAAATTAAAAAGGCTATTCAGCTGATATTTTATAATAACTATAAATGGAGTATAACCTTTAAAACTGTGAATCACTGTATAACTTACATAATATTGTATATCAACTATAGCTCAATTAGAAAAAGAAAAAAATTTTAATTAAAAGGCTATGTCCAATAAAATAAAACAAAATAAAATAGGATTTATTATTCTTTAACACTACTAGAGAATCATTCTCTAGGGAAGGGCCGTGTCAAAAGCTCCTTGGCAGGCTTTATTTTATCAAAAATAATCTTTTTTCAGATGATTTTCTACTGAGACTCATCTGGGAGCACAGTTTTTAATTCAGGTAATGAATTGGCAGAAAAGTGTATCAGAAGGTGAGGGAAGATCAGCATATGTTTGAGATCTGCAAGAGAGCACAATCTTATTCCTTTCACAGGCTGAGCCTGCCCTCTGCTGTAAGAAATAAGCTTCTACACACCCTCATCTGATTCAACAGCAGAACTCTTATATCAGATGTGTAGCATAAGAGATTGTAGGGTACTAGTGCAACACTTACATTCGTGTGAAAACCTTATTGCCTTGGATCTGAGAGGCAGAATCTGAGCTTCAGATTGGTGGATTCAGTTAATGAGATGATTTTCATGCACACCTTCAAAATCACCTTTTTACTTTACAACGATTCCCCAAATGACCAAATCTTATTTCATGGGAGGTCAGAGCCACTGGTCAGAGCCAGAGCACTTCTTTTACTTTCCTGTCAGAAGGAAGTGCCAAGTTCCCATCGCAGAATAATGGTCCAGATTAAATGAAGTATACAAAGCCCCCAAGCACAAAGCCAGGCACACAGTAATTGCTCAGCAAATACAACTTTTCCTTATTATCTTTATCTTCATCATACTCATATTAAGAGCAGTATATTCATTTGCTAGCACTGCCACAACAAAATACTCAGACTGGGTGGCTTAAGCAACAGACGTTTATTTTCTCACAGTTCTGGAGGGTACAAGTCCAAGATCAGGCGCCATTGGGGTTGGTTTCTGGAGAGACATCTCTTTCTGGCTTGCAGACGGCCACCTTCTCACTGTGTCTTCACGTGGCTTTTCCCCTGTGCATGTGTGAGGAGAGCGAGCTTTCATATCTCTTCTTTGTCATGTAAGGATATCAGTCCCATTGGGTTAGGTCCCACCCTTATGACCTCACTTAACCTTAATTACCTCTGTAAAGTGCCTGTCTCCAAATATAGTAATGTTGAGGGTGGGGCTTCGACATATGAACTTTGGGAGAAACACAGTTTGGTCCATAACAAGGAGGATAATAAAAACATCTCTTGGGCACATCTTGGGATGCACAGACAGGAGGCTGGTTGCCTGCCCTTCCGTCATTTAGATCATTTAGATCTGCAGCTAGGTAAAATAAGCACTCAGGTGTGATAAAATAACCCCAAAGCATTGTCCAATTCCCCTGGATCTTCTAGCATGGAATTCACAGGCTGGCCTCCCACATTTCAGGAAGATTTTCAATGAAGACTAAAACAATTTATATTTAATATAAAAAGGGGTTGGATGTATCTTAATTTAAGTTGAAGATTCAACAAGAAAAATCCAGTCCTCAAAGCCATCTGATTAACGGAAGTTTCACTTTTTAAAATTTTTCAGTGGTTTCATCTCACATCTTAAAGCTGGAATAGATTCTAGGGCTGACCAACTACAGAGTGGTCAGCCTGGCCGTGTCGGCATCAGCACTGCAATAGAAGTGAAGCAACTCTTGGTCCTTAGAGGGAGGTTGCTTTGTACTGGAAATAAACGTCATGTTGTGCCCACAGGACAATTTTTTGGCCTCCCAAGTTGCTGTTTCATTCACAAGTCATTTAAGATCCAAGGCACTATTTGGCAGAGGGTAGTAACCACAGCAGAAACACTGAACACGCTAAGATCTTTGTGGATTTAGTTTAAAAAACATTCTTATGAGTGCTTCGGCCAGAACATCAACTTTCACGGGGCCCACACCACATTTCTTTTCAAAGAATAACTCAGGAAAATGGGACAAAACATCAACATCATTCCTATTTTGCCTGCTGGGGTTTAAATCTTCCTTGTGCTTTGGGGGTAAGAAATCAAGTAAGAAAAGGGAACAAATTAGTACAGAGAAGAAGACAATGAAGCTGTATGTTTGGAACAAGGGCATCTGGCCTCTTCCTTCCCTTACTGTGGAAGATATTTCATCCCTTGACAAGTAGTCAAAGCTTGTTGCTATAGAGTGCTTTCCTTTCGGAAAATAAAAATCTTTGTGGTTTTAAAAACCTTCTTTGTCCACCCAAAATTATTCCCATCAGTTTTCTGAGGTGTAGCTGATACTTTGGAACTTCATTCTTTCGGGGACCTCAAGGGACTTTCTAGGGATGAGACTTCTCAGCCAGGCTAGCCAGGCTCTTGAGAATCCAGCTTCAGGCTCCCTTTCCAGACACACCTACCCTCACCTTCTCCTCCCTCTGACCAACCAACTCACTGGTCCCTAAGCATGCTGTAATTACTCTCTTCAATCTCCATACCTTTGCATAAGTTGCAAAGAAGACGAAGACATTCTGTCTAGAACGTCTCTCCAACCCCATCTTGTTTGCCTGTCAAACTTGTAATCATTTACATTTTAGATTAAATCTTCTGACCCTCTGGAACATCTTCATGATCACTACAGAATTCATTGTTTAATAGAACATACTTCTCTTACAGCACTTCTTATAATGAAAGACAACTATTTCTTTACATAATAATAGGTAACATTTTTCGAGTACATAATATGGTAAGAACACTGTTGTATATTTTACATGCATTATTTCCACTCTTCCTACTAAATTATACAGATGTGGAAACTGAGGCTTAGAGGAATTAAGTGATTTGCCTGTGATGACACGGCTTGGGTGTGTGGAGCTCAGATGTAAACCTGTTTTCTTTCAGTTCCCAAGCCACACAATTTGTCACTACCTTACGGTGCCATTCTATTCACCGTCCCCACTAGATGATGAACTCCTTTATGTCAGGCTCACAATGGATTCCTTTCGGTAGTCCTACTGTAAAGCACGGTGCCCTGTATCTAACTGTTGTGTTAAAATGCATGCTGAATGAATAAATGGAAATTAACGAATCACTGCAAACGTTTTTTGAAATAAAGATTAAATAGTAAGAACTCTACTTTCTAAGGTTGAGAAAGGAGGTGCTCCGAGGTAGTCAACACGAACTACTCCCACTCCAGCCCCATATCCTCTCCTCCCACCCACTTCTGACTGTTCCCTGTCCCTTGCACTTCAGTCTAGCAGAGCTGTTTGATGTCCACTTCCTCAGAACTGCCAGTGCAGCTGCCCAGGCTGCACTGGCTGTTCCCACTCCTCTCTCACCTTCCTCGCCAAGTCCCTTCTCTTTTTCATCCATGCAGTGTGTAAAATCCAGACTCCCTGACAACAACACTTTCCTGGACTAATCAGACGAGAAGTAAAGTACGAATACGAAAAGCTGTAAAGGGCCAACCCATGGGGCAGCAGTGTGGAGTGGTCAGATGTGAAGGCTCTGGAGTCAGACACACTTGAGTTCATTCAACGGTGCTGCCACTTACTGCTGCATCATTTTGGAAAAGTAGCTAAAGATCTCCACGTTAGGGAACCGCTGACCAAAACCACCCACCTTGGCCAGGCATGATCATAATTACTTGCATGAGTTATCTCACCACAGGGGGTCCCGATAAGAACACAGTGCTGCCAAAAATTAACCCGGAGAATTCGGGAAGGGCCAGAAGTAGGGAGGAGATGCCAGCCCATAATATGTCCTGCCAACTTCCCAGAAACCCTCACACTAGAATCCATCTTGGCTGAGAGACGTGCCCACCACCAGGAAGGACCCTGAGTCAGACCAAATATGGGGACAACCGAGATGATTGGCCAGAAACAATCCAGAAACTAACCCCATTACCATAAACCCTGAGACTGCGAGCCACGTGGCAGAGCAATTCTCCTGGGTTCCCTTACCCTGCCGCTCTCTACCTGGGTGCCCTTTCCCAATAAAGCCTTTTGCTTTGTCAGTACATGTGTCTCCTCGGACAATTCATTTCCTGGTGTTAGACAAGAGCCCACTCTCGGGCCCTGGAAGGGGTCTCCCTTCCTACAACATACACGGCAATCATTCTAAGTTTGTCCATCTCCTAGGGTAGTTCTGAGAATTCACTCCTCTAAAGCTTAGGATCTGGTACAATATAAACACTCAAGGAATATTAGCTAATATTATTAATAAAACAGAAAAGGAAACTGTAACCTTTTGCAGATGAGTGGTCTTGCAGAATGGGAAGGGAGGAGTGATTTTTAACCTCTCTCCAGAGTTCAAGGCCCAACTTTCAGTGTTGTTATGAAAAAAAGTAACTCCTGGGCTATGTACATGGATGTGACCATTGTCTATGAGTCTTTCCTTGAAAGCACATTGAAATTTGGGATCAGAAAGCAAAAACTATAGTCCTCCATCTAGTAAGTCAGGTCACAACTCCACACCCTGTGATTTTTGGCAGGAAGATGGATTCTTGGGCAAGAGTTCAGGAAAAACAAGCTATTTCTTGTTTTATGGAAATGGCTCATAAACACATGGGCTGTAGTCTTTGAACTCAAGCACGTCAGGTCTCCAGAGACTCATGTTCATAGAAATTCTTAATTGCAAGGCAGGGACGCTTAACAAGTGTTGAGTCTCATAGAAAATTAAATTAATGATGATTTCTTCAGAGCTACAAAGAGGGAACATGGTGGAGTGTGGGTGGAAAGAAACAGGCTCCTACAAGGCGCAGGGACGCATGCGAAGACAAGTGGGAATGTTATTAAACGCCAAGTCCGTGTGCCCGACCCACGGTGAGGTCAAACAATACCAGAAGGTCGGAGTTTGGAGCAGAGAAAGGTTTACTGCAGGGCCGCGCAAGGAGACGGGTGGCTCAGGCCTTAACCCCAAACTCCCCGAAAGTAAAGCCCTTTTATAGGAAAGGTGAGTGAGGGGCGTGCTTAGTTGGTGCAAACTTCTTGGTGTCAGATCCTTTGTTCCTGAGGTCAGAGCACGATGTTCCTGTAAACCTCCACCGAAACAAATGTTATCCTCTGTTCCGACAAGAAAGGGCAAGGTCCCAAGGCTCAACTTTCACCCTCCGAGGTCCAGGCCCTGGCTTGGTTACCCTGCCCGGGAGCGTTCCTCCAGCACCCGGTCTGGGTCCTCCCGCCAGTAACCAGGCCCAGCTGAGGAGGCAGATCCCAGCTGGTGGCGCCCTCAGGGCCAGGTCCCCAGACCCTAACCCAGCCGTCATCACGGAGGGAGCCAGGCGCCCAGGACCCAGCCGGCCCTCAGGCTTTTCATTTAAACTGGAGAGAATCATTGCATAGGATCAATAGGAATACGTGTTGTAGCGAACACCAATCCCCAGCTCACAATAACTGCCCTTTGTTGAGAACAGTGCTAACCACGGAGGGGGTAGTGAAGTAGTGATGTGCGAAGTCCCGGCAACTTACCCCTGACCTCTGGCCACCTGCTAGGGGTCGACAACTGACCCAAGCTGTACCAATTTCTGACACATGAATGGAGAGACTGAAGCTGGTTGAAGCTCCTACCTGAAAGGCAGTGTCTATATCCTCCAGCTGCTGAGGACCCATGGAGACGGCCGCCACCATTACGTCAAGGCCCGGGCGTGGTCAGCGGGCAGCTGTGGCCAGGGCTCTGGAGCTCTGCACGACACAGCCCTCTGCCTGTCGCCGGGTCCCCCAGCTCCCCTGCCGGCCCCGAGGCCGGAGGGCCTGGAGCGCTCCAGGGAGAAGGTCGCAGTCCACCTCTCTCCACATTCTCTGCTGTGAGGACCACTGCGAGGTTGCCTTTCGGCGGACCAGGCCCGCTCACGCCCCGCTGAGGGTCTCGCGATAACGGCTGCGGGCTTGCTCCGCCCCTATTGCCGGACGAGAGTACTGCCCCGCAGGCTTCATTTCTAATTCTTCTTCTCGTAGTGAGGTACGTACGTTGTCCTTTACTCTTTGACCTATAGATTTCCCAACAACATTTTTAACAAATAAAGGGAGCATTTTTTCTTCCTAAGTGTCCCTTTGAACTAAAGGCTATGTCCCCAAACAATGCTTCCTTGGGGGGAAAAAAAAAACACACAAAACTTTGGAGGAAGCAGTAGAATGTGGTCAAAGCAGGAGCTTGAAGTGAGGTAGCCCTGGGTTTGATCCCAGCTCTGTCGCTCAGGCAACCTTGGTACTTAATCTCCCTGAATCTTGGGTTTTTTCACTGTAGTAATGTGGATAAATAATTTCCACTTCAGAAAGTTATTGTAGGGATTCAATGCAAACATCTATGAAACATCCTTAGCCTGGTGCTGGCACTCAACATTTTCTAGCTATTTATATAAATAAATAAATAAACAAACAAATAAATATTTGTAATTAACCAAAATTATATTTCTGGTAGATTCTCAATGCCCTATGATAATACATCTATTTTATTTTAATTTTAATTTTTTATTGAAGCATAGCTGATTTACAATATTGTGTTAGTTTCTGATGTACAGCAAAGTGATTCGTGTATCACTTTTTCAGGTTCTTTTCCATTATACATTATTATAAGATATTGAATATAGTCCCCTGTGCTATAAAGTAAATCCTTATTGTTTATTTTATATATAGTGGTGTGTATCTGTTATTCCAAGCCTCCTAATTTATCCCTTCCTCCCCCTTCCCCTTTAGTAACCATAAGTTTGTTTTTTATGTCTATTTTAAATGCTAAACAGAATGACAAAGTCCATCCATATGTTACTAGGGAAGGTTGTGGGATATATAAGAAAGTTTTGCTCTTTTATTGATAATATACATCTTATATTTAAAATGTATATTTAATATACATTTATGTATATTAAAATGTATATTAAAAATGTACATTATGTATACATAATGTAAAATGTATATTATCTATATTAAAATGTATATATTTAATATACATTTTATTAACAGTCCATTCATTCCCAAAGTCATCTTGCTACTCTAGGGATCATCACGGGTGCATGGATATGTCAGGTCGGCATAGTTTTCATCTTAGGGGATCTTCCAGTTTGGTTATAATTGGTGGAAAAATCCAGCTCATTATTCTGAGGGAGCAAGCAATTTGACCAAGTTAAGCTGAGTCTGATTTTCTTTGTAAGCAATTCAAGCCCTGGCTCAAGAGAGAAAGCTACTGTGTAGAAATTGCTAGAGAGTGCTAGAGATAGATTGTTTGGGTTCCTACCCTAGAAGTGAAAACATTGCAGGTCACTCACTGGCAAGCATCTGACTGTGCTTGAGAATGATCCAACTGTCCTACTAGAATAGTCAGCATTGGCTTCTCAGTAATACTCTTAGGTTAAGGAGAGAAGGTATTGAGAAAACTAGCATAAAATGGAAAAAGCTCAAATTCAGCATCTCCACCTTAATAGAAATTGCTGTACATGTTACCCTTCTCTCCTCCTTCTTCCTCAACTAGAGTGAAAGCTTCTGAGCAGATCTCGTGCTAAGCGCCCCAGGCAGCAGGTACTCAATAAAAGTCTATGGAATTGAGTCGAATTTACTGTGACATTGAAACACAACCTTTCAAGAGTATAGTAGTGCCTGTTCCCGCTCTGTCTTCACAGGGAATTGTATTTGCCAAGCTCTACTTCCCCTGATTATAGTCAGGAAAAAAGGCACGTGAGTATTGCATTGGCTAAGAGCCCGTCCTAATGAGAATGTCTGAACCGTAAATTGTGTGTTTGCTGGAAATGAATAAAAATAAGTTAAGTTTTAAAAAGACAAATCATTGGTATATATTTATAAAATTCTCTAGCCACCGATCACTTCAACTTGTCTTCTAGAAATATGGTATATGATATTTATAAATGGAAAATTCTTAGAAAATGTATATTATCAATAAAAGAGCAAACTTTCTTATATATCCCACAACCTTCCCTAGTAACATAGAATAGGTGAACAGTGATTACATCAGTACAGTTTTCATACCCAACCAGAATATACAGACAGAGAGCTCTTGCTGAATGCTTAATGGTGAAACTGATGTTAAGGTTAAAAGTGACATGAAAAATTCTATATGTTAAGGCATTCTCTCCAGGTAGAAAAGTCTGGCAGGAGGAGAAAGGGTGGGTTCCAGACTACTTTGGTTTTGTGTCTGCCATTCACCTTAAAATGATATTTATATTACTAATAACTTTAATGCCTTTTGTGTTTCTTTCCTGAATCCCACTCCATTCTTTCTCCAAGGGATAACCTCCGTGGTTAATTGGGTGTTTATTATTTCTATGCATTTCTTTTACTTTTGCTAGATAGGTGTGTACCTTCAAGCAACATATAGCATAACTTTGCCTGTGTTTCCACTTTATATAAGTAGAATTCTGCTATATGTTTCTACAATTTTTTGCTACATAGCAAGAAAAAGATTTATAAGTTTTCTTATAATAATTTTTAAAACTTCTGATTATCAGAAGACCCGAGGCAGAAGGAACAATTCTCAGATAGGGAGAAGATATTTGTAGAACTCATAACTAATGATCACCACCCAGAAACTAATCTGACAATTTATGTCAAGCTGAAACTTGAATCTATAGCATTCACTTTTCAGGCCGCTGGACAAATGCAGCCCACGATGCTCCAAACGATAATGTCATTAGAACTGGTCCCACAAAGCCTTCCTGTCATATTACAGCTGCTCAGTAATGAGAACAGATCAGAAATCGAGATCAAGTTCAGACAGTTGGTTTGGAGACCACCCAGAAAATATGTTGTCTGTGCCAAGAAATCCAACCCCAGCTAAATTAGACAAGCTAGATGATACCAAAGAAAAGAAAAGAAAAAGAAACTGGGGGTAGGGTGAGTAATTGGTGGTGACTGATGAGCTTATATAAGAAGCTTAAAAAGTAAAACTAAAAACCAACTAAAGTGACAACCAGAGTCCTTGGTATCATGGAACCCGAGTCCATAGGATGACCCATTGTAGTGAGTTGAATGTGTCCCCCCAAAAGATATGTCCACGTTCTACTTTCTACTCTCTGGAACCTATAAATGTGACCTTATTTGGGAAAACAGTCTTTGCAGATATAATTAAGTTAAAGATCTCAAGATGGGATCATCCTGGATAATCCAGCTGGGGCCTAAATCCAATGACAAGTGTCTTATAAGAAACAAAAGAGCAAAAAAAAAAAAAAAAAGAGCAGAAGACACAGAATGGGAGAAGGTGAACCGTTGGCCTCCTCTGTTCTCTGTTAACCTCCAGACCTGCTGAGCTATCTGAATCTTCCACAAGTAGGTGGAGACTGAAAGACTCTTTCAGTCTCCCAAATAGGGAAACAAATTTGAGAAATTAATAAAACCTCACAGCAAATGGCTAGAGACTCCCATCGTTCATTTAATTGGGGCCCACAACTAAAAAAAAAATTACAGGCTAATTTTAGCTTGCCAGTTTAACGTTAAATGGGCAGACATGCAAAGTTATAAATTGGGGATAAAAAGACACAACTGTGCAAGTAGAGATAAAATAGGTTAGCGGTAGAATGTGTGAAAAAGAAACTAAATCACATGGAGTTGAGACACAGAGGGAAGACCATGTAAGGACACAGAGAGGAGACTTCCGGGCAGCTACAAGCCAAGGAGAAGAGGCCCTTAGAAGAAACCAGCCATGCCGACACCTTGATCCTGAACCTCTAGCCTCCAGAACCAGAGAAAATAAATGACCGTTGTTGAAGTCAAAAAAAAAAAAAGAATTGAAAGTGACATGCTTGTCAATAGCAACAATTCTGGGCTGCATTAATAAGAATGTAATGAATAGAGCAAAGGAGACAGTAGGCTGGGTCTCCTCTGCCGGATGCCGTTCCTGGAATCCATCCCATGCTTAGAGCAACATCTGCAAACTTGAACTCCTCACCCAAGGGAGGGCAGCTAGGCCTCTAGAGTGTAGGTGTCATGACCAGTGAACAGCAGATGAAAGAGTTCATGATTCTCAGCTTGGAGAGAATCTTTAGAATGAATGTGATGCTGTTTTCTCGCCTTCAAAGGACCATCATACGAATTAGATTGGACTCTGTGTACCAGTGGGCAGAAGCAGGTAGAGGCAGCTGGGTCTTCAAGGGACTAACAAGAAATAGCCAGGGAAGGGTTGGGGGGCGGTGTGGGAACCGAGAGTGTGCTGTATCATAGAAGCCGAGGGACAGCTCCAGGCCTTGTGATGTTTGGGTGGAAAGAGACCCATGACATGGTGCGGATTGCCAGTCACCATGGCCGTGCAAACTGAAAGACCAGGAAGGAGATACAGGACTTTTCCAGAAAGGGAGAAATCTTCGAAGATTCTCACATTCACATTCTGTGTCTTGTCACGTATCTATATGTCCTTGATTTTGGCTAATCTGGAAAAAAAAAATTCACTGCTGCCAACCACCTGTGAGCAAAATTCCTGAAGGCTATTGGAGGAAAAGTTAAAACAAGGTAGTAAGTTTTCCAGTTGAAAGGGCTGCCCTTCATTTTGAAATAACATCCTTCCTACATTTTTTTCTGAGTGGCAAATACTCTGTCATTTTTGAAATCATGATAATAGTTGGAACTTGAGTTTTTAAGTGTCTGATTTTGGCGACATAAAAATTGACTGTCCCTTTTGTGGATTTTTTTTTTTTTTTTTTTTGGTGAAATTTCCTCTTCTCGTAAATCCAAAAATCTGAGATCCAGGGCTCCAAAATACAACAGAAGGAAAAATAAGATTACTTTTTAAAATTCAAAGGAGGAATCTCAAAATTATCATTGAAGAGCTTTTTCCTACGAAATTAATAAGGAAGGAAAAGATGTTTAGATAGTTTACTTAGATTTTGGAAAGGTTTTAAAATGCATTTAAGGTGCATTTTTAATATAGAATCAAATAAATTAGAATTAGATGTGGACTAATTCAGTTACAAGTGTTTACGCTTAGTGTTTCAGTTGAGATCATTCTAGTTTAACAGAGGAAGGCATCATCCCTTTTGTGCTGAACTGGGCCAGGTACAGAGCAAAGTCTTTTCAGTTTCAGCTGCTCTCAGCCACTGTCTCAGGTATTCACTCCATTTTACAGAAGAGGAAACTGAGAGTTTGGAGAAGTTAACCGACCATGAAAGAATTTAATTCTGCACCATAGTAATAACCACCACAGTACAAGCAGTTTCCCAAAATCACTGCATTTCTTTCTCACTGGCACAGGCTCATTCCTGTGATACCACTATCAACCACAAGGGAGAAGCATAGACCCATATTTTAATGTGTTCATTTTAAATGACCAGTTTTACGTATTCTTAGATTAATTAAAGCAGTTCAAAGCGCAAAAATCTATGTTAACATTTTTTCGATGCTTCTGTTTTTATCCATAATATTATTTTCCTGGAGTGAAGACCCAAAATGGACAAAGTGAACAGAACTTGGTACTGCTCTAGAATGTGTGTTCTCATATGAAAACACAGACGTTGGCTGAGTTTGTACGTGTGGGATGCAGATTTTCCATGAAAAGGAGCAGAATGAGTCTAGTATTTTCATAAAAATACAGCAAATGAATCTACCACTTCGTATTTATTCTTTTTTTATTTTTGAAATAAATTTAAATCGACACAAAAGTTGCAAGATTAATATACAGACCTCCTGTATTCTGTCCAGATTCGCTAACTTTTAACATTTTTGACATTTGTCTCCTCTCTCCTGAGACAAGGGTATTCCTTTTTTTTTTTCTCTCTCTAACATCAATTCTTTATTGTATCAATGCTAGCTGAATCAAATATCACAAACAACAAAGGCTTCTAAAACATCATATTTACACCGTATTTGTTCTTAAAGACAAGGTCTGGGTCTAACACGTGTAAAGTGGTGATAATTATAATAATCTTCCCCGCTTATCTCATCACACAGGACCGTTGGAGCTTCAAATGAAATGATCATCTCTGGCCCTTCCTTGAATAACTACTCCCTCCTCCCAACGCAAAAAATAAAAATCCTCTAAGAACTGTAACATGGCTTGCAAATGTGACCAAATCACAAGGCAACAGGAGCTAGCTATATATCTGTATCTCATTAATAAACAGAGTAGCTATGGGTAACTTCCTAAATCGATTTTCTAGACGGGCTCTGATGGCAAGAGTGTCCTTGCAGAATTACTACAGGGGATCTGAGAACCTCCAGATAGCCCACAGGCAAAAGAAATAGTGGCTGTGTTGTGGGCGCCCCTAACATGTTGACATACTTGCAGAGACCAGTTTGTAGGCCTTTTTGGCTTCCCTCCAACAGGGTTAAGTTTCCAGAGATACCCCTTCCACCGGCTGCTTTTTTCTTTTTTTTTTTTTGCGGTACGCGGGCCTCTCACTGTTGTGGCCTCTCCCATTGCGGAGCAGAGGCTCCGGACGCGCAGGCTCAGTGGCCAGGGCTCACGGGCCCAGCCACTCCGCGGCATGTGGGATCTTCCAGGACCGGGGCACGAACCCGTGTCCCCTGCAACGGCAGGCGGACTCTCAACCTCTGTGCCACCAGGGAAGCCCAACTGGCTGCTTTCTTGATGGTTGAGGAGGAATAAGTTCCACCTCCAGGGAAGTAAATTTTGCTGAGCATCATGGCTGTCTTTAGGAAGCGGACCACGTCGCCAGGAGGGAATCGTAACTTTGGGGGTGGGAGTCGGGGCATCATCAAAGAGGGGCTGTGTCGTCGGAGGGAGGCGGGGCCTGGCACCACGTGGTGCCCAGGGCAGGAGTACTGGAGAAGACTCCGGGGTGGGGCGCACCTCGAGGAAAGGGAGATGGAGCGGGTAGGAAATTCACCGCCATCCCTCCCGCAGGACCTCCACCAGCACCACCACCCTTTGGGGACCCGGTAGATTCCTGCGGCCTCTCTGAGGACGTCCTGCTCGTCCGCAAACTGTAACCAGCTTCGCTCTGCACCACCTGAGGTTTGCTCTCCCTCCTTCCCTGCCTCGGTCCCATTTCCCTCCACTTCCTCTCTCCTGTGATCGCAGTTCCCCAATAAGGTGTTAGCACGGACGCTTTGGCTTCAGGCTCTGTCCCCTAGGGAATCCAGGATGAGACAGAGTGTTTTGTTATTTTAGAATTTGAAGTCTTCAAGAAGGCGTGTAACCCCGGCCTTTGTATTCATGACCAGTGACCTAAACGACTCGAGCTTGAAAAGGCAGAAAGTAACCTCGGGGTTAATGTATGCAGGCTAAGGGTTTGCTGCAACTTGTAAATTGGCCACTAGATGGCGCGCTAACCACATCCTTTCATGATGGCCCCTTGTATGGAGCTCAAAAACTTTTTCAATTCAGTTATTTTTCTGATTGAATCCTGTGGTAAGAGCTTGAGCTGCAGAGAGTTCTCAAAATAGCAGAAACAGTGGTTATGTAAGTAAATAATATAGTGTGGAAACGTCTATCGACAGATGTATTTACTGCCCTTGAAGGTGGGTTTCAAATGACTCTTTTCTTATACTTGATGAAATTCACCTGACACATTTTAGTGTGAATAATTTAGTGACATTTGTTACATTGACGGTGTTGTGCAACCACCATCTCCAACTAGTTCCAAAACATTTCCATCATTACAAACTAAAACCCCTTTTAAGCAGTCTCTCTCCCCGTTTCCCCTCATCCCAGCCCCTGGCAACCACCCAATCTGCGTTTTTGTCCTGATGGATTGATTTATCTATTCAGGACATTTCATATAAATTGAATCATACAATATGTGATCTTTTGTGCCTGGTTTCTTTCACTTAGCGTAATGTTTTCAGGGTTCATCCACATTGTGGCATTTATTCATTTTTATGACTTAATAATATTCTATTGTATGGTGATACCACAGTTTATTCAGGACATTTGGGCTGTTTCCATTTATAGACTACTGTGAATTGTGCTGCTATAAACATTCGTATGCATATACTTGGTGAGGAGCTGTTTTCAATCCTAGGAGTGGAATTGTTTGGTCACATGGCAACTCTATGTTTAACTTTTAGAAGAACTCCCAAACTGTTTTCCACATCAGCTGAACCATTTAACATTTCCACCAACAATGCAGGAGGGTTACAATTTCTCTATATCCTCACCAATACTTGTTCTCGTCCTTTTTTTTATTATTAGCATAACCATCCTAGTGGGTGTAAAGTAGTACCTCATTGTGGTTTTGATTTAAATTTCACTAATGACTAATGGTAATAAGCATTTTTCATGTGTTTGTTGACCACTAGTATATCTTCTTTGGAGAAATATCTATTTAAATCCTTTGCTCATTTTAAAAAATTTGCATTGTTTGCCCTTTTGTTATTGGGTTATAAGAATCCTTTATACACTCTGGTTCCTAGATCCTTATCAGAATACAATTTGCAAATGTTTTCTCTCATTCTGTAGGTTATCTTTCCATTTTCTTGGTAATATTCTTTGATGCACAAAAGTTTTTAATTTTGCTGAAGTCAAATGTCTCTATTTTTTATTGTTCTTCCTGCTTTTGGTATTATATCCACTGCCAAATCCAATGTCTTGAATATTTACCCCATGTTTTCTTCTAATAGTTTCATGGTTTTAGCTGTTATATTTAAGTCATTGATGCATTTTGAATTAATTTTTGGTGTGAGATAGAGATCCAGCTTCATTCTTTGGCCTGTGGATACCCTGTTGTCCCAATACCATTTTTTGAAGACACCATTATTCTCCATTGGATGGTCTTGGCACTCTTTTGAAAATCAATTGGCCATAGAGTATGGATTTATTTCTGGATTCTCAATTCTAGTCCATTGGTCTTGAAGTCTATCTATATGCTAGTACCACATTGTTTTGATTGGTATAGCATTGTAGTAAGTTTTGAAATTGGGAAATGTGAGTCCTCCCAATTCCTTCTTTTTTGAGATTGTTTTGACTAGCTGGTGTTCCTTGCAATTTCATACAAATTTGAGGATTAGCTTTTCCATTTCTGCGAAAAAAGCCATTGGAATTTTTATAGAGATTGCACTGAATTTGTAGATGACTTCGTGTAGTACTGACATCCTAACAATATTTAGTCTTTCAATCCATGAACACAGGATGCCTTTCCATTTATTCGGTTGTTCGAGTTCTTTAAGCAATGTTTTATGGTTTTCAGTGTACAAGTCTTTCACCTTCTTGGTTGAATTTATTCCCAGTTGTTTTATACTTTCGGATGCTATTGTAAATGGAATTTTCTTAATATTCTTTTCAGATTGACCATTGCTGGTGTATTGAAACAGCTGACTTGTGTGTGCAGATCTTGTACCTTGAAACTTTGCTGAATTCATTTACTAGCTCTTGTAGCTTTTTGAGGATTCTTTTGTGTATATAGGATCATGTCATCTAAGAATGGAGACAGTTTTAATTCTTCATTTTAAATTTGGATGCCTTTTATTTATTTTTCTTATCTAATTGCTCTGCATAGAAATTCCAATGCAATATTGAATAGCAGAGGTGAAAGTGGGCATCTGTCTTGTTCCTGATCTTAGGGGTACAGCTTTCAGTCTTCCACCATTGAGTTTGATGTTACCTGTGGGTTCTTCATAAATGCCCTTTATGATATCGAGGAAGTTCCTTCTTTTTCTAGTTTTCTGAATGTTTTCATCATGAAAGGGTGTTGAGTTTTGTCAGTGGCTTTTTCTGGGTCATTTGAGATGGTCATGTAGGTTTTTTCCCTTCATTCCATAATGGGATATATTACATTGGTTGATTTGCTTATGTTAAAACCACCCTTGCAGTCCTGGGCATATATTTTAATAGATTTTAAAAAAATGAAGACATATATAAAGTGTTGCAAGAATATGGAAGACGTAGAATTAATTCTGCAGATCAGGGAGGATGGTATAGTGAAAAGGATGAGTGGAAACAAGGAAGAGGAAGACAAGCCAGCCAGTAAAAATCAGATAAGAAATCACCTTAAGTGATATGGGAATGAAAGCCGAATCTTCAAGCAGAGACTTTCTTTAATCCCAGATAGTTGAGAAGCCATATCCAATTTCCAAAGATCCAGATTCACTTTCCTTATTTATAAAATGAATAGATTATTTTGGTTTTGATTATCATTATTAAAATTATAATTTCTTATCTACTCATATCATAAGCCTTTCCTATGTAGTTACACAATTTGGGGACCATAATTTTTTGTTTGTTTGTTTGTTTTTGCAGTACACGGGCCTCTCACTGCTGTGGCCTCTCCCGCTGCGGAGCACAGGCTCCGGACGCACAGGCTCAGCGGCCATGGCTCACGGGCCCAGCCGCTCCGCGGCATGTGGGATCCTCCCGGACCGGGGCACGAACCCGCGTCCCCTGCATCGGCAGGCGGACTCTCAACCACTGCGCCACCAGGGAAGCACTGTTCCATAATTTTTAATTGTTGTATAAAAGCCCATGGTTAGGTGATCACAGTAGGCATTTAGATTAGTCTTTATTTTTCATTATTTTTAGCATACTATGATGAACACAAAGTAGATTATCTATGAGACACCTTCTAGCTCTAAAATGCTGTGACTTCGCGATTCTATGAAATGGATACCACAGGTCCTACCCACAATTCCTAATCCTAGATGGTTAGAAAACCTCTCTACCAGATAACTTCCTTAGGTCTACCCTATTTCTCATGTCTCAGTTCAGACATATTGTCCCTTGTCCTGTCCTTGTGAAAATGGATAATAGTGAATCACCTGTTGCCTGTGGAAAGTTGTCTGTTCCTCAACTCACTTACACAATTCTCTATTACACATATCTAATCTGATTGGCTAATCTAGACAGAGTGGGGGTGGTGGTGCCTCCACTGCTGGGTTCTCCAAGAGTATGTAATTCTGTGAGCTAAATATCCCACCTGAGGATAGGTCTACCTCTTTTAGCTCAGCACACAGACATCAGGCATTTTTCAAATCACCTTCATTAGGAGATAAATAGGAAAACATAACCAAAAAGAAAGAGATGTCTTTATGACAAGTGGCTTTCCCCGATGACTCTGGTTAGCACTGCCCACTAAGCAGACAGACCCTGGCTCCTTTCCCCACATGCAGGCTGTTTTAAGCACTCAGAACCGGGTATAACTCTGTGACGCATCCATTGTCCCAAGTTCACACCCAACGCTAAGGTGGCCTGGTTGGTGGGCACCATTTTCCCACCAGCTTCCTTTCTACCTGGGAGACATCCTTGGGGAGGCAATGCGATGGGGCTGGTTAAGGGTTTAGATTCTGAGCTAAAGAGAACCAAATTTAAACTCTGAGTCTATCACCTATCCCCCGTGTGGCCCTCGGCAAGTCACTGAAGCTCTGTGGCCCTCAGTGTTCCTACCTGTAAATGAAGAATATCAGAGACTTCCTAATGGTCTAAGGAGAGATTTAAATGAGATACTGTCTGTAAAGTGCATAGCATGAGACTTAGCCTGTTGACAATGTTAGTGTCTCTTCCTATTTTAAAGTTTTTGTCCTATATTATACTCATGCAATGAGTTTCCTTTCTGTCTGAGGTATCCCGAGAACCATCAGATTCTGTGCAGAGCTGATGCACTGCACGTGTGGCAGGAACTAGTGTAGCCTGTCAAGCCAGTGTCCTGGTTGCCTGTGATGATTATGTATCTCAGGTGTCTCTAAAGAATGGACTTTCCCAAATCACCATCATTTCACAACAGAAAAATAATTTAAACCAAAGATTAGCAGTAACTGTTCTCTTTTAGGACTAATTCATTAAATAGTTATTGAGCACTTGCTTTGTTCCAGGGTTATGATTTCATAAAAACACAAAATGAAAAACCATGATCCCTGATCTGAAGACATTTACAATTTAAGGACAGAAGAAAGTCAAGCTCGTGCAAAACCAGGGCAAGGTCATTGTTTCCAAGATTTGCGTTTCTGAACGGAGGAGTCCTTGTCTCTCTTTCAGCTTTTCTTTGTTAGAGTACCCCCTTCGAATCAGAACCCCTAGAACAAGACTAAATTGAATAAAAATCTTGTTAGGCAAGTGGGTGGTAGAGCTCCTAAATGAACAGAAGAGTTTCTAAATTCTGTACTCTTTTAAACTTAACCTTTTAAATTTTAGTGGTAAATGATGACTCATGCACTGTTCACTGTCTGGCCCAAGTTAGAAACTTTGTAGTCATCATTAATTTCTCCCTGTCTTTCGACCCACATCCAGTTCACAAGCCAGTCAGTTCAATTCTAGCAGCAAAATGTCTCTTGAATCCACCCCTTGTGTTCCCACTGTCACCCTCTCAGCCTAAGGGTTCAGTTTCTCTTGCCTTGTCTGTCCAGTTCTCATGTCCGTCAGCCCATCCTGCGCGCCGCAAGCCAGGGAGCGTTCCAAGAGCCCCGGCTCAGGTGAATCACATCTCATCTCTAGATGTGCAACAACCTCACAGGTGTAAAATGCTAAAGCACCAATCAAGATTTTGAGAAATCACAAAGGTGAAAAGTACTAAAGGAAAGCGATGGGAAAATATCCTACCTAAAGAGGGAAAAAATTCACCAGATTCTTGGAACAATAGACCAGATTTCAACATTTCCTAGGCCTCTAGGAGTTTAAAGAAAGCCGTCTTTTTTTTTTTCCTGAAGTTTCTTTTATTTAGATCAGTGTTTTTCCACTATAATTGTTAGTCTGAGGTAAATCAAATATAATTTTCGAATGCTTGTTCCAAAGTCCGACGAATCTCCTTGTCTTATCATTTTTTAAAACTAATGAGAATCTGCCTTTAGAAGGAAATAGCTTTGAGTACCACAACTGCTGCACTTATTTGATTTTTATACAACGCTGAAGAAGCCTTTAGTACCTTTCTAAGACTGAGCATTTATAATGGACATGAAGAGTCTGCAGTGAAGTTACTACTTGACAATAAAGTGACATGGAAACAGCACAGTTGTTCTGTAGAAGAAGTCAGAAGACACCTGAGGGGTTTGGGCTCATCTAAAACATTTAAGGTAGACTTTGTCCTTCTGCTCAGGGGTTCAGCCTCCCTGTTTGTAATGTACCAATGAACTGCATCACTGATGCCATTCAGAAGACCCGTAAGAAATAGAGCATTTTAGAACTGACAGAGACTGGAGGCTTCATCTAGCCCAGGCCCCTCGTTTTCAATGAGAAGCCAAAGTTGGAAAAGGGAGCGATGGCCCCAGGCCACCCAACTAGTCAGTTTCTCAGATGGCCCCAATTGTCACCCTAGGCAGACTCCCCATGTGCTTGGCTGGTGCACATCGAAAGCAGCTGCAGAAAATAGCTGTCATGGTGCCAAATTCTTATCTGCTGGTGTCCTTCAGATCAGGAGGGCTGAATGCCAATGGGAACCTCAGAGTCTGTGAATTCTAATCCTGGACAGTTCTGGTCACAGGGTCTTAAATTTCCCTCCAGAGCAGAGGTTCTGGGTCATGTCAGAGGGGAGTTGGAAAGCATGAGTGCATCCTGTGGGCGCATCTGGATCTGTGCAGATGGCTGGTGCTGTTTATAACCTCAGTATGTTATAATGGCCATATGATCAATCTATGCATTGTTCTATCCAGCTGACCTCACCATACAGATATATTTTAACAATCTATTCTCACATCCCAAAATGAGCTAGATGTGTTGCTTGTCGTGCAAATCAATACCTTGAAGATTTCAAAATTCTAAAAGGCCAACCCCTTTAGAGGAGAGCTGAAACAGAATCACAGTTAAAGGCTTAGAATTGTCAGATTTGAGGAAAAATAAGGGGCTCTGAATGGTCAGGGACCCTTTGCACTTTCTCCTACGTGCTAAGAAGATGAATTTTCCCAAATGGTCATCTCAAAGTGGAGAGGACGGTGATGCTGACACTGATACTTAACAGATGAACATTTGTTGATGACCTACGATGCCAGGCACTAAGTGTTTGACATTCACTGTTGCTTTGAACCTTCACAAACAACCCCATCAGGTAGGTTCTATTATATCTTCATTCTACAAGTGAGGAAACTCAGGTTCAGTGATTTTAAGTCACCGGTAAGAGTCCGTGCTCTTCACCGCCATACTAGGCCCTAACGTCAGTCACTAGACCAGTATTGGAAGGCCTCCATGACTTACAGTTCTTTCTGGGAAGCCCTTCCCCTGCCTTGTCCCCTGGCCTCACCTGTCAGCTCTCTGGGAAGCCCTCCATGGAGATCCAAGGTTGGGTGTTGTACCCTTCCTCCTGGAGGCCATGTCCCCTCATAGCACACAGCACCCCATGCTTCAAGGATCAGTCCATTCGTCCACTTCTCTGTTCCTTTGCAGCTCTTTGAGGTGAGGCAAGTATGTCATTCATTTCATTCATCCAACGCTGTCCTGGCTCATAGCTGATGATCCATAAGTGTTTCTTGAATAACTGGCTAATGTGGAAATTGACAATATGTTTCAGTTATCTATCGCTGAGTCATAAACCACTCCCAATTTAGTAGCTTAAAGCAACTCTATTATTATTATCTCCCACAATTCTGTGGATCAGGAATTAGGACAGGGCCCAGTAGAGATGGCTCACCTCTGCCATCTGTCCTCCATGGCCCCTTCATTTTCCATGAGATGCTCCCCAGTTGGCCCCACTGGGATCATCCATCTCACTGATCTTGCCGTCAGCTGGGTCCTCCATTCTCGGGTGTAGACTCAAGGTTTCTGTCTCTCTTGTGTGGCCTCTCCATGGGGTCCCATCAGAAATGTGGTTGGAATTCTCACGTGGAAGCTCAAGGATCTCAAATAAGTACAAGCAGAAATGGCTGGTCCTTAAGACTCAGGCCTGGAACTGTCAGAGAGTCACTTCCACCACCTTCTATTGGTCAGAGCAGGTCACTGGGCCAGCCCTACCCAAGGGCGTGGGCAATGGGGTGCCTGGTTCATCAGGGACCATCTTTGGTGATTAGATACCCCATCATCTAGTAGAATCAAACCCATCCCAGCCCAAGTCTCCAAAGAAATGGTGTCAGTCAGAGGAGGACCAAGACAGAGAAGGTGGATAGCTTGGCCTATTCCATCACCACTATTTGAGGGAAAACCTATAATTAAAGCCCATAAAAGTTAGGGATTGCCAGAGAGCTCTGTGCATGTGAACAGCCAGCAGAACAGGGCCTGCTGAGAAACACCTAAGATGTTCTGTTTAGAACGTAACATATAGCCTATATCCAGCAAGGCAGAGGTCTGAGATAGCATTAGAACCATGGTCTTTCCACCCCTTACAGTTCCCTCCTTTTCTCTGTGTACATTCGGTTTACCCATCTTGTCCCCTCAGGCTCCTGAGGCCTTGGTTTCCACCCCTTCAAGCACTGCCCTATGCAATTTATTTTGCGGTACGTGGGCCTCTCACCGTTGTGGCCTCTCCCGCTGTGGAGCACAGGCTCCGGACGCGCAGGCTCAGTGGCCATGGCTCACGAGCCCAGCCGCTCCGCGGCATGTGGGATCTTCCCGGACCGGGGCACGAACCCGTGTCCCCTGCATCGGCAGGCGGACTCTCAACCACTGCGCCACCAGGGAAGCCCTGCCCTATGCAATTTTGATGCTCCTTAGTTGGATTTAGCCTGAGGAGTTTCTGCTATTACTTTTGCACAGATGATACTCCCTCCCACTGCCTGGCTCTTGGAACAGTTTCTTTAAGGATCATACAAGTCTCTTAGACTCATGTCACTGAGCTTTGTATTTTATGGGATCCTTTCTTTGCATTTGAAGATGATTGCTTCCAAGGCATTTGAGGATTCTCTGGGGTTTTGTTGTTGTTTATTTCTTTTCTACTCAAATTATGCATGTCAAGGCATTTAGTTACTTTAGTAACGTGCCCAGTATAAGTTAATCAATATTATCATGAATAAACATATTTTTCCTTACTTGGCAAGCCTACAGATAAAAAAAACTCTTTATTGAGGAATAGTGAAAATGATTCCTATGTTTCCTTAATTAAATTTCTTCATTAGTATGATATAATGACTATGATTCTAATAAAGCCCTTGGATAATATTAATATATGGACAAAAGAAATGGGATTTTGCAGTCCTGAACTTTGGGCATCACTTTCCCTTTCATCTGAAAATCAGGTCCAGCCCTGAAGCTACAAAGGCTCAAAATTGAGAGCCTGTAGGAGACAGGAGAGATGGGTATGAGGCAGAAAGAGCAGGAAGCCATACAGTGATTCCTCTGAGAGCAGCCTTTACGGAACCAGTGCACACGCTGATCCTGCTGACTTTCCTGCTAGACTACAGTGGCATTGCACGGAGAAAGCCCTTCCCATCTAAGCTGTCATCCCAACCTCTCTAGAGCGTCTTTCTGATCAAGTGTTTGCTCCTATATCCAATCTAGACTTGATCTATAGGCTCCTGACCTACTGAGATGGCCACAAAATCAAGAAAACATGAATCTTACCAATGAAAAGGGCCTTAGGAATGATCTAGGCCCGTGGTTCCTAAACTTTTTTTTGCCTCTGATTTTCTTTTTACACTTTTAAAAGATCTTAAAGACCCTGAAAAGCTTTTGTTTATGTGGCTTCTATCTGTTGATATTTACTGGATTAGAAGAGTCAAAACTGAGAGAAAACATCTGCTAATTCATAATGAACTAATTACATGTGAAAGCAAATAACATATTTTCAATAAAAATAACTCTGTTTTCCAAAACATTTTAATAGGAAAAGTGGCAAAGTTTTGTATTTATGCACATCTCTTTAATATCTGACTTTGTAGAATGCAGCTGGATTTTCATTTCTGTTTTCTACATCAATCTGTTGTGATACGTTATTTTGATCGACACATGTGAAGAAAATCCAGCCTCACACAGATATGTAGTTGTAAAGAGAAGTATTTTACTGACTACTTCAGGTAATTGTGGTTATTTTTTGATACTACACCAAGACTCCACAAGTATAATTTCTGAAAGGCTGGCTGCAATGTGAAATCTGAAATCATATCAACAAACTTTTTGTGTTGTTACATCAAAAACCATTTGTCTATCTTATGCTCCTAAATGAATTTGGAGTTTTTGTCCCGTGGATAGTTTTTGATATTGAGCATTATGATCTTTATTTTTTTAAGAGAAAACCAAATGAAAGTTTCTACTTAGTGGCAACAAAAAGAAAGGTCAATGCAGGAAAATTAGAGGTGGCATAAAAGAGCAAGGTGATAAAAGTGGTAATGGGGAATGATGGGAGAAATTTGCAGGAGAACTAAGGACATCTGAACTACTGTTAGAGGAAAGGAAAGAAATCAAGACTTCATATTTTTTGTTTTCTTTTTTTTTTCCCCGGTACGCGGGCCTCTCACCGCCGCGGCCTCTGCTGCCGCAGAGCACAGGCTCCAGACGCGCAGGCCCAGCGGCCATGGCTCACGGGCCCAGCCGCTCCGCGGCATGCGGGATCCTCCCGGACCGAGGTATGAACCCGCGCCCCCTGCATCGGCAGGCGGACCCCCAACCTCTGCGCCACCAGGGAAGCCCCTAAGACTTCATATTTTTTTTAAATTAGCATTTATGGAACATTGCCCAGGTGCTTAATAGAATTATCTCATTTAATCCATTTTCAATACTGTCTGTGATGTAGGATGTATTATTCTTGTCTCACAGGGAAAAGGGAAAGTGCGTGAGGATGCAGAGCTGTGAAATGGTGGGACTAGACTGAAACCAGCTACATCTGACACAGCACAGTGCAATCTTTTAAGAAATATGAATTTTAAAAATCCCAAAAATAATATATAAAATTTTTAACAAAGAAAAGTAAAAGATAAAACCTCTTGCTCTTTTGCTCCCCACTCCTCCCCATTTCTACTGATGAGAGTAATAGTCAATACAAATACCATATTTTCACCAAACTGAAAGCCCCTGCTCTTAACTGTTCCACAAGCTTCTTTACCACAAGCAATGAAGGACACCAAAGTTGATTCGTAACCCATGTTGGTGATAGCAGAGCCACAAGGGCTGAGAAAATTCAAGGCACTAGTACTTTAGCGCTAATTATGTTTACACCATTACGTGTAGATTTCAGGTTCTGGCTACTTCCTAGACCTTCTCAGAGTCATGGATTCCAAGGAATTTTCTGGATCGTTTTTCACTGTTGTGGGAGAGAGAAGAAAAGAGAATACAAAGGGCAAACAGCATAGAAAAGGAGATGAATGGTGAATGCAAAGATGCAAGCATTCTGACGGTCCTCAGGTGGATAAACAGAAGTGCCCAGGGAAAAGAGAGTGGCCAGGTGACCAGTTACAAAGGCGACCAATCCTCGCCTCCTAGTGAATTCTCTCTGAAGTTAGATGCTGGGCAGTGAGAAGTCAATTATGAACTTACCTGTTTTTTGCCCTTCCAGACATTACTAAAATGAATTTCTTGGTTATCATTTTAACTCACTTCAAAAGTATCAGCCAAACTACCTACCTATTATCTATTAAAATAGGATGTGTTCCACTTAGTTCTTTTTATAGAGGAGGGGGATGTCTTTCTTATTTATTTTTGACTTATGAAGCTTTTATTACCAGGAGAAAAGCTGTGCCTGTAAAAAAAAAAATATCCTCTGTAAAGTAACGGTCATTGTCAACTGTCTGCTGAAGGAGCCATCAGACTATTAAAATAAAGTTGTAACTTGAAGCTCAGTGCAAAAGACTATGCCCCAAATTACATCTACAACCAAGAGAAACGCCTAAATGTTTCAAAATTACAGTGCCGAAAGCATTTCTTTTAAAATATTCATCTTAGGAAGAGCCTGTGAAAGGGGATTTTTGTTCTCTTTGATTGAGTCAGTCTCACTAATAATAAAGCTTTGGTCCCTCAAAAAGCCCCCGAAGAGTATTTTTCAATTTACTCATTTGATTTGTTTATTCAGTACTTTTTACATTTCTTAAACTTTTTTTTCCTTCAACTTTTCTCTCACAGCAGTATAATCAAATTGAAATAACCCTAAGGACAAACTTACTTCTCTCTTTTTTTAATTCGCTGATTACCCCAGCCCCCAACTCCTATTTCTCCAACCTAAATCCCTAAAGGAAAATGATGAAGGGAAAAAATAAGGATGGTTTTGGGATACCTTTCTACCACTTAGAGCTCACGATAGTCACAGTAGATCAAGAAAGGACTGGTTCAAGGTGCTTCAGGCCTCTCCCAACAGCAACCCTTGCCCAGAAGCTTGAGCAATTTGAACTGATTCATTGGGACTTACTAGGAACTGGCCCCTTTCTTCTTTTTTTCATAACATAATTCTTGACATTGGACTTTTTACAGAAACCATGGAGCAAAAAATTCTCGAGAAAGTATTTTTTCTTCTCTATAAATTATCAGATTATCAAGTGCAATAAAAAATGAGTTTGCAGAGAACAACATTCTGGGTATGTGAGTCAGTGAAAGCACCCCCTTATTTGCGATGGGAGCAGAGTAGGGGCAGAAAATCTGTGGGTTTGACCCTGAAGTGTCCTGAAAGAATATAATTATAGTAACAAAATACTTCTTATTTATGAAAATGTGCCCTAATATTTCCTTGTTTATTCAAATGCTTTTTCTTATCTGTATTCACCACAAATATAGTCTCTTTTTTTGTTTTCTTTTCTTTCTGTTTCTGTTCTGCTCTGGTGGGGCACTTCTCTCTCACTGTTTTAATCCAGGCATTTCAAAACAGGACCTAGTCTTAAAGACCGGATTCCTGAAATGTCCCACCTGTTTAAAATGTCCTCATTTGCCGAAGCCTCCCCTCCCTTTTCCTTATCAGTCAGCCTTTATGGGCGTTGCTCACTGCCTTAGAAGGGTTGCTTAAATATTATCACATTCATAACTGACGGCAATCTTCCAAGGTGGCCACTGTTATTACCCCATTTTTGTTGACAGGGAAACTGAGGCGGAGTGGGGTTGCACAGGGTCACTAGTCTGGGGGGTGGCAGAGCTTGGATTCCAAGCTTGGTTCTGCAGACCTTCAGGTTCACCTTAACAAGATACAACAATGCCTCCTTTTCTCGAAAAGGACCTCATTTCCTGGAAGCTTTGGAAAAGATCTTGACTCAGAGCTGGCTTCGAGCAGACTCCCCACCCCCAAGACGCCTGGCTTCCAGTGCTTACAAAAGGCCCGAGTGCCTTTAACCACCGTGATGAGGTTTTCTGTCACTAGTTACTCCCAAGTTCTCCTTTAACCAGAGCACCCTGCTGAAACCCCCTGCTGACTTCTGCCACTGAAGACTGGATCCCCACCGGGTATGAACAAAAGCCCAAGAAAATGGTGCCAGAAAGCAGTTCTCCGGAGCTTGGGTTCAGTTTAGTTCAACACAGGAACCACGTTCCCTCACCTCACTCTCACCTCCTAAACTCCAGCTGTATATTCTCTGTCTGGGCAAGAAAACTGCCTTTCAATTTCATAAAATAATGGACACACCCCAAAACAGCCAGCTGTTTAGGTAGTTCTAACCTTCACACTTTTCTAAATTGTCTAAAGTTTGTACAAAGAGAATGCTCCTTTAAAAAAGACCTGTGTTTAGAAAACCATGTGATGGGTTTCCCAAGTTATTACTTCCTGTGAAAACTGCAGGTAGTTACGTCAAAAAGTCTATATAAACAATATTTGAAAAAAAGAAAAGCTCGACTGAAGTACAAATTGGCGCCTTGTATTGTGGTTTTATTCCGCCAATTAGACCTGAGACCCATCCTTCACTCCCGGTATGTGGGCCTGTAGGGGGTTCTTGAACTACTTGCAATTGTTAGCACTGGTTTAGGCTGGAGAAATCGTCGTGTATGTGTGTGTGTGTGTGTGTGTGTGTGTGTGTGTAAAAGAAAAATGTGTACATATATTACTTTGAAGAGTGTATACCTTTCAACGTGGCTCAGGCCCCAAAAGATTCTTAGGGCCTAACAAGCCTCCAGTTCCTGCCTTCCAGTAACCCTTGCCTTGAGAAGATGAATCATAGAAAGAGAGTTACGCTTGAAGTTGCAGTGATCTACATGTGATCAACCCCCTCGGCCGACAATGACCTAATCCCCGTCCAGAGCCAAGAGGGCACCTTTAAATTAATTCCCAGACCAAACTCAGTCAAGGGCAACAAAGACCACATTCGGACGCCCCAGGGGCACTCGGTTTTCACAACGCGTTTTATTATTCATACAAAAATAAATTTATTTACATTTGCTAATTACTGCGGTAGTGCGGCCTGGCGCAGCGGCGCGTGGTCCCCCGAGGCAGGGTCACTAGGTACGGAACAGCCTCGGCGGCCCGCCCCGCCGGAGGAAGAACGTGGACGCCGAGAGGCAGTGTTGGAGGCGGGGGCCACCCCAAGCGGGGAGGCCAGCTGGGGACAGTCAGGAGTGAGGGGGAGGGGAGCTGCAAGTAGTTGTGGGAGGAGGGAGCAGAGGGAGGCGCCGAAAGAGACCCGAGCCGGCTTCAGTGGGGAGAGCCGGATGGGAGGCTCAAGCCTAGAAGGGGAGGGGTTAGACGGAAGCCAGGTTACGGAGAGATGGGCGCCTGGGGGGAGTGAGAGGCGTGACCGCACCTGAAAGCCGAACCGCCAGGGCCACTCCTGGCAAACACAGCTGAGTTGGTCTCAGAAAGCGCGCCTCCACTTCTCCCCGAGCGGAGACTGCATCGTGTGCCTGCCAGGAGGGCGCTGCCCCGTGGGATACAAACCTGGCCCAGGTGTGCCACACTCTCTTTGCAACTTAAAGACGCGCCCCAGGTACGTCTCACGTGAAGACCTCCGTCTTTGAAGCCGATTGTCGAGAGCGCGCTCTAACAATTACCTAACCGCGAAAGGCCTGGGCTGCGCGGACTCGTGCCATCACCCACGTAGATCTGGCTCAGCCTGGGAACGAACGCCCAGGCGAATGCGCGCTACGCTCGGGCTGCAGCGCCGGCGTTAGTCTACACTGCTAAAGCCCGAGGTTGGAGCTGGGTCCGCGTGTAAAGTGTCGTCGCCCAAACCCGCGGCAGCCTAGCCGTCCGCATCCTGCGATGACGGCCGCGCCGCGGAACCCTGGGGCTCTGCACCCAACGCCCGCCACCTGTCGAGTTCACAGTCCCGGGGTGGAAGTCTAGGAGAATCCAATGGAACTGTCCTCCCATTCTTGGGGATTCTCACGCTCTCCCCCTTCTCCCCCTGACTCCCAAACACACTCGCTTAACCAATAATCCCTTCAAGTGAGTTCGAGTTCGATCTAAGCGGTAGTTCCACATAATCTGTTGGCTGCGGAAACTTCTTTGGTGTCAGAGTCGGGTCGTCCCGAGACCACAAATGGCCATGTCTGTAAAATCAAAAAGAGCATCAGATACTGAAGGAGAAACGACCATTTCAAACCGAAACTGCTCTCCAAACGGAACCCTGGAATATCCCCGGCTTTGAGTAGCTCTGATTTTATCAGTATTCTGGGAATCTGCGTGTCTTCTCTCTAAACTAAGACTTTAACTTTACTGTATTTTGATCACGTGAGACGGGAGGTGTCCGTCCATGCTGCCCTCACGATGATTCCGCGAAATTTGCATGAATTTGGAATTTTGTTGCTTAGTTCCCTTCCTCCCACACACACACACACACACACACACACACACACACACACACACACACACACACCAATCAGCCATTCGCTCCAAATAGGAACTGGGATATGATCTTTCTCAAGCCTGGAGAATTGGCAGGTCGGAGAGGGACTTTCCAGACAAATCCCGTTTGGGGAAACCTCTGCTGTTCTTCAAGAATTGAAAAACCCCTTTCGAAAAGAGATCGGCCTTCCCTCCTTCCTTTCAGAAAGTAAGGCTTGTTGATTCAAACCTGTCTGACGCTTAGCTGGAAAAAGCTAGGAAGGGAGATTTGCCAATCAATCTAAACGGGACAGAGGACTCAGATGGAACTTAGATTTAGCCCGGAAGCAGGATATTAGACAATAGCTGTCACTGGGTGATGCAAACACAGAAGGGTGGATGGTTCTCCTCCACGAAAATGGCTGGCCCCTCCGGTGATCTGGGAGAAACTAAACTGTCCTCCTCACCACCCATACCGGAAACCCCCTACCCCCGGTTTTCCCCAGCGGCCAGACTCTGCCCGGCACCCGGGAGCGCGCCGGGCATCTCTCGGCCGCCCGCCCCGGGCCTCGCGCGCCGGGCCCCTACCAGGTTCACCGGGTGCACGTAGCCGTTCTCGTAGCGGTCCTCCTGCAGCAGCTGCCGCAGGTGCGCGATGTAACTGGAAGCCAGCCGGAGCGTGTCCAGCTTGGAAAGCTTGGTGTCGGGGGGCACCCAGGGCAGGCTGGTCTTGAGCCTGGAGAAGGCTTTGCTCAGCACGCGCATCCGGGCGCGCTCGCGGGCGTTGGCCGCGTTCCTCTGCGACTGCTTGCACTCGGCCGCCGAGCCCTTGGGCGGGAGGGGCTTCTTGCCACCGCCGCCCCCCGCCACCCCGGGCCGTTTCCTCTTGCAGCCTCCGGCGCCGCCGGCCGCTCCCAGCGCACAGCGCTCCTCCTCGCCGTCGGGGTCTTCCTCCTCCGCGGACGAGTTGTCACTGGGCGAGATGTAGCTGCGTTCGGCGCCGCGGAGGGGCGGCCTCTTGGAGACGGGGACCGGGTATCCGCGCTGCAGCTCCCGCAGCTCCATCTCCTCGGGGTCGCTCCCCGAGCTGGTGGACATCGCCGTGTCCCCCACGCCCCCGCCTTCCGCCCCCAGGCCAGTCTCGCGGCCTCCGCCTTCCGCTCCCTCGCGGAGGCGGGGGCCAGGCTGAACTCCGGTGAGGACCAGAGACCCGGGTCGGGAAGCGCGGAGCCCAGAGAACGAGCCCCGCCGCTGACCCGGGAGAGCGTGGCCGAGAAGTCGTCGCCCGGGCCCAGGCTCGGCGCGCACCACGGCGCGCAGCGCCTTTTGACAGGACTATTTATCTGTACTCCTCGGAAGAAACCACCCAGGGCAAAGAAGAGGGGGTTGGAAAGGGGGGCAAGAGGTGGGGCGGGGGCGTGGAAGGGGTGGGGACCATTTTCAGAGTGCAGAGGATCTGCTGGTGGGGGCGGGGAAGGGACGTCTCTGTTGAGCCGGGATTTTGGCCCCTGTCCCCGACGGACCCATCAAGTGCGAGATGACTGTGCGCAGGGTGAGTGAAGGAGGGGACCTTGTTCGTACCCATGTACCCATCCCATTTCCACCCCGCGACTGATCTTAGCGATGGCGAGGGTTTCCAGACACGTGGAAACCCCAGGATCGCGACCTCTGCTTCTTTCCCGAGTCTTTTCAGCAGAACAGTATTTTCCAAGTTCATCACTCATAACGTCTGACTGCCTATTCAAGCCTGGCCCGACAAAAGAGTAAAAGCAAAACAAGCAAGCAACACCAAACAGTCCGCGAGTTACCTCTCATCTCCCTCCCCTCCTTTCCTTTAACTTCGCTGTATGATTACAGAGCGCTTTTTCTACATTGGTTCCTTTCATTTTCAGACATCTGTGACTTAAATGTTATTATCTCCACTTTGCAGAACTTGAAGCTAAGCCGCAGAGATAGATATTAAATAAAGGACCCCAAATCAACAGGCTGGTAAGTAGAATATGGACTCAAAATCCGTGAGTAGAATCCCTGGCCCCTCGGTATTCCAGTCGCTACACGCCTCCCCGCCGCACAGCACAGATGCTTACATTTGCTATTTTTTGCTGTCTTGAGAGTTCCATGTGTTAATTTTGTTTTTAACACACCACCGTGCGTAAGATAGAGGATCCTGCCCAGCGGTTGAGTTATAGTCTAGGGACTCAATGACTATTTTAGATGGTATGTTGAAGAGCGTGCTCCTGGATGCAGGATGTAAGTCAACACAATCGTCCAAAGTAAAATACAAAAACAAAAAAACCCCGACAAAACGGCACCCAGAAGTATGCCCCTCAAAGGAGACAAACCATAACCGCGGTCTTATCGTTTTCTCACTCGAAGGGCCTTTGCAATACATGGTCTGGGGATGTGTACTTCATTTTGGAAGTGGACACCAATGGCCAGCTATTGAATGTATGCTGTGTGCCAGGCACTGCATTAGGCGCCCTGTGCCTGCCCACTGAGTAATTGAAACAAACACACAAAACCAAAACAACAACAAAATAATTCAAACCCTATGAGGTTGGGTTGGCGTTAGTTACTCCGTTCTGAGGAAACTGAATCTTCACACCCGAATTAGGTGTTTACTGTCCTTTCCCTACAAGCCCACAGCTTCCCAAGCTGAGCGAAGCTTAAGGAGAGACTGATGGGCAGTTAGCTGGGGACGGAGCGGGCAGAAGCCGCGGCTCCTCCAGCAGAACAAATGCGCCCGGCTCCATGCCTGAAGGGCCGCAACAGGTGGCTGGCCCGGGCTGACTTCATCACTCAGGCATCATCGTTCCACCTTCGTCTCCCAGGCCAGGCCTCCCCCGTGGGGGTGTTTCGCCAAACCCTTCCCTCTCGCCGCCGTTTGCAGAGGTTTTCTCCCGGTATATTTTGTCATTTGGTTGGGGGGCGGGGGTGGAGAGTAGGGGGAGGGGCTCCTTTGGGATCATTTGAGTAAAAAGATCGCTCGCTCTCAGTTCTCTCTGGTCTGGGAAAACGCAGGGAATACTTGACAGAGCGTAGACATCGTTCCTGAAACGCTTGAACTTGACTCTAGGTGTGCCAGGTGAAGGAGAAAAGCAAAAAAAAAAAAAAAAAAAAAAAGAGAGAGAGAAGGGGGAGCAGATAGATATAAAGAGAAGATCTCAGGCAGCTTTTTGCATTGCCTATTGATGACTTGAAGCTATCAGCATAAATACAGAGTCTCACACATTAGAGGCAGGCATATAGGTTTTAAAAATCGGGATTGTTTATACAGGTGCAGAACAAAGTCTTTTCTTTAGAAAAGATTAATGGCAGGGAGCGCGCTAGATTTTCTCTAAACAGTCGCAAAAACTGTACCCAGCCTCAACGCGAAGTGGGTCATGGCCAGTTTCTTTTCCTTGAAGGAACTGCCTGACCACAAGGATTCTTTTTTTTTTATATATAGCTCTTTCCTTTTTCCTTCTTTTTTCTTTTCCCTTCCTCCCTCCTTCCCTCCCTTCCTTCCTTCCTTCCTTCCTTCTTCCCTCCCTCCCTTCCTTCCTTCCTTCCTCCCTCCCTCCCTCCCTCCCTCCCTCCCCTCTCTTCTTCCCTTTCTCCCTCTGATCTCTTTCAAGAAAGACAGCTATTTGCTCTATTTTCTTTTATCTTGTTTTCATTTCCCATTTCACTCCATTTCTTTCTAGTTACATTTTTATTCTTTCACTCTTTTTTTCAAGTTGCAGACTCCTAATGAAGATTAAGAAATGTATCTTCATATACATTTCATGTTAGTATATAACTACAGTTTGCTTTAACAGGTTTGTAATGACATCTGACATTCGTCACCTCTTTAGACTTTCAAAATGCTTTTACTTTTCCTTCTCTCTCAGGATCACAAAAACCCCGTGAGCTGAACAGTGCAAGTATAACTATCTCTTTTGAAAAACCAGTCGTTTTAATTGTTTTGGCAAGTTCCCAAGTGAATATTGCAAACGAACATTGCAAATGAATAATGAAATCTTTACTTTTGTATTTTCTCTCAAAGTTTTATAAAATAAACTCGTATTTTTGAAAAGTTCTATATTTACAGAAAAGTCATAAAGATAGTAGTACAGAGAGTTCTCATATATTTCACACCCAGTTTCCCCTATAATTAATATCTTACATTAGTAAGGTATATTTGTCACAATTAATGAACCAATATTGCTACATTATGATTAATGACATTCCACACTTTACTCCTATTTCCTTTGTTTTTACCTAATGCCCTTTTTCTGTTCCAGGATCCCATTGTAATAATCAACCTTGATAGTCTGTAATTGATGATTTGACATCTTGAAGTCACGGGCCAAAACTGTTGATGTCCCTACCACCCCTGTGGTTTTACAGCACACAGAAATCATATTACTAACCTTCCAACTACTAAATAAAGAAGTGGTGGGGAGTTGTCTGGTGGGGATGTCCCCTACTTAGCAGGAAGCAAATACAGATGTTGGAGCTTGTGTTGGAAGGTTAGTACTTTTGTATTTTAAAAAAGCACATTGAAAGCAATTCCTATCTGCCCATGCTTTACAATCTTTTATATTTGTAACACAAATATACAGTTGTCTGTGGTATATATTGATGATTTTGAAATTCTTTAAGATGTTCTCTTTAAGTATGCAGTGGGAGGTGGGGTTAAAGTTACAGTCTCAAACACTAATACATTTAATAATAATTAATAAATTAATAATCCTGGCTCTCCTGCTTATTAGCTGTATGACCTTTGGCAATTTACTTTTTCTGAGGCTTAGATTACTAATCAGTATAATATGAAATATCTAACTTGTTGTGAGGAAGGGGGAGTATATGAGCAATTGCCCAGGCCACAGCCTGATGCACTGGAGAAAATCAATAAATCCTAGTTATTTTTATTACTATGAACTGCCTTGCCCAACATCACACACCTAATAAAGTGTCAGGGCCCAGAACTGACCCAGGTTTTGTACACCACGGCTTGATGTGGATTTCAGACAGCACAAGATGTTTCTTTGCTTTAACTGCAGGCTTCTAGGGTGTGAAGTGCATGGTCCCCTTGCCGGACATTTTCCACAGGCCTCATAAGAGACATCACTGAGGGAAAATGGATGGGACTGCATCAGAAACTTTCTTTCTCCAAGTTTTCTCACCATAAAGTCACAGCACTTCTCCAAGCCTCACTTCCCCTATTTGAAAACTGGGATAAAACTCCTAAATCAGTAACTGAAAAGGATTAAATGAGATTGTGGAGAAGCAGCACACTAAGTGTAACAGAGAAAAGGTGCTTAATTTGCTAAAATAAAAAAAAATGCAGACTTTGGTTTTTAAAAAGGGAGAATGAGGTGGATTATAATTACAGACCATAGAAAAGAAGGCCATTTAATGCCACCTTCCCCTTCCTCCGAAGTAAATACTGGGTAAGGAAGTGTAAAGTTGGTCAGGTCAAGTGGGTTTAGAGTTTGTTTGCGGGTGGGAGGTGGATACCAAGTCAAAGCATGTGGTAAGTAGGTGCTTAAGAAATGTTTGTTGTTGGAATGCATTTCCCATATGACTTTCCTGGTGGTGTCTCCCCAGAGCCTCCTGATGTTCTGGGTTTGTCCAGTTGGCTGAAGAAATTGCCCACACCTTTGACCTAGAAAAACAAAGAGTCTAGACCAGCACTGTCCAATATGGATGCCACCAGCCACATGAAGCGATTGAGCACTTGGAATGTGGCTAGTCATGTACAATATTGTAAAATACACACCGGATATTGAAGACAATATGAAGAAAAGAACGTAAAATATCTCACTAATATATTTTTTTAAATATATGTCAAACGATGATGATAGTTTTGATATACTGGGTTAAAGGAAGTATGTTTTACCATTAAAAGTAAATTATAAATTTTTACCGTTAAAAATTTTAAAAATGACCGTTGCTTTGTGTTTTTACAATGTGGCTACTAGAAATTGGGAATTACAGATGTGGCTCGCATTATATTTCTATTGGATAATTCAGGGATTAACGAGGCAATTGTGCACTGAGTGTCTAGTGTTTGCTGTGGCAGGTGTTGGTGAGCCAGTCTCCCGCCCACTCGGAAGGCACATTCTCGTGGGAAAAAGCACCATAATGCGGGAAGCACACATTACAGCACGTCTGCTCTCACTAATCCCTGTCATCTCGCCTGCATCTCTCCACGTGTACCCGACCCCGTCTAATCCCTCCAACCCTAGAACACGCTGAGAAACGCTTCCAGTTGGTTTGGATTTCCGCAGCTCGTTGCACTGGGAAAATTTACAATGAGGCGTCCATTCCCCAGGCAGGATGGCCACCCTGCGGACACCAACCAGGGCTCCAGTGCTCAGTTCGTCTGCCTTTTCAGAGCAACCCTGGGTACCGAGTACTACGCCCAGGCCTGGGAGCTGCAAGTTCCGGGTTAAGCGGCGCGCGCGTCACGTGGTATACGGGTCACGTGATATGCCGTCTCACGGGGACGGGGAGGGGTCACGTGGGGGGCGTAGGTTTAGGCCCGCCACGTTTCTTTGTCTCGCGAAGCCGGAGCTGGCTTCTGTTCCGGGGTTGTCCCCACGCTGCCTGACCTGGAAGGAAAGGAACTCCTGGCTCTTGTCTTCCCGCCATCCACGTGGTCAGGTATCTGTGGGAACAGTGAAGCTCGCGGGAGGAGTCCTCTGTCACCCAGGACACAAGCGGCCCTCCCCCGCTCGTTTATCCAAGATCTGCGGCCAGATTTTTGCCTCCTTGGAGCCCCGTGAGGCCTTAGCGTTTAGACAGGCCAGGACTTGGACACATCAGGTTTGCAGAGGCTGAAGGCAGAAAGGCCCGAGTTAAGAATGAAAAAGGAGCACACAACATTGTTAATCAACTATACTCTAATATAAAATTAAAATTTTTAAAAAAATGAGAGAGGAAAGGTGATAAGACTCAGAGACCTCATTTTCTCTGCCATTTAGGACAGAAGGAAAAAAATTATCATTGATCGTCTTGTCAATTAAAACGCAGGTGACTTTGAAAGAGATTTTTGTTTTTTTAAAGCAGTTTGTGTCGGAGCCAATGCCAAGGCGTAACTGTTCTGCAAACCCCAGATAAGGAATAGAAAGCTGCGGGGCTTCTGCAAATGACTTTGAATGCTCCATTAACAGAGATAAGCAGCTCCACTCCCAAGAAGAAAAGCCCCGTGGCACAGCTTCCAGAGGCTTGTCTGCAGAGTCCCTGGACTTCACTCATTTGGAGGATCCTGAAGGGCGAGCTGGGCTGGGCTGTGGCTCATGGGTCTGATAGCAATCTTATTTTTAAAAATCCCACGAGACAGCCTTTCATTCTTAGGCAAAAGTTAAGAAACTCTGTCTTAGAAGTTTTTTCTTTTACTGTTGATTTTTATCGGCAGTACTTTGGAAGTGTGAAAATACGCCATTACCAAAACAGCCCTTGAAATGTAGCACACAGCTCTGGTTTCCAGTATGTGGTCCCAAGCCTTGGATTTAATTGTGGAGTTAACCTGGGAGAGAATGACATTCTGCCATGTGGCACGTACTGGAAAAAGGTCCCTCTGCTGTGGACATTAGGAGATCTCTGCCTATCAGCTCCGTGGCCTTGGGCCACTTGCTGGCCTTCTTGGAGCTATTTCTCTGTTTGTAGCCCACCTCTCAAGTGGTGACGAGGGTCAACAAGATTGCCCGGCAGCGCGCAGGCTCTCCTGGAAAGTGTAGAACATGGTACAAGGTCAGTTATTACATTATTGTCCTCATTCTCTTTCCTAGGGGCTGATTCTTCTCCTACCCCCTCACCCAGTAGTCGGCCCTGTTTAGTGTCACTCTCGTTTTGGTAGCCCTCCACCCTCTACCCCTTTCCCCGCAGTGCCTCATCCCCTATAGAACATCAAGTGAAAACAAAATGCCGCCTGGCGCCAGAAGGAAGTTCTCTTGTAATAGATACTTTGTGGTGTCAGAGAGAAGGGATTCTGTGCACTTTGTCAACCGGTCCCTTAAAATCTTCTGTAAAAGGGGGCCTGGCTTATTTACATACAAGTTTTGCTTCCCTAGCCCCAAGCCCTTTTAATCACCAATTCTGAAGTGAGCTCTCATAACGATCACAGAACAGGGAGGTGTTGGGGGCAATGTGCGCACTTTTTCTTGATGTTTTTTTTTTCCTTTGGATTATTTGTGCTGCTTTGCCCAATTAGCAAGGATAATGAGGCAATTAGCTTGCAGAGGAGGCTGCTACGTTTTCGCTGTAGGTTTCAGTCTCCAAGAGAACTCCTTGAGGATGTTGGAAACAGAATTGCATAAGATATCCTCATGCCGATTTCATCACCCTGCCCCTACTCCTTAGATTGCCACATTCAGGCAACTTCCTTTCAGCAAGACAGCCGAGGAATTAAAATAAACAATAAGAAAACGAAAAGACTAAACGGTCAGCTCAATAAAGGTGGAGACTGTGCCTTGTTCAGCTGGGTATTCCCAGATGCCTAGCACTGCCTGTGAAAGGTACTACCTAAATATTCGGTGACGAAAATCATTTGCAAACACGTGAGCACAATCCAGTATTCACCCATAATTAACGGGAGACACACACAGAAACCATTATTTGCCCTTCATTTAACCAGCTCAGTCCAATGTGCTCTACCCCACTATCACCCTTACAGAGATCCAGTTCCATTTCTCATTAACTGAATGGATAATATATAGCTGTGATCTATATCATAATGTAAGAGATGTCTATGTACTTACACTATACTTGCCACAACTCCAGAGTTCATCCTAAATAACTGAAGAATTACGTGTAATGTAAACATCCCAGCAATAAGAGTTCTTATAAAAATGAAACCTGGCTTTAAAAACTGTAACTGCTCTTCCTGATTGGAAGAAAATCAGAACTTTGATACAATTTCAGGGGATCACAGATCTACAGAGCCTCCGATTAAACCTTTATCATAGAGTAAGGGGAGAATGGAGCCCTAAAAGGCCCACCCATTTAATGGGTGAGTAAAGAGGGGGGATTCAGAGAAAGAAAGACAGTCATCAGAGAGGTGAGAGGAAACCAAGAGTAGTGTTTTTGAGAGCAAGGGAGGGGTTTCCGGAAATAATGGGTGGGGACTTCCAGTTGAAGTGGTATGGTGAGGTCGCATTTTGAAGCTTCTCTTGTACTCTAAACACATGGCAATAAGAATTAAAATGTAACAATAGGAAACTAAAAAGACATAACCATGTTCAGAAGCAAGAAAAATACCTCTGTGGACTAGGAGTAGAACAGAAACTGAAGGTTGAGTGGGGTCGAAGCTCCTGGCAAATCCCTGGGGGATCCTCCAGGCAGGAGAGTCCAGGAGTTGAGTTCCTTTGCAGAAAGGGGGGACATAACTGGCCCATGCGAGGAGGGAGACTGGCCTGTGTCACTGCCTAAATTAGGATTCTGGAGCAGGGCTACACCTTAGTGAATGCCGCCACTGGGGAAACAAAAGAAAGCAAGCCCAGTCAGCGTATTGGCTGTGTGACTGGATCACTTTCAATTGTTTTTTCTCTTAATTGTGGGTCACCGTTTCCTGCTTCTTTGCATGCCTGGTGACTTTTGTTTGGAGGCCAGACATTGTGAATTTTGCCTGTTGGGTGCTGGATATCTGTGTTTCCTCATAAATATTATCGATCTTCGATCTTCGTTCCGGGATGCAGTTAAGTTACTTGGAAATGGTGTAATCCTTTCCAGTCTTGCTTTTAAGATCAGTAGAAGGAATCAGCTGTGCTCCTTCTGAGGCTAATTTTTCCCTCTACTGAGGCAAGACTCTTCTGAGCACTCAACCTAAAGCCCTGTGAATCATGAGATTTTCCAGTCTGGCTGGAGCAGGTATTATTCCTGGCCCTGTGTGAGTACCTGACTCGCACCTGACTTTAATCTTTTTTGGTGGGAATTCCTTCAGCCTCAGGTAGTAGTTTCCTCTATGCTTGTGCTGATCAGCTGAAAACTCCGGAGGGACCCTCTGCAGATCTCCGGAGTTCTCTCTCTGTGCAGCTCCCTTCTCTCTGGTCCTCTGTTCTGTGAATTCTAGCTGCCTCGTTCTCTCTGCTCTCTCAGCTCTGTCTTCTCCACTCAGGGGGCCTGCCTGGATTCTCCCTTTCTGCTCCTCAGCCTGGAAACTTCTTCAGTGGCAACAGCTGGGGCAGCTGTAGCAATGACAGGGCTTTTCTTGTTTGTTTCCCATCTCTTAGGGTCCACTGCCTTTTACTGCCTCATGCCCCATGTTTGGAGAACCATTGTTTCGTACATACATTTTGCCTGTTGTGTGGTTGTTTCAGGCAGAGAGGTGAGTCTTATCTCTGGAAGTCAATTTCGGCCGCAAGTGGTAGTCTTTGGAATTACACCTTAGTAGGAAACTAGTTTGTTTTTGTTTTGTTTTTAAGGGTTAGAGTTGCTTAAGGATGCTTATATTTTGAGGAAGAAATTAAAGATATTAAAAATGTGAGAAACAGAAGGGAATAGTGATGGGCCAATTTCCCACGGGAGGTGGAAGGAGATGGGGGGGTAGCTTTGACGAGCAAAAGATACACCTCTTTGCCTGAAATGAGTCAAGAATCAATAATGTAGGATGCCACCGTAGATCAGGAGAGGTTTCTCATGGGAAGAGGTTAGCCTCTGATGGGCTTTGTTTGCTCAGTGGAGTATGCCTTAAGGTTATCAGTGTAGGATAGGTGAATAGGCATGAAGTATCCAGGTTAACAGAAGTGGGAAATGTGAGGAGCAGCCATTTTGGAGAATGGAAGAAAGGACCGAGTAGGTGTAAGGAAAAGTCTTTCAAAGCAGTGTTAAGGGCCCTGGTAAGTTTGACACATTAACAAATGTGAAGTCTTCTAGCACAGTGGTTGATATGTAATGGTTATTAGTTAGAAATAGTTGAATCTTGATAATAAGATTCCCTGTTTACATCTCTGGTAACGAGAACTTGCAAGGATAAGCCACTAATGGGTTCATTAGGTTTTGACGAGGTAGAGAGGCAGTTTAGGAAAATGGAGTTTAGGGGAGATACTCTTAGAGATTTAGATGAGGCTTCAATAGTTGGAGACCCATGGTATGAAGGAGGAAGCAAAAATGAAGGCATATATATATTTTTTTCTTTTGGGGTTAGTGGAAAGGATTTGCAGACACAGTACCACTGTGTTGTGTAAGTTTTGACATAGACATTGACATAGAATACAATGTGGAAGAATACAAAGTGGAAGAATCCATATATTTAATTATTATTTATATATTATTTATTTTTTTATTGAGTATCTATTTCTTATATTTTTCAGTTGTGCCTTGGCCTTACATCCAAAATACATAAATGCATGCATACGTGCATACATACACACGAACTATACTTCAAAATTTAGGCTACCTGGAGGTATTAGCAGATTTCTTTCAATATATCCCACAGCAATTTAGAACACAGCAAATATTGGGTGTTTTAAATCAATGCTAGGCCCCCTGATTTCTTAATATTAGCCATAGGGCACTCACTGGCATGCAATATATAGTTTAATGGGGAAAAAAGGTAGAGTAGGTCAGGTTAGTCCCCATCTGCCCTTATCTTCTCACTCTTCACACTAAATTTCAATATTTACCCACATTTTACAATAAAGGTACCAAGGTTAAGAGAGGTGAAGTCCCTTGCTGAGAGATAGTTGAAGGGGGAACACAGAATTCCGGACTAGGCGTCTAGCACTCTGGTTACCATATCATGCCCATGATGGTTAATTTTGTGTGTTGGTTTGGTATAGGCCACAGTTCCCAGATATTTGGTCAAACGTTGTTCTAGATGTTTTTGTGGCGGTATTTATTTTCTTTTCTCTCTCTTTTTTTTTTTTGGATGAATTCCACATTTAAAACAGTAGACTTAGAGTGAAACAGATTATCCTCCTTAATGTGAGTGGGCCTTATCTGATCAGTTGACTGTCTTAATAGAAAAAGACTGACCTCCCTAGAAGAAAAAGAGGAGATTCTGCCAGGAGACCACCTTCAGACTTGAACTCCATCTCTTCCTTCTGTGTCCAGCCTGCTGGCCTACCCTGCAGATAATGTTTTTAGAGAAAGACTGTTAAATCCTAGAGAATTTGTAATCAGGATCATGTATAATATCAGGCATTTCTAAATTGGGAGTGTTTAAATTATAAAGAGATAGTGAATCTCATAGTCCTTGATATTTAGTCCTCATTTTAGAAGTCATGCAAGAATTAGTCTAGCCAGGGAGGAAAATGCCCCAAGTAACTATAAAGTATCAACACATTGACTTTTCATATTTTTTTGATATTGCTGTGCTACTTGGTTGAAAAATACTGACCTTAATTAAAAATTTTTCTTTACAATCATTGTTTGGATGGATATAACCACTGAATCTTTTCCTTTAATAGAAATATAGTTCTCATACCATAAAATTCACCCTTTACAAATATGCAATTCAGTGTTTTTTAGTATATTCACAAGGTTGTACAACCATTACCATTATGTATTTTCCAAACATTTCTATAATCCCAGAATAAAACCCCATAATGATTAGCAGTTAACTCCTCACCTCCTGGGATCTCTTCTGCAGTTTCTGGAAACCACTGATCTTTCTGTCTCTGTGTCTTTGTCTGTTCTGGACATTATTACATAAATGGAATCATCTAATTCCATTTATAAGCCATCCATATGGTAAGCTACAGACCTTTGTGCCTTAGTTTATTTCACTAAGCATAATGTTTTTACAAGGTTTATCCATATTTTAGCATATATTAGTACTTCATTTTTACATGGATGGATAATATTCCATTGTGTGTATATACCAAATTTTGTTTATCCATTCATCAATTGATGGGCATTTGGGTTGTTTCCACTTTTTGGCTATTATAAATAATGATGTTATGAATATTTTTATACAAAGTTTGTGTGAACATATGTTTCAAGTCTCTTGGGTGTACATGTAGGAGTGGAAATGCTGAGTTATATGGTAACTATGTTTAACTTTTTGAGAATCTATCAGATGGTTTTCCAAAGTGGCTGTACCATTTTATATTTCCAGAAGCAACGTAGAAAGGTTCCAATTTCTCTACATCCTCACCAACACTCTTTATTGTACTTTGTTCTGATTGTAGGCATCCCAGTGGGTGTCATGTGATGTCTCATTGTGGTTTTGATTTGCATTTCCCTAATGACTAATGATGTTCAGCATCTTTTTATGTGCTTGTTGACTATTTGTATATCTTCTTTAAAGAAATGTCTATTCAAGTCTTTTGTCCATTTTTAAATTGGATTGTTTGTCTTTTTGTTGTTGAATTGTAAGGATTCTTTATTTATTCTTGATACTATACCTTAATCACATATATGATTTGCAAATATGTTCTCCCATTCCGTGGGTCGTCTTTTCACTTGATAGTGTCCTTTAAAGCACAAAATTTTTATAGAAATACCATATGACCCAGCAATCCCACTACTGGGCATATACCCTGAGAAAACCATAATTCAAAAAGAGTCATGTACCACAATGTTCATTGCAGCTCTATTTACTATAGCAGGACATGGAAGCAACTTAAGTGTCCATCGACAGATGAATGGATAAAGAAGATGAGGCACATATATACAATGGAATGTTACTCAGCCATAAAAAGAAACGAAATTGAGTTATCTGTAGTGAGGTGGATGGGCCTAGACACTGTCATGCAGAGTGAAGTAAGGCAGAAAGAGAAAAACAAATACTGTATGCTAACACATATATAAGGAATCTAAAAAAAAAAAGGTTCTGAAGAACCTAGGGGCAGGACAGGAATAAAGATGCAGACACAGAGAATGGACTTGAGGACACGGAGCGGGGAAGGGTAAGCTGTGACAAAGTGAGAGAGAGGCATGGACATATATATACTACCAAACGTAAAATAGTTGGCTAGTGGGAAGCAGCCACATAGCACAGGGAGATCAGCTTGTTGCTTTGTGTCCACCTAGAGGGGTGGGTTAGGGAGGGTGGGAGGGAGACGCAAGAGGGAAGAGATATGGGGATGTGTGTATATGTATAGCTGATTCACTTTGTTATACAGCAGAAACTAACACACCACTGTAAAGCAATTACACTCCAATAAAGATGTTAAAAAAAAAGCACAAAATTTTTAATTTTGACAAAGTCTTTTTTTTTTCTTTGATTGCTTAGGTTTTGGGTGTCATGTCTAAGAAACCATTATATAATCCATGGTCACAAAGATTTACTTCTGTTTTCTTATAAGAGTTTTATAGTGTCATTTTGTCTAGCTCTGTGGTTGATTTTTAGTTAACTTTTCTGTATGGTATGAGGTAGAGATCCAAATCCTTCTTTTTTTTTTGCATGTGGATATCCACCTGTCCCAGCACCGTTTGTTGAAAAGGTTGTTCTTTCCCGCATTGAATTGTCTTGATATTGACCAAAATGAGTTGACCATAAATATAAGGGAATATTTATGGACTCTCGATTCTATTCCACTGATCTATATGTCTGTTCTTATACCAATACCATGAAGTCTTAATTACTGTAGCTTTCTAATAAGTTTTCAAATTGGGGATCTTTTTCAAGATTGTTCTGGTTTTTCTGCATCCCTTGAATTTCCATGTGAGTTTTATGATCAGCTTGTCAGTTTCTCAGCCAGCTAGAATTTTGATAGGAATGGCATTGAATTTGTAGATTAACTGGGGAGAGTATTGCCATCTTAATATTAAATCTTCTGATCGATTAATATGGGATCGTCATTCATTTATATGTTTGTTACTATCTTTCAACATGCTTTGTAGTTTTCAGGGTATAGCTTTTACACTTCATTTGTTAAATTTAGTCCTAAATATTTTATTCTTTGATGCAATAGTAAATGGAATTGTTTTCTTAATTTCGGTTTTGGATTGTTCATTGCTAGTGAATATAAATACAATTAATTCTTTGCATATTATTCTTGCACCCTGCAACCTTTTTGTACACTTTTATTAGTTCCAATGGTTTTTAGTAGATTCCTTAGGATTTTCTATATATAAGGTTATGCCATCTTCAAATGTGGTTTTACTTCTTTCTTTCCAATTTGGATGCCTCTTCCTTTCTTCCTTCCTCTCCCTCTCTCTTTCTCCCTCTGTCTCTCTCTCTTCTTCCCTCCCTTCCTTCCTCCCTCCCTCCCTCTCTCTTGCTTTCTTGCTTTTTCTTTTTGGTTTAATCGTCTTAGCTAGAATGTTGAAAAGAAGAGGAAGAGTGTAAATCCTTCTCTTATTCCTGATCTTAGGGGAAAAGCATTCATTCTTTCACCAATAGGTATGATGTTAGCTGGAGATTTTTTATAGATGTACTTTGTGATATTGAGGAAGTATCATTCTATTCCCAGTTTGTTTTATCATGAAGGGGTTTGGATTTTTTAAAATGCTTTCTCTACATCTATTGAGATAATCATGTGATTATTTTTTTGTACTTTATTCAATTGATGTGTTGAATTAATTGGCTTTTGGGTGTTAAACCAACTTTGTGTTCCTGGAATAAATCCCACTTGGTCCTGATGTGTAATCCTTTTTATATGTTACTGGGTTTGGTTTGCTAATATTTTATCAAGGATATTTATGTCTATATTTATAAGAGATATTTTCTTTTCTTGTTATATCTTTCTCTGTTTTTGGTATCAGGGTAATACTGTCATCATAGAATGACTTAGGAAGTGTCATATCCACGTCTGCTTTTTGAAAGAATTTGTGAAGGATTGGTGTTAATTGTTCTTCAGATGTTTAGAAGGATTCACCAGTGCATTTGTAGGCTTTTCTCTGGGAAGTTTTGTGATTACTCATTTAATCTCTTGTCACATGTCTATTCAGAAGTTTTATTTCTTCTTGAATCAGTTTTGGTAGTTTGTGTCTTTGTCTGAATTTGTACATTTAATCTAGATTATCTAATTTGTTGGCATACAATTGTTCATAATATCTCCTCGTTCATAATATCTCCTAAAATCCTTTTTATTTTTTGTAAAGTCAGTAGGAATGTTCCCTCTTTAATTCTTGAGTTTAGTAACTTGAGTCCAGTCTCTTTGGTCAGTCTAACTGAAGGTTTGATTTTGTTGATCTTTTCAAAGAGCGAACTTTTGATTTTGTTGATTATTTTTTATTTTTATGTTCTCTGTTTTATTTCCATAGTAAGCAGTGTTTTCTTCCTTCTGCTTGCATTTGGTTTACTTTACTCTTCTTCTTCTGGTTTTTAAGGTAGAAGGTTAGGTTATTGATTTGAAGTCTTTTTTCTTTTTTAGTATAGGCATTTACAGGTGTGATGGATAATTTTATGTGTCAGCTTGGGCTAAGGGATGCCCAGATATCTGGGAAAACATTGTTTCTGGACGCATCTGTGTGGGTGTCTCCAGCAGAGATTGACATTTGAATCAGTAGACTGCATAAAAATGATCATCCTCACCCATGTGGATGGGCTTTATCCAATCCGTTGAAGGTTCTGGATAGAACAAAAAGGTGGAAGGGGGCTTCCCTGGTGGCACAGTGATTGAGAGTCCGCCTGCCGATGCAGGGAACACGGGTTCGTGCTCTGGTCCGGGGAAGATCCCACATGCCGCGGAGCGGCTGGGCCCGTGAGCCATGGCCGTTGAGCCTGCGCGTCCGGAGCCTGTGCTCCGCAACGGGAGAGGCCACAACAGTGAGAGGCCCGCGTACCGCAAAAAAAAAAAAAAAAAAAAAAAAAAGGTGGAGGAAGGGAAAGTTCACTCTCTCTGCTTGAGCTGAGATATCCATCTTCTCCTGCCCTTGGACATCAGCTGTCCTGGTTCTTGGGCCTTCAGACAGACTGAATTACACTACCAACTTTCCTGCTTCTCCAGCTTGTAGGTGGCAGATTGTGGGACTTCTCAGCCTCCATGATCCTGTGAGCCAGTTCCTGTAATAAATCTCCTCTTACATGTATCCTATTGGTTTTGTTTCTCTGGAGAACCCCAATATAAAAGATATAAATTTCCCTGAGGCACTGCTTTAGTTATATTTCTTAAGTTTTGGTTTGTTGTGTCTTCATTTTCTTCCATCAAAGTATTTTTTAATTTCCTTCGTGATTTCTTCTTTGACCCATTGGCTTTTTAAGGAGTGTGTTGTTTAACTTCTACGTATTTGTGGATTCACAAATATCCTTCTATAATTGGAGAAATACTTTGTATTACTTCAGGCTTTTAATTTAGTGAGACTTGTTTTATGATGTAGCATGTGACCTATCATGGAGAAGGTTCCATGTACACTTGAGAAGAATTTGTATTCTACTGTTGTTGTGTGGAGAGTTCTATAGATGACTGTGAGGGCTGCATGTTTGATAGTATTGTTCAACTATTCTGTTTCTTTGTTGATCTTTCTAGTTCTACCAATTATTGAAAATGGGATATTGAAGATCCAACTATTATTTTTGATTTTTTTATAATTATTCCTTTAATTCTGACAGTTTTTGCTTTATGTTTTTTGGAGCTCTGCATATAAGTTTATAATTGTATTTTCTTGGTGAATTGACCCTTTTATTATTATTATTATTTAATCTCATAAAATATATTAAAGTCTGTTTTGTCTGACATTGGCATGGCCACTGTAGCTCTTTTGGTGACTATTTGCAAGGTATATCTTTTCCATCCTTTTACTTTCAACCTGTTTGTGTCTTAGAATCTAGAGAATATCTTTTGCAAATAGCATATGGTTAGACCATGTTTTTTTATCCATTCAGCCAATCTCTGCTTTTTAATTGGAGAGTTTAATTCATTTATATATATTGCAATAACCAGTGAGGTGGGGTTTATACCTACCATCTTATTGTTTGTTTTTTGTATATCTTATGTCTTTTTTACTCCTCTGTTCTTCCATTACTGCCTATTTTGTGTGTTAAATAGATATTTTATGGTGTATGATTTTAATTCTTTTGTCATTTCTTTTACTGTATATTTTTGGAATTATTTTCTTTTTGGTTGCCCTGAGGTTTACAATTAATATCTTAATTTATAACAATCAATTCTAGATTAATACCAACTTAATTTCAGTACCATTCAAAAACTTTGCTCACATAGAGCTCTGTTCTCTTCCCCTTCTTTTTTCTGTTATTGTCATACAAATTACATCTTTGTGCATTGAAAGTCCATCACCACAGATTTATAACTATTGCCTATGCAGCTGTCTTTGAAATCAAATAGAGGAGTTACCAACAACAGAAAACATTTATATTGTCTTTTATATTTACCTTTTTATATGTACCTACATGGTTATCTTTACCAGTGCTCTGTTTTTCTTTATCTATATTCAAGAATTTGAGTTACTGTCTAGTGTTCTTTCTTTTCAGACTGCAGAGCTCCCTTTACTATATCTTATAGGGCACGTTAGATAGTGACACATTTTCTCAGTTTGTTTTTTTAAATCTGAGAATGTCTTAATTTGCTTTAATTTTTGAAAAATAACTTTGCTGGATATTGAATATTTTCTGTCAGCAATTTGAGTTTGTCATTCCATTGCCATGTAGTTTCCATGTTTTCTGAGAAGAAATCAGCTATTAATCTTATTGGGGACCTCTTTTATGTGGTGAGTCACTTCTCTCTTGCTGTTTCAGGACTCCCTCTGTCTCTGTGTTTTTTCACAGTTTGATTTTGATGTGTCTCACTGTGGACATCTGAATTTATCCTGTCATGATTTGTTGAGTTTCTGGAATGTGTAGATTCATGCTTGTCATCAAATGTGTGAAAATTTCAGCCATTATTTCGCAAAGTTTTTTTATGCTTTTTTCTCTCTCTCCTTTCCTTTGGGACTCCCATAATTCATATAGTATGTTGTGTTCTACAGGTCTCTAGTCTCTTCTGTATTTTTTATTCACTTTTATTTCTGTTTCTTAGATGATATTTTCAATTCAGCTTTCTTCTAGTTCACTAGTTCTTTATTCTGGCTGCTGAAATCTATTGAAACCTCTCTGGTGAATTTTTCATTTAAATTTATGTACTTTCAATTTCCAGAATTTCTATTTGATTTCTTTTTATAATTTCTGTCTCTGTTGGTAGTCTTTATTCAGTGAGAAATCATTCTCAGACTTACCTTTAGTCTTTAGACGTGATTTTCTTTTAAAAGTTCTTTGAATATGTTGATATTTAAAATATATAACTTAAAAAATTTGTCTGGTTAAGTCCAATGTCTCGGCTTCCTTAGATATAGTTTTCTATTGGTGGCTTTTTCCCCTCGTGTATGGGCCATGCTTTATTGTTTCTTCGCATGCCTCATAATTTTTATAGATAACCAGACATTTAAAATAATGTAATGTGGCAACTCTGGAAATCAGAACCTCCTCCTCCCCTGGGTTTGCTGTTGTTTGTTGTTGTTTTTGTTTGTTTAGTGACTTTTCTGCACTAATTACATGAAGTCTGTATTCTTGTTTGTTTTTCTACTTGGTTTCTACTTGGTTAGCTTAGTGGTCTGCTGATGATTCGACAGAGATTTCCTTAAATGCCTGGAACCAACAAATCCAGTCTTTGCTAAGTGGCTCTCTGTCTGATTGAGAGCACAGCTTCAACACTTAGCAGACAGTTTACAGCTCTGCCTTAACCTTCCCTTCCTGCTTGCACAGAGCCTCAAGATTATCCAGAAGCAAGAGTTTAGGGCCTTTTAGGTCTTTCTTAAGCACGTACACAGCTCTGAGAATGTGCACAGACCTACTTGTGCTTGTGGCTTTCTCCATTCCCAGAAGCATGTCAGAGCTTTTCAAAGCCTGTGTAGAATTCTCATTCCTAAGCTTTTCCTTTTAACATTTTTGGTTAGCCTATTATTTTCCCAAAACATTATTTAAAACCTTAGGCAGCTTCAAAGTTAAGTAGTTGACTGTAATTTTTGATAAATTCACCTGGAGAAAAGACTTTTTGCACTGAGTGAGTTCCGAGTCAGGTTAAATAAAGATATCACTTCAAGTGGGGTCTTCCAGGGAACTAACAGGTCCCGTAATGACAGAGCTCCACCTCATGCCGCTCCCTTCAGTGGCTGCCAGTCTGCTGATTTTCACTGTGATTGTCAGTTTTCAAGGCTACTGTGGAGCTGGAGAGGAGGAATGGGCACAGGGCAAATTAAAATGCCTCAGAGCACACTGTTCTTACCAAGATTAAGCTGTTTTTCTTGAAAAGCCACTACCCAGATTGCCAGGATCTTTTGGTTAATTTCTAGCATTCATACGATATTGATCCTGACAATTTTTTGTGAGTTTTCTTGTTGCTTTAATGGAGGATATGGAGGAGAGAATTTTTGGAGGTCCTTAATCTGCCATTTCTGCTGACACCATCCCCTTTCCCACTGAATTGTGATGTATATTATATGTATCATGAGATCCAGTTAGAAAGGCAATAAATGAAGTGCCAGTTATACTTTTTGTGTGTAGGAAAGGGAATGTTGAGAGGCCTCACATATGTTGAGGAACTTACTTTCAGTCTTCTTTCAGCTTCCCTTGGTGCAAGAATCAGGAGAATCAAGAAGCAGCTAGCCACTGGCGTTCAGCAAGACTGTTCTCACATTGCTTGTCTATGACACTGTCCCATGTAAACCACACTCCTGTGCATTTGTGCATTTGTGTTTTTGCCTCTCCATCTTCCTTAATAACTTTTCTGTGGTTAAGACTTTCCATGGCAAGGACTGACTCATTCCCTTGAGAGAGTTCGGTGTGCTAGCCACTGTGTTCTTGTTCTAAAGACTTTCCCTCTACACCCAAGAGGGAAAGCTACTTAGAAGAAGGGGTGCTCTTAACTATTTGTATCTATGATGATGTCAAGTTAATATTATTTAATACTTTTGTAAAACGGTTCCTAGGTTAATAAAAATAAACAAAATGTATTTAGTTTCTTTCTTGTATTCTTATTTCCCTAGTACTTTCACATACAAGCACAAGTCTTCTGTTACCAACAAGTAGCAATAGTCATTTTAGCAGATATTCAGTCAGTAAATTCTGTAATGAACCCAGTTAATTTAAGTTCACTCTTTCAGCAAGGACATGGCGAGCACCTACTATGGACTAGGCGTGTGATTAAATTTGTTGCTCTCATTCTTCCAGCATTCTCCTATTCCTTCCATATCCTGGCTGTAAACTATGGACTGTGAGATTGACTTCTTTACTTCCTCTTGCTTTATCCATAAACACAGAACCAAATGATCTAGATGTCACACAGAATATTCAGTGTTGTTTCCCTCTCTCTCTCTCTTTCACACACACACACATACACACACACACAAAGTGAAATAGAAAAACTACCTATAAAACCAATGAATGTTAAGGGCAAATAATGTTTTAAGCTCACACCATTTCTTAGTATGAGACAAGGCATACTAGAGCATGGTCATCAGTTAGTTTTTTCTCCACTGGTCTTGCTCAACATCCAGAGATATGTTCAGATACTGATTTGAGATTTTGAGGTTGTGGGGGAAATTCTCCTCTTGAAAGTTTCCACCTCTACATTCAACATGTGCAAGGTATCATTTTTGAAAATATTTCATCAGTTTACTGTGTAGGGTTCAGAATTTGCTGGTTCAGTCTTCGAGTTAATGAGATTGCCAAGATTTTCCAATTTCCTGTGTGTCACCTTGTTTCCTCTTTGTACGTAAGCAGGCATAGTCCGCATGGGGCTTGATGCTCCCAGTCGTGTGGAGGAGGGTGGGAACTTTGGCAGCTGCCAGCACGGCTGTGGTGGTGGACGGCTGGATGCAGGTGCACAGCCTGCCTCCATCTGACAGGCTTTAAGGCTTGCATTCTCTCTAGTGATATCCAATATCCTGGCCAATAAGGTCCTTCAAAACAACTGAAACAATCCAGTAACACAGTTTCACCAGGGCATCCAGTTGCATAATGTTCACTCAAGTCTACATGGCTAAAACATCTTCAGTGTGTTATTTTTGTGATCTGCGGGACAGGTAGTAACTGCTGGATGAGTTGTTCTTCTGGTAGAATGTTCGTGTAGAATTCTGAAGCTGTAGAATGTTGGTATGCCTCTGATTAGAAGAGCCTAGTCTCATTGTCTGATGACCTGGACTTAGTGCCATTCCACCACTAACTCGCTAGACCATGGATGAGTCACTTAACTTTTCTAAATCTCCATTTTCTTGGCTGTAAATTGAAAGGAATAATCCCTGCCTGGCAGTCTCACAAGGTGGTTTTGAGAATGAAATGATAAGAATGCATGTGAAAGTAGTTTGGAAATGGCTGTTAGAGGCAGATAAGAGCTCAGGATTACCTGTCCTCCCTGCCAGGTTCTCACCTATAGAGGGAAGACTCACTAGCCAGATGGGGGGTTCAGAGCATCATCCTGTTAGGCAGAGAGGTAGAGAACAAAATTCAGGGCTCTGGGAAATCTACGCTGGAGAACGTGGCTTAGACCTGAGGCCAAAATAGTGTCCCCCGCCTCCCAAGCCAAATAAAAACCTTTGTATCTGCAAAGAGAGCCGAATCTGCTGGGCAGCCTCCAGTCCACTCCGTGCCAGTTCCAGGGCTGCTTCTGCAGGGCGGGAGGAGCTGGAGCACAGAGAGAATGGCAAGTATCCCCACGGGTGGAGCAGGCCCTTCCAAAGAGGTCAGTGCTCAGAGACAGGAGGAGGAGGGGGCTGTCCTTGCCTGAGCCCGGGTGGTCAAAGAGAACTAGACGCCCTGCCACAGGCGAGGAGTGACCTGTCATCTCATCAAGCAGAGAAACAGGCTCTCGTGGAAGCCAGGCTCCCACCAAACATATTAGCAGCCCTCCATCCTGAGGGGAGGAGCAAGGAAAGGAGGAAGGAGACAGGGAGTGTTGACTTCATCACTCTCCAGAGGGAGGAGGAGGCTGGCAGTCTGCCTCTCTATGGATTTGTGAGGGAGAGCAAGAGTCCCCTCCTGTCGCTCAGCCATGGCAGTGAGGCCTCCAAAGGGATCAGGACTTGCCTTTCTAGAGTTTGCCTCGATGAAGAGTCTGAGGAAGTTGTTCATTAAGGTACATTAGAGACTATTTAAACAGGCCCGTTGTTTCACAGGGAGAAGGGGCCAAGGGCAAGTGGGTGACTGGCTCAACTAGTTGATGTCAGTTGTCTAGTTCTCAGAAAGACTAGGTCCAGAGAACAGGACACTCACCTGGGAGGGTAGGACTTTAGTGGGGGGCCCTGGGCTACCAGAGAGACCAGTAGGGGAGCAGGGGAGTGTGTTCTCAAATAGGAGAGGAGAGAGCAAAATGGATGTGGAGGAGATGAAGATCACAGTTTTGTTTAAAGCCGGTTTCTTCAAATATTAAATCATAGCTATGATTTAGATAATCAAGATGAAGTGAGTTTAATTATGTAAAGAAGGAATAGGTATTTTCTTCTCACTCCCCTTCGAAGGTACATTTTCCCCTCTGTAGGATTTATCCTCCAAGTCCTTATGATGAAAAAAATACACGAGGTTCCTTTGGGCACTGCCACTCTCCACCACATGGGCACGATGGGGCTGACCTACTCCCAAGGCTAACGGGTGGTCTGCTGACTTAGACCTGGCCACTAGGAACATTTTATTTCCCTGACCACAGAAACTGGTTCAGGGAAGGGCGTGTGCCCCAATCCAGGCAAATGACACCCTTTCCTGGACCTCTTGGAATTGAAAATTCCCTTTGCTGGAGGGTCTGCCGCTGAGATGGTATGATATAACCTAAATATAAAGCGTCTTGTCACCAGGAGGAGGAAGTTGGCTTGAGAATAAAGCCAGCCCAGAGGAAAATGAAACTGAAAGATGGAGAGAAACATATTTTTAATGATATTTTTGAACAGCTTAATCAGGCATGTCCAAGGTCAGCATCTCAATACAATTTTCAGTTACGTGGACCAATACCCTCCATACTTTCCTTTATTTTTTTTAAAGCAGTTTAATTATGGCTTCCATCACAAAGTCAAAAGAATCCTGACTAATACACTTTCTCTTTCTCTTTAGCACCTTTCAAACATGTTACCTGTGAGTAGCATTTTTCTTTTCTCCTCTTCTTCCTTTCTCTTTATTCACCAAAGTATATCCTAACTTGAATAATAAAACAAAAAAATCATATCCCATTTATCAAATGTTAGGAGAATGTTCTATTTTTCAGCAATATTAAGCGATGTTTTTTCCCTAGGCTGACTTTAGATTCATAGTATAGTAATATCACAGAAGAAAATTTTTTGCAGTTATTTATTGCTAAATAAATATTTATTTATTATATTTACCCCAAAACTTTGTGCTTACAGCAGCAGTCATTTTATCATCTTATGATGTTGTCTGTCAGGAATTTAGCTAGAGATCAGTGGATGATTTTTCTTCTCCATATGGCATCAGCTGAGGTCACTTGGAGATGTTAAACTGATGGCTGGCCTGGTCTGGCTGGTCCAGGATGGCTTATGCCTGGCACCCTGATGGGGATGGCTGGAAGGCTGGGTTCAGCTGGGGCCCCTTCCTGTTTAGTCTTGGGGCCTCTTTACGTGTTCTCTCGTGGCAGCTCAGGACTTCATGAGTGATCAAGAGGTCTCAGGTGTAAGCTGCAAGACTTATTAAAGCCTTACCTGATTCTAATGGTCAACAAGTTCCTAAGGCCAACCCAGATTCAAGGGGGAAAGACAATTAGACTCCATCCTTCAATTAGAAGAGTAGCAAGGTATTTGCCACCACCTTTAATCTACCACAGGGTGGGATATCGGTGGGGAGAGCTTGAGCTTTGGGCTAGGACAAACCTGTCTAAGGGGGCTTCATCACTCCCTAGCTGTAATTACTTACCTCAGTTTGTAAAATAGGGGATAATATAATCTCTCTCAGAGACTTTTGAGAATCAAGTGAAACAATTTGTTTGAAGTACCCGAGGATAATGCCCAGTACATAGTAGTCACTCAGTGAGTTGTAGTTGGATTGCTTTAAAGAGATTTATCTTTTGCTGATAGAAGTTCTCTTTTGGCCAAGAGTACAGTCTCTCTCAATTGTGACAGATTGTTAAATGTGCTGAGATTTTGTCTCCATCTGTTACTTCTCACTGTGTGGAGGCATTCTGGGTGGTCAGAAGCTAATTCATGAACTCTAGCTGCCTCTTCTTGGTTCCAGAGCTTATCTAATTACAGGTTGTTACCGATAATATCAATAAGTGATGCCAGAATCACTTATTTTGTAGAGGAACAGTGTCATCAAAAGGTAATAAGTCCAGCATCTTTCTGCAGACTGCAGTTCCCTTTCAGCATGGGGTTTCTCAGTTCACCATTGCCCTTGCCACAAACTCGACTCAGATCAGAGCTGAGTAGAGTTTAGCTGTGGAGTGTCATTGAAGGAAGGCATTAGAAAATCCAGTCAAGAGCTCAGCAGTTCATCTGTATAGAAATCTCATCCACGACATCTGGGATCCCCAGTCAGCCTCAGAATCCCCTTGGTATTGACATCAGTGCAAAGAGGTGATTCTATATTTGTGAAGTCCCTTCCTCTTGACCCATAGGCCCCCCTTCTTTGTGTCATTATAATCATAATAAATTGGCTCTACATTCTGGCTGCCTGGATGGAAATAAATTTTATGGTTCTAGTATAATGGGAAAAAAGAAGAAACATGCATAATTCTCATACTTGGAATTACTAAACTTGGAGCCATTATTGTTATACCGATAGCTGAGTCTGTGGGTTTGCATTTGGTATATGAATTCCTAAGTGCTACTTCTGAAAGTTATGTGCAGGAGGTGTTGTTACTGAATTATGAATCTTCTGTACTAGAAGGCTTAATATTTTGTTCAGTGCTTTGCATTAAATTGTGCAAGTGTCATGAGTAGTATGTGGGTCTTGCCATCGTTCTTCACTTGTTTGAGAAAAATAGTACCTTTTAAAGGCTTCTCATTTAAAGTTTTGTAAAAGAGTCATCCTTGTATTTCCACTGATTGTCTCTTAAGCTATTGTGTTTTTATTTCCGTAAGGCATCTCACATTGCAACGTTGAGGCAATATGAAATGTGGGTTTGCAAATTCTGTCCTGAGCAGCAGGCCAGCTGGGAGCCCTGCACAGATACCATGAGCCACTGCTGTGGGAAAATAGAAACCTCTCTCACCACTAATGACCCCTATAGAGTCAATCAATTTTTAAGAAAGATGTGTATATATATATTTTTTAATTAATTAATTTATTAATTTATTTTTGGCTGCACTGGGTCTTCGTTGCTGCGCATGAAGTTGAGGCGAGCGGGGGCTACTCTTCATTGCAGTGCGCGGGCTTCTCATTGCGGTGGCTTCTCTGCAGAGCACGGACTCTAGGCGCGTGGGCTTCGGCAGTTGTGGCACGAAGGCTCAGCAGTTGTGGCTCATGGGCTTAGTTGCTCCGTGGCACGTGGGAATCTTCCCGGACCAGGGCTTGAACCGTGTCCCCTGCATTGGCAGGCGGATTCTTAACCACTGCACCAACAGGGAAGTCCCTAAAAAGATACATATTTTTAATAGCAGCTATTAAAAATCTCAACTTTTAAAAGGAAGATATTTCTACTCAAACATTTAGAAGAAATGAAAGAAGGAGAAAAAGGATGATAAATTATCATAACTTTTTAAATGGATGGTAATGTCAATCAGGTCAACAATAGATTATTAACCAAGGTATTACATATCTCATCTATCCAATTTCGAATTTTGAGATCACTTTAGGCAAGGAGATAGCTTTAAGGAGTTATACTTTAGGTTGAAAATTACAGTCACTCCTTGGTAGATCAACATATTATTTTTCTGATAATTTAGGCATTAAACTAAGTCTCTAGGAGGTAAAAAATTCCAGGCTTTGCTCTACTCATTGTTCTACCTCATTAAGTGCTTCGTAGTCCCTATCAAGCTGTTTGAACTGTGTTTGCTCCAGTAAACTATGGCCACAGTAAGACCTCCTCTGTTCTGTTACATGGAAACGTTCATTGGATAGTATTTGTACAGTGCTTTGAATTCCTCCAAAGTTTGCACGTTGTTCCCCAAATTCAGTATGTGCTAAGTCTCATAAAATGCCCCAAATAATTTTTCTTCATAATTAATTTAAAGCAACACACTTTTTGAAGATATGAGTCCTATTAACTAAAATATTTACCCTCCTTCCTACTTCCTTTAACAGCAGTCCCACCACCTACCTATTTTCTCTGTTTGGTTACATTTTATCACACAGACAACATAAGTATTTCTACACCAACAGAACAGTCACACTGAACCAATTAAAGCAAGCAAAGGAAGAATTAGAGAAAATCCGTGGTGTTCTATGGATGTGATTTCATGTACAATATCATACCTCACATTATCATAACTCACAGACTTCTTACTTTCTTAATGAGTGACAATAGCAAATCTGGGAAACATCTGCCTTGAAAAAGAACACTAACTGCTCTCTGCTTAAAAAATGTTGCTCGGCTATTACTGTGTAGCAGCCATGCGTATCATATTGTGGTATGAGATGTCTTGGTTGCAAGAAATTGACATTCTCCTGTTTGATTTCAAATTGTCTAGAACAGAATCCCAGCATAATTCAAATCATTGTAAAGCCACAGTTGCAATAAAGGACATGATTTACTATTAGCAAATCTTCAACACTGCTACTCAATTCCCAGCAATCGTTATGACTCGGGTGAAGGAAATTTAGCAAACTATTTTGTGATTTTCTGCCATCTAAAAAAGAAAACCTGCAATATAAAATTAAAATCTAAAAATAACCTCTCATTTATATAGCTAACCATTTCAAGTGGTTAGCAAGTTTTGGCTGTACAAGTAAAGTATATTCTTTAAATCTCATTACCACCTCAAGAGCAGCTGCCATCAGAATACATCTGTCAAGGGAATTCGCTGGCGGCCCAGTCGTTAGGACTCAGCACTTTTACTGCCAGGCCCACGTTTGATCCCTAGTCGGGGAACTAAGATTCCGCAAGCTGCGGGGTGCAGCCAAAAAATACAAAATTAAATAAATAAATAAAAGAATAAGTTTATTAACATTCCCACCTGTGTTTCTATTACGGACAAGTATATTTTTCCTTTCCCATCATAACCAATGGATAGGTGTTTGGAAGATGAAAGAATGACACTTTTAGAAGGAACAAGAAACAATTCCAGTATTATTTTTGCATTGAATGTCCTAATTTTTCGAGTTGTCAAATAGGTCTGAAAATTAAAAGTAGCTGTTCATTTTTATTTCTCTTGAAGGTGGGAAGTAAGATCACAGTAAACTGCTTTCTCACTTTGAATACATGTTCTCATTGTACTAATACTGTATTATTTCTAAACCATTGCAAAAGTGTAGAGTCTGGCAAAATGCTAATTATTTCTTTCTTGGCTTAGAAGATAAATTTGGTCATGGAAAAGAATTCATTCTGGATTATCTCAGATATTTGTCATCATCTTTTTTTTTTTTTGTCATTTCAGTTGTGAGGCCTTATTACAAAGTGAAAATTTTCATTCAAGAGTGACTTTATCCAAGACATTATCTAATGGAACAGCTGGTACCCTTGTTCAGATTGACCCTGAACCATAGAAAAGTTCACAGTTCTTGCAGGCGTTTGACTTGCCTTTGTTATAAACAGAGCAAGGTCTGAATTAATTATGTTAACTATTTAGCTCATCATCTATTGTTATGTTTGATGAAATAACTCACATGAACTGAAGATAGAATATTTCCATTTACCAACTGAGTTTTAAATTACAATTGATTTAATTTCAAACATTTTTGAGTATCAAAAATGCTCTCAAATTGTGTCCTCAAATTCATAATTTTTATATATCCATATATGTATAGATATAGATATCTGTTTTTAGGTAATTCTACTGTTGAGCCCCAAGCATAAGCAGGTTTGAATTTTTAATGTAATTAGTTCCAGAAGACAAACCTAGCACTGTGTAAAGAGGACTGAGCCAAGTTTGATGGTGGCTTGTGAACAGACTCTGAACAGAATCATATACTGTTTACAGTTGTCTTTTACATGCAGGTGCATTGTGGGAAAGTAACCCACCTCTGAAGTCACAGCAATCCTTCACTTCAAGTCTTTTAGTCACATCGTAAGAAATTAACAATGCTGTATTTGTTTCTGTTTAATATTTCTCATATTTCGTATTCTCATTCTGTAGGAATGCATTCTAATCCAAGGACACATTCTCATACATTCATTAAATCCTTGTGCTCCAAAATGATTCACATGAAAACTCAAAATCTGATGGTTTCATGTGTTCCAACTTAGCTTTTGCTAAAACAGGGTCATCCTTGAACTTGTCATCTGCTGAGGTATTGAATTCCCTATTTCATTCAATTACATGATCTTAAGAATGTGGCCATTTGCCATTTCTGTCTCAACTTTGAACACATGTTTTTGCATCTAACTGTTCGGCTTAGGAACCCCTCAATTATAAATGACCTAATGGAAAAAAAGAGTAAATCATTTAAGGAACTACCTAAGTAATACAAAAAAATGTCGCTTTTGTTTAAAACTAAGTATTATTAATGTAATTTCCCTGGTGATGACAAATTTTAACTCTTTAATGCATGCTACTACAATATCTGAGATAGAAATTAATTGCTTAAAGAGTAAAATATTCCTTTAGTTTTAAGAAGAATTCTCATATTTAATGAATTTTTAATCAGGGTAATATTTTGAGAGAAAATTAGTTGTCATTTTTTTGTAATTTAAAATAGGATCCTAATGTGGACTAATTTAATTGTAAAAAAAATTATTTTCATATGTGTATATTGTGTTACTCAGTTTTCTTCTAAAAATGAAGTGGACAGATGTTAGTTTCAGATATTTATAATTAAATGGTTGAGTCAAATTAAACATAATTTGTCTTCTCTGCTGGACTAAAAACTCTTTAAGGGCACAGACTATGTCCTTTTCATTCCCCAGATGGAGAAATGACTAGGACAGAGTTTAACATATAGTAGGTACTCATTAAATGTTGCTGAACTGATCTGAATCTTTATGTGGCCAGACGTAAAACACCTATTTTATTTTTATCATACAGTCTTCAACTAAAGAATAAAATAGAAGTTCATACTTTGCATTCATCCCATATCTTTTTTTTAAAATACTTTTTAGATCACTTTCACATAGTTGCACCATTTGATCCTTTTGGAGTGATGGGTCTAATTAAGTCTTACCAGTCCATTTTTCTTGCTTGAAGTCACACTCCTGGTTAATTAATTACATGGCAGGAACCGGAGACTAGGGTTTTTTTCCTTTTAAAAACTTGTAGGCCCTTTACCTGTTTTATTAGCGATATGTGGGATGGGTCAAATTGCCTCTTTGTAGAATAAGACTTCTTATTCCAATTTGGAAATTAAGAGTGCTGAAAAGACTATCACTTCTACACAAACAACAAAAGAAAAAGCTGACAAGCTGGAAATTAATGACGTTTGAACCCGTGAGAGAACTGAGTTTGCAAGGCAAACAACTACCCTGAAATATGGGGAGAGACAAGTACTTGCAAAGAAAGATGTCGCCAAATCCATGTAAGCCAAAGAGAAGATTCAGCTAGAAATTTTTAATGAATTTCTAAAGGTTGGGTGGGAGTGTGAAGTCCCTGGGGCTGCAGACATATGTGTGTGTAGGGAGTCACAATCTCATGAATGATTTTCCTCTAGGAACTCACAGGGCAGAGTGGGGAGAGGCTTAAGAAAACTTCCCCTGTGATACTGGCTGGAGCAGGGGAGAGAACAGAAGCCACTGCCAAAACACTGCCAGATTCATCTTCTGTATCACCTCGGAGGAACAAAAGGCTGAATATGCAGGGGAAAGGAAAGAAATGTATAGACTAAGACCTCTGGGGGATGGCTGGGACTCTATAGACCCAGTATTACCCCTGGAGAAGGAACAGGAGTACTTGAGAATGTCACAGACCCAAGACCCAGGTTCGCAATGCCTGCCTAAATCTGAGGCTTAGTAAGAACATCAGACAGTACCTCCTTTCCCCACTCCTCCACCTTCATTACCCTATCATTGTCAAATAAAATTAAGAGTGGAATTCAGCTGGGAGAGCTGCAAGAGAGAGAATCTCTGTCTGTTGCACAAAGGAAAAAAACCTAAACCAAGTGGGAGACCCAGAGCCAAGCAGGAAGCAAGCTTCAAACCCAGCCCAACTCCTGACTTGATGGGCATGAACCCCTATATTAACAGCCCAACAGAAGGAAAGGTGTGCCCATGTCCAAGTATAACAATTATTTATCTCAGTATCTATTGTCTTGTACAGTACATCCAACTTTAAACAAAAAACTTTAGGCATACAAAGAGGGGAAAAAACACCACAGTTTAAAATGACAAAGGAGTCGGCAGAGCCAGACTCAGATATGACTTAGATGTTGGACCTATCCAATGGGGAATTTAAAGTAGTTATGGTTAATATGTTAAAGGCTCTAACGGAAAAGGTAGACAACATGCATGGTTGCGTAGATACTTTTAGCAGAGACATGGAAACTATAAAAATGAAAATCCTAGAAAAGAATAATTCAGTAACAGAGATGAAGAATGCTTTCAAATATTTTACCAGTAGATTTGAGGTAGGTGAAGAGCCAGTGAGCTTGAAAATGGAGATAGATCAACAGAAACTACACAAAGTGAAACACAAAGAGAAAAAAAAAGAATGATAAAAAAGAGAGCATCCAAGGGCTAAAGGCCAATACCAAATGACCTAACATGCATAAATGGAACTCCAGGGGAACAAAAAGAGAAGAGGGCAGAAAAAATAATTGAAGATGAGTAAGAATTTTAAAAAGACTCAGCACCTATGAACATCATATTCTAACTCCCAAAAGCCAAAGACGGAGAGAAAACCTTGAAGGCATCCAGAGGAAAAAATAACGTTACATTAATGAACAAGGAAGAGAATTACAGCAGACTTGTCACTAGAAACCATGTAAATAAGAAGGCAATGGAATGATGTCTATAAAGTTCTGAAAAGGAAAATAACCTGACTTATATCCAGTGAAAAATATCTTTCAAAGGTGAGGCAGAAACAAAGCCTTTCCCAGCCAAAAAAACCTTGAGGTAACTCGTTAGCACAGATCTACTCTGCAAGAAATGTTAAAGGAAGTTTTTCAGGTAGAAGAAATATGATACCAGATACTTGGATTTATACAAAGAATGAAGAATGAAGCTAAAATGGAATACATTTTTCATTGTTGTAAAAGCTAACTATTTAAAGCAAAATTTGTAATAATGTGTTTATTCCATAAATAAAAGTGAAATCTATGACCACAGTGACACAAGGAATGGGAGGACTTGAGAATGTCCTGTTACATTGTATATGAAATGACATAATACTATTTGAAGGAAAACTCATTAACCATTAAAAAGTTAAGTGTTAAAAAATGTATCAAGCCTCCGTAAGGAAGATACTGTGGCCACTGCTCCTGACTCACCACTGTTCCTTCTTGCTGAGGAAGAAGTCAGTCACAAAGTTATGCTCCTGCCATGTGGCAGCCATGGCTTTTAAAGCTACTGGAACTACACCAGTGGACCCAGAAGGGGTGGTTCACTGAGTAAGAATTACCCTAACTGTCCGCCACGTAAAATCCCTGGGGAAGGTGTGTGCTGATTTGATCACAGGCTCAAAGGAAAAGGACCTTAAAGTGAAAGGACTGTTTCGGATGTCTACCAGGACTGAGAATCACTGTGAGATAAACTCTTTGTGGTGAAGGTTCTAAGACTTGGGAGCATTTCCAGGTGAGGATTCACAGTGACTCATTGACTTGGACAATCCTCCTGAGAGTGTAAAGCAGATTACTTCTATCATTGAGCCAGGATTAGAGATTGAGGTCATCATTGTAGTTGCTTAAATCAACTATTTTAATAAATTGATTATTAATCATTTTAAAAAGAGGTATAAATAATAAGTAATTGTAGGAGATAAAATAGATCATAAAATGCTTAGTCATTCAGAAAAGGCAGAAAGTGAACAAAAAAGCAAGAAAGGCCAAATGGAACAAATAGAAAACAGCCAGCAAGATAGTAGATTTTAAGCCAACCATAACAATAATCACTTTAAATGTCTAAATACATCAGTAAAAAGGCAGGTTGCTATACTGAATTTAGAAAGAAGGCTAACTTATATGTTGTCCATAGAAGACTCACTTTAAATATAAAGACATAGATAGGTTAAAAGTAAAAGCATATACAGGCACCCCCCACCCCCGGCTCTCCAAAAGTAGAGTGTTCCTATGAAACCTTTCGTAAGCTAAAATGGCTTAAAGCAAAGAAGTAATTACCTTAGGACACATCTTGCTAACAGATGCAAAAAATAAATCGAGATAAAGCACAGATGGTCACACAGTTCAAAGCTATGGTGGCTTGAAACTGAGATGCTCAGTGTAGTTCCTCGGGAAGAAGCTTAGTAGTGCCACTCTCTCTGCTGGGGGTGCACTGCCTCTATGCTGCAAAATAATGCTGAACGCTATTTATTTTTTTATTAAAGTATAGTTGGTTTGCAGTGTTATATTAGTTTTGGGTGTACAACGTAGTTTTTCAATATTTTTATAGACAGTACTCTATTTAAAGTTATTACAAAATAATGGCTGTATTTCCCTGTGCTCTACAATATATCCTTGTTGCTTATTTATTTTATACATAGTAGTTTGTGTATCTTAATCCCCTACCCCTATCTTGCCCCGTACCTCTTCCCTCTCCCCTTTTGACTTTTGCCTTTTTTCAGAAGAGCAAAAATTCTCTTCAGATTTCTTAATCAGCAAAACCAGGTACTAATGTAGGGCTTTCATAAAAGGGAAGTGGTATAAACGGGAGGATATACCTGTACCAGTCAAACACTGTGGCCTGTCTCCCCCCAAAAAAGCCAAAACTGGGTTTTCATTAAATTCAGTCAAAATAGACTTCAGAAAAAGAATATTATCAGAAATAAAATAGAACATTACATAATGATAAAGTGGTAAGTTCTGCAAATGGACCTAACAGTCCTAAAGGTATACACACCTAAGAGCATAGCTTCAAAATACATGAGGCAAAAACTGATGAATCTGAGAGGACAAATAGACAAATCTATAATTATCATTGGTAACTCCAACCCTCCTTTATAGTTATTGATAGAACAGTTAGGCAAAAAAAAAAAAAAAAAATTAATAGGGATATAAATGACCTGATTTGTTCTACCAACTATGTCAACCAGTTTGACATAGTTAACATTATCACTCCACCAAAGAACTTCAGAATACACATTCTTCTTAGGTGCACATGGAACATTCACTAACATGAACCATATTCTGGGTCACAAAGTGAACTTTAACAAATTTAAAAGAACGGACATGATACCAAGTATGTTCTCAGATCATTATGGAATTATGTTAGAAATCAATATAAAAGATAAAAGATAGGTGGAATATTTCCAAATATTTGGAAATTAAACAATACATTTCTAAATAAACCATGAATCCAAAAGGAAGTCTCAAGGGAAATTTTAAAATATTTTGAACTCTCAATAATAGGAAAATAAATAAGCCAATTAAAACAGGGCAAATGATCTTAACAGAAACCTCACCAAAGAAATTATACAGATGCAAATAAGCATATGAAAAGATGCTCAACATCATCTGTCATTGGGGAATTTCACCTTAAAACAAGATACCATTACATGCCTATTCAAATGGTTAAATTTTTTTTTAAAAACCCTGACAATACCAATTGCAGGCAAGGATGAGTAACAAGAACTCTCATTATTTGTTGGAATGCAAGATGATACAGCTACTTCAAGAGACAGTTTGGCAATTTCTTACGAAGCTAAACATAGTCTTATTATACAACCTTGAGATCAAACTCCTAGGTATTTATCCAGTTGATTTTAAAACATGTTCACACAAAAGCTTGCACATGAATGTTTGTAGCATCTTTATTCATAGTTGCCCCAAACAAATGTACCATTAATATAAGATGTTAATAATAAGGGAAATTGGGTGTGGGGTATATGAGAATTGTTTGTATTATTTTCATAATTTTCTGTGAACCTGAAATTGTAAAATTAAAAGTTTATTTTTTAAAATGTATCTGGAACTGAATGATAATGAAAATACAAGGTATTGAAAGTTGTGAGATGCCCCTAAAGCAGTGCTTAGAGGGAAATTTATAGCATTAAATACTTAATATCTCCAATCAACAGTCTGAGTTTCTGGCTTAAGAAACTAGAAAAAGAAGATTAAATTAAGCCCAAAACTAAGGAAATAATAAAGATTAGAGGAGAAATCAATGAATTGGAAACAGAAAAAGATAGAGAAAAATCAAAGGAATCTAAAGCTGATTCTTTGAAGACATCATAAAATTGATAGACTTCTATCTAGTCAGGCTGATCAAGAAGAGAGGAGGAGTACTATCAGGAAGAAAATGGGAGATATCACTACTGGTTTCACAGACATTAAAGGATCGATATTGTACGTGGACAACTTTAATTTCATCAATTTAACAGTTTAGATGAAATGAATCAATTCCCTGATAGACACAAACTATTAAAACTCACCAAAGAAGCACAAATAACCTGAAAAATCCCATATCAATGAACAAAATTGAAGTTATAGTGAAAAACCTTTCAAAAAAGAAAACTTTTGACCCAGATAGTTTCCCTGACAAGTTCTACCAAATATTCAAGGAAGAAATAATGCCAGTTCCTCAAATTTTCTTCCAGAGAATAGAAGGGGCACACTTAATAATTCATTCTACAAGCCAACATTACTCTAATACCAAAACCAAAGAAAGAAGACTACAGAGCAATATCTTATGACTATAGACCAAAATTTTCCAATAAAATATGAGCAAATTGCATTCAGCAATGGATAAAAATTATAATCTATCATGACCAAGTGAATTTCATCCCAGAAATACAAGGCTGGTTTCACATTTCATAACCAATTAATATAATTTGATGCATTCACAGGCTATAAGAGAAACACCAAATGATCATCTCAATAGATGCTGTAAAAGCATTTAATAAATGTCTACATTCTTTCATAATAAAAACACTTAGTAAACTAGTGGAATAAAGGAATTTCCTTAACCTAGTAAAGGACATCTACCAAAAAACCAAAAGATAAACACTGCCCCCCCCAAAAAAACCCCCAAAACAGAAACAAACCTACTGCCTTATATTATGTTGAATGGTGAGAGATGACATTTTTCTTCCAAGATCAAGAATGAGGCAAGTATGTTTTCTTTCCTCAGTCCTATTCAACACTATTTGGAAATCCTAACCAGTGCAATAAGGCAGGAAAGATAAAAACAGGGATACAAATTAGAAAAGAAGAAATAAAACTGTTTCATTTCATAGACATCATGACTGTTGATGTAGAAAACCCAAGAATCTACACTAACTTTCCTGGAACTAATTACAGAAGTTAGTATGGTATCAAAATATAAGGTCAGTCGATTGTATTCTTATTTACTAGCAATGAACAATTAGAATAGCATTTACAATGGCACCTCCTCCCCTAAAGGAAGTACTTATGCATAAAGTTAGAAGACATATGTGCAGGATCTGTATGATGAAAATCTATGAAATAGTGATGAAAGAAATCAAAGAAGATCTGAATAAATGGGGATATATACCAGGTTCATCCCCAGTGTATCAAGTCAACACAATCTCAATAAAGATTCCAGCAAATATTCTATAGATGTCAACAAACTGATTCTAAAATTCATGTGAAAAGGCTAAGTAGTAGAATAGACAAAACAATTTTGAACAAAAGAAGAACAGAGTTGGAAGACTATACTACCTGATCTCAATCAATATAAAACTACAAATATCAAGACAGTGTAGTATAGTGAAAGGATAGATACAGATCAATGGAACAGAATAGAAAATGCAGAATTAGACCCACATAAATGTAGTCAACTGATTTTTTGAAAAAGATGCAAAGACAATTCACTGGAGAAAGAATAGTTTTTTCAACAAATGGTGTTGGAACAATTGGACATCCATATGCAAAAAATGAACCTCGACACATGAACCTCACATTTTCACAAAAATTAACTCAAAATAGATCATAGATGTAAATGCAAAATGTAGAAATATAAAAATTCCAGAAGAAAACATAGAAGAAATTCTGTATGATCTGAGCAGATATTCTCCAAAGATAAATGGACAGCAGAAACCTTAACATTACTAGTCATTGGAGAAATACAAATTAAAAAAATGAAATGCCACTGCACACTTAACAGATTGGTTAAAACAACAAGAACACAAAAACCTGACAATAACAAATGCTAGCAAGGAGCACCAGGAATTCTCATTCATTGCTGGTGAGAAATGATGCAAAATAATACAGTCACTTTGGAAAATTGTTTGTCAGTTTTTTTTATTGTTATATGTCTATTTTTCATACTACCCAGCAATCGTACTCCTTGAAATCTACCCAAGTAAATAGAAAACGTACGTTCACACAGAAATTTGTATATGAATATTTATAACAGCTTTATTCATAAATCACAAAAAAACTGGAAACACACGTAAAGAGATAAATAATCTGTGTACATAAAATGGAATACTACCTAGCAGCAAAAAAGGAGGAAATTGTTAATTCAACTGTTGAGTCACACAACAACATGGGTGACTCTTACTTGCATTTTACTAAGTGAAAAAGGCCAGACCCAAAAGCTTACATATATCATGATTACAAATACATGGCATTCTGGAAAAGGTAAAACTATTGGAATTGAAAACAGATGAGTGGTGGTTATATGTTGTAGAGGGAGTAGGGGTTGGCTACAAAGTGCAATTTTTTAGAAAATTAGGATATTGGAAGATTCTAGGACAGGAAGAAGACTGAGATAAACTGTATTACAAATGTATGACATAACTTCTCTGGAGGGAGTAGGGAAAAGGAAACAGACCTAAATTACTTTGGAAGAGTGTTCGATTGGATACTCTCAGGCTAAAGACAAAAAGGAACTGTACATAGAAATTGTATTCTAGTCAGCAAATTTAGTTTCTCATTTGGTTAGCAATTCTGAAACTACTTTACATGTGTAGGAGGGTTGAGCAAATAATTAAATTAATTGTAGATGATGGGAACCATGTTTCTCCCTGTCAGAGAAAGAAATTAAAAATAAGCAGTGGTGGGGAGCCTAACTTCACTGAGAGGGCCTAGAAGCAGTGACACTCTAGTAGTCATGAGCACACCTAATGCCCAGATCTTAGTTTCTAAATACCAATCTGCCAAAAAAAAATTTGGAGAAACAGTTAACTCTAGGGCTATATCAGGAAAATGCAAGAGGAATCTGTGGCATCTTGTAGCACCAGAAAGCAAGGAAGTGCGAAAAACAACCCACAAGACAGATAAAGGTATGTTAATAAAACACAGAAGCTAATCTGTAAGAGCTTCCAATGGCTAAACCTGGAACAAATTTGAGCAACAAAATACACGATACTGGATTATAACCTAAGAACTAAAATCAATATCTCTGAGTTCATACTGATGCAATTAAATTATTGAATAAATAAGCAAAAGGAGGAAAAGGGACTTATCTTCCTTAGAGAATAATTCCAAATAATAAATATAGAAAGGATGAGGGAAATAGAAAATGACCATTAGAACATCTTAGTAATAATGGTTACAGGCGTGATCCACAGATGAATGTTAACATTTGTGGGCAGAACTTTACAGAGAAACAGGGTATTTACACAGCCTCGGTGTATCTTTCCCATGATATTTATTAATCACTATTGTGGTTTTAACGCATTTCCACAATTTCCTGATACTCGCCTTTCCAGGAGGTGGAGTTCAATCCCCCTCCTCTTGGGTCAGGCATAGATTTAGTAACTTGCTTCTAATGAATAAAGTATGGAAAGGGGGAAAATAGTGAATTTTACAGAGGAAAAACATGCAGTGAACAAAAAACTAAGTGATCAAGTTAACTGCACTAACCTTATTAACCAGTAGTAAGTCAGGCTGATATAATGATATGATACATGAGAAGGGTACTTGACTCTGTGATATTCTTTCTCCCAGTCCATATTCCCTATCTAATTATGAGAAAACAGCAAACACAGACTGAGGTCAGCCTACAAAAATACCTGGCCAGCACTCTTCCAAAGTGTCAATGTCATGAAAAAAAAACAAAAAATAAATAAATTAAAAAGGAAAAACGGAAACAGTCCCAGATTGGGGGAGACTAGGAGAAATGATGAATAAATGCAACCTGGTACACTGGATTGGATCCTGGGAGAGAAAAGGGACTTTAGTGGAAAAACGGGTGAAATGTTTTGATAAGCTATAGTTATGTAGACATTAGCCTGAGAGAAAGATGGGTAAAGAGTATTCAGGAACATTCTGTATCATCTGTGCAATTCTTCTATAAGTCTTAAATTATTAAAAAAAAATTTTTAAAGGCACGTAGTAAAAGGTTTTGATAAGTGAGGCAACTTGACGGTTCTTTGATCTATGCAAAGAAACATAGATTGGCATAGCCATAGACATTTATATAAAGATAGTAGAGTGATAAAATAATTCTGGTGCAGTAGTGTGTAAAGATACTATCTTTATATAAAATATGACATAAAAGATAGTAAAATAATTTTGGTGCAGTGTACTGTATGCTATATATACAAGTAGCTCTATACATCCCACAGCTATGTAATTAAGATCTATTTTTTTAAAATTTCTTCTAATAATACAATCTCTAGGGTTACACTACCCAAGAAAACTTTTTACAGTGATGGAACTGTTCTGTATCTGTACTGGGCAATATGGTAGCCACTAGCCATATGTGGCTATTAAACACTTGAAATGTGGCTAGTATGACTGAGGAGGTGAAATTTAATTAATTTAACTTTAATTTAAATATAAATTTAAGTAGCCACATGTGGCTGATGACTATCATATTAGACAACGAAGCTCTAGATGATAAGCGCCTTGAGAGCAACAATTTACTGAGTTGTTTTTTTTAAATTAATTTATTTTTGGCTGTGTTGGGTCTTCGTTGCTGCACGCGGGCTATCTCTAGTTGTGGCGAGCAGAAGCTACCCTGTGTTGCAGTGCATGGGCTTCTCACTGAAGTGGCTTCTCGTTGCAGAGCACGGGCTCTAGGTGTGCAGGCTTCAGTAGCTGTGGCTCACGGGCTCAGTAGTTGTGGCGCACAGGCTTAGTTGCTTCGCGGCATGTGGGATCTTCCAGACCAGGGCTTGAACCATGTCCCCTGCATTGGCAGGTGGATTCTTAACCACTGCGCCACCAAGGAAGTCCCCTTACTGAGTTTTTATCACTTGTCTGAACAGTACTGGAGATGTGTGATAAATAAAGCTGACATAGTCACTTTTTGGAGATTCTAGTCTAGTGCAGTGGTTTTCAGCCTGCATGCACATTAGAATCACATGGAGAGAACTTCAAGCAAAGTTTAATTTCTGATCTCCACCCCAGACAATTAAATCAGAATCACTTTAAGGGGGGTGGATGAGCCAGAGGAGGGAAGGGATGTCCAGATATAAGTATTTTATATAAAATACCAAGGAGAATAAGATATCTCTGCAGTTCAGAAAAAGCAAAATAGATAAATAGCAAATCACAGATTTTAGTGTTTGTTGTAGTAGAAAGTAGTTAAAGAGAATCATTGCTAGGATTTTTTTTTCCTGGTCTATATACTACCTAGAGATTAAGTAGATTTGTTACCTGGGCTCTAAATGGTAAATTAACATGAAATGAAAGGTTTGAACCTAGCTAGGGTAAAAGCCAAGGAGCTGACCGCCATTATTTCCTCACTCCCTATGAATTTCCTCCTTCAAATTCCTGGATATTTGTGTTTTAATTTGGTGTGTAGCTTGGGAGATTATGTTTAAACCATTAAGGGATTTTAACTGGAGAAAGGTGAGAGCTGAGGGGTAATTGTTACTCGATGACAGTATAAGGTGCTATCAAACATTCAGCTTCAACTTGGATAATCATTTATCTTCTCTACATCTAGAATGCCAGCTATAATCATAATCAATTACGTGTTCCTTTCCTGTTGACTTTTTTCCTATTCTTTTTCTAATAGAGTGATTTGGGGGAATGGGGAGCTGAGAGGCATAAAAACCCTATTAGTCATAGAGAATTAGTTGTTGTATAGAATTACTTATTACTGATGGTGAACTTTTTTTATGGGCCATTTACTAAGACTTGGAAATGATTTAACTGGTGTAGTGGGAAGAGCAGGGACATTGTACACAAAGACCCGGTTTTGAATCTCAGTTCTTTCACTTACTACCTATATAATCTTTGGCAAGTTTACCTCTTTGAGTCTGTTTCCTCTACTACATGGTGGGAATAATAATACCTGTCTTAATAGAGCTGTTGTGAAGAATAAATGAGCTAATATCATAAAGTACATGGTAGTCACTTAATACATTCTAGTTTTCCTTCCTTGGTGACACCTTATGCTTCTCTCCACAGGATCATTCCCCTCGCTCCTTCTGCCTCTCAGAGGTGCTACACTGTGTCCTCACCGTGTCTGTTATGCAACCTTCCATTCACTCCAGCATCACTACCTCACCTGTGGTCCTTCAGGTTCCTGCAGGTCTCAGCACGGTAACTACTATTACTCCTCCTCTTCTTCCTACTATGAGTTCATATTTATTGAATACAGTGTTAAACTCTTTAGATGTATGTCCACTTAATTAATAATTAGTAACATAGTTAATTATGTCTACTTAATCTTCACAACAGTGTTATCCCTATTTTACCGATGTGCATCAAGACTTAAATGAGATTTCCCTCAGGTCGTGACACTCAGCTAAGGTGACACAACCAGTTCACTCTCTTGTTTGGCTCATAGGTTGCCCAAGGACCCAATGACAACTTCTCAGGACAGAGTACAATCCTGTTCATGGTTGAGACTCCTGTGACTCCACCTGAAGCTTCAGCACTCTCAAAGCCATTCCCTAAACATTCCGTATCTTCCAGGCTTCCTGCCTTTCCACGCACTAGTCCTTCAGCCCTGTTCTTTTTCCAACCATCTAGTTAGCTTCAGCTTTGGTTTTGCAGTCTGGCAAAGATGTCAAACCCTCTGTGAATCCTTCCTCGCTTGTTGCAGGCCCTCCATCTTCCATAGCCTGTGGCACAAACTTGTAACTATAGCACTTTTCACACTTTTTGGAAATTAGTAATTCACCTGTCCCTTTTACTATACTATTATTTATACTATACTGTTACACTATTATCCTTCGGCTGCTAGCAGGGAGATGAATTTTCGCCCCCTACTTGGTGTTTAATAATGGTGTGTGTGTGTGTGTGTGTGTGTGTGTGTGTGTGCGTGTGTGTGTGTGTGCGCGCGTGCGCATTGAGTTGAAATTTCTATTAAGGGAATTTTCATTCACATGCAGTTGAAAGAAATAATGGAGAGACCCCTTGTGTGTGTTGCACATTTTCCTCCAACACTGACGTTTCGTAAAACTATAGTATAACCTCAAAACCAGGATACTGACAGTGACACAATTCACAGAGTTTATTTAGAATTTCCCAGATTTACCTAGACTCATTTGTGTGTGTATTAAGATTACATTAAAATTGATCACGCATGGATGTTTGTGGATCCACCACCACAGTCAAAATACCAAACAGGTCCAATACCACAGGGATCCCTCCTGTGCCCTTTTATAACCACGTCCATGTCCTTCCATCCTTTGCCCATTTCCCACCACGTCCTTAACTTCTGTCCTCCATTTCTAAAAATTGTCATTTTAAAAATGTTACATAAATGGAATCACGCAGTACGTAATCTTTTGGGACTGGCTATTTTAACTCAGCGTAAATCCCTGAAGATTCATCCAAGTTATTGCATATAGTAATAGTTCATTCCTTTTATTGCTTGGTGGTGTTCCACAGCATGTCTACACTACGCTTTCTTTAACCATTCACCTGATGAAGGACATCTGGGCTGATTCCATTTTGGGGCTATTATGAATAAAGCTGCTATGAATATTCATGTTCAGATTTTTAGGTGACCATAAATTCCAGTTTCTCTGGGGTAAATAACCAAGAGTGCAAATGCTGGGTCAGATGGTAGTTGCATGTTTAGTTTTATAAGAATTGTTTGCCAAACTGTTTTCCAGAGTGGCTGTACCATCTTGCATTCCCATCAATAAGGCATGAGTGGTTCAATTTCTCTGAATCCCAGTCAGCATTCAGTATTTCCATTATTTTTTTATTTTGGCCGTTCTGATATTTCACTCACTCTCTCTTTCCCTTCTTCCCTCTGACCTTCCTTTCTTTTCTTCATCTTGAGAATTACCCCTGTCTCACTGTGTGCAGTCTTCTGCGAGGGCATTTTCAGGAGGGAAAAGCAGGGGTCTTTTATTGTAGAGTGGGATGCTGACCACTCTCCTGCTATGGCTCCTCCTTTCCAGGACCCATGGTTGCTTTTTATTCCCAAGCTTGTTTCTCCAAATATCTTTCCAAGAGACCTTCAATATGTTTTTCACAAATTAACCTTTGCTTCGTTTAGCTAGATATCTGTTACTTACAATTTAGGATCCTGGCTGATAATCATTTGCTTTTTTAAAATGTAAATAATTTTCACTAATTATTAATAGAATATTTAACATATATTTCAGTGTCTATTCTTAGCGATATAAACACATAGAACCATTACATAATGTGGAATAGTGCTAAGAAAAATCATGTAGGTTCAGAGGGAGAACTATTATATTCACCTGAGTGGAGACAGGGAGAGGAAACCAGGAAGAGGTTCATGGAGGATACAGAATTTGAGTTAGGTCTTAAAAAGCAAATAGCATTTGGACAAATTATAATCCAAATTGAACAGCCTTTTGCCAAATTTTGATTTTATATTCATCCAGATAGGCCACATAATATCCACTGAATACCTTTTCTGCATTTTCACTACTTATATATTCACCCATTCTAAATAGGTAGAAAATAGATCCTGTGCTCTAACGCAGTCTGATTACCTTAGATTGGTGTAAGTGTATCCCTGTCTGCCCCGAAAGAGAGTGATGGCGATTGCGGTGGAACTAAATGGTCAGGACTGGGGAAGAGGGTGCAACCTGATATATCAGTACCAGGTTCTTTCTTTACAAGGCAGCGCTCAGATTTTTGTCTTGTTTTGCTCTTACGATGATGATTGTTATTTTTAGTTTTTCCTAAAAACATACTGAGTTTTATCCAGTTGCAAAACAAGATGGAGATATGATGTTTTAAAGTATACATTTGATTAGGCTGGCAGGAATTGCAAGGGGACCTACCCACCTATGCCATGCTTACAGGTGGTAAGGAGCAATATCAATGAAAGGGGCATAAAGTAACCTTGTAAAGAGCTTCGTCGTGTGTTATAGACGTAGTTTAGTGTGTTTATTATAACTACTGAAGCCAGAGAATGGATTCCTACGTGGAATGTTATGACCTCACTGAATATTGCATTTCACTTAACTCTAGAAGCAATGAAATCTTCTCACATTCTCAAGTCATAAGTTATATGAGAGGTGAAAGTAACATTTGAGGTATAGTTAATAGATAAAAGTATTATTCTAACTTATAGCAAGGAATTGATTTGTGACATCGTTGAGATGAGCAACGTGAATCCCAAAACAAGATGATAAATCCTGGAAACATATATCACAACCCATATTTTTTTATTATGACATATATGATCTCTATAAAAGAGTATAAATAACTATATATACACACTTCAGAGAATAGTAAAGTAAATAGCCATATTCCTGGCACTCAGTTTAAGAAACAGAATGTTTCTAATGTCTTTACAATCTCCGTACTCCCCCTAGAGCCCCTTTCTCTGCCTCCCTCCTGGAGGTGGTCGTGAGCCTGAAGTTTGTATTCATCATTCTCCTGTCTTTCATAATGATTTTATTACATATGTATGTATCCATACACAATAACTACTTGAAATTTTTCACACTGCTGAAGTATATAAATGCTTCATTTCATATAAATGAAATCTACTGTGTGTGTTCCTTTTTTTCTCAGTGTTAGGTTTAAGATTTCATCATGTTGATGCCTGAGCTGAAGTTATTCATGTTCACTGCTCTAAGGTGTTCATTTGTATTAATGTCCCACAGATATTTTTATCCATTCTAATTGCAACGAACATATATTTCAGGGCCTACTCTCAGTGGATGTAAGCACATAGAATATGAAATAATTTATAAAGACTGTTTTCTATTATAAATCTGAGCTCAGATACAAGAGTTTCTCTAGAATAGTATTTTATAAGCTTTTCTGACCATGACCTACAGAGGATATAAATTGGTTTTGCAATTTATATCTTTCACAGAACAATACTTTGATTACAAGGGATGCCTTTTGATATTTTCTATTCCATTCCATTCCACTCCATTTCATTTTATTTAAAAAAAGTTCTGCCTATGGTCCCCTGTATTGATTTCTTGAGCTACTAACGGTTCATAATCAATCAACCAGCAGCTTTTAAAGTATTGCACTCGCACCAGGGATGGAATTGCTGGGTGGCAAAATATACATACTCTCGGCGTTATTAGCGTCAAGTTGGTTTCCATTCATCTGTACTAAGTTACTCTCTCAACAGCGGCGGCCTGTGTGTTCCTTTCGTTCTTCAGCTTGTTAACATTGGGTACTGTCAGATTTTTACATTTTCTGGTTTATTGTATCCCATGGTTTTAATAAAAGAAAATTGAACAGGAACCCAATGGTAAAGCTCACACAGGTAATCCAAATTAAAGTGAATCTATTCAGTCTGTCAATAAAAATTACACCTTCAGAAGAAATCAGAAGTCTCCATTTCTAGGCATTTTCATATATGAGTTCTTTTAGTAAAAAGCAAAACAAAACACCTGCTGTATGCTAACTGTATACACTAAAAAGTGAACTGAAATCAGAAGATCAGATTCCTAATTGACTCTCTGGGGGACTCAAATTGTCCAGATCAACAGTCAACTATGAGAAGTACAAACCTGTAGTGGTAAAAAAATCTACTTTGGATTTTAATCTGAGTCAACAGAAATTTTAGTGATACCCGCAAGCAAATGAAACGGGTGGGTTTGGGGCGTTCAGAGCTCAAGGTTACAGCATATTAAAGGGATTCCTCGTGTTGTGTTTCTGCTGTTTCTACTTAAACTTGGACAAAACTGTAATCCCTTGATTTTTCCACTGTCTTCAATGAAGACTGATAGGAAGAGATTAGAATACTCCGCTTCTTTCACTTTACTTCTAGATCCTTGAGATACATTTCTGGTGAACTAGTGGTAAATTTGGGGCTTGGGGGGCACAGGAACTTGTCCTCCATGACTTGTGCCTCTAGCTGGCATGTGGAAGGCTCAGGAGAGTAGGATTTCTAAATTTCCAAGCACACAATCCTTCTGAGGTTTGCAGCATCCCCAGGCGTCAGCCATTCCCAGTGCTGAAGCAAATTAGCGAGACCAAGCAGTCCGTTATCCGCTTGTAGACGGACAGCAAATTTATTTATGGCAAATTCTTTGGCCACTTGCCAACATCAAAAATGTTCACAAACAAAACTAGTTGGGGAGGGGAGGCAGAGAAAGGAAGATGGTGAAGCTGGACCCTGAGCCGTAGCCTCACCAGGGCCTCCGAAGGGTACGGCCTCTACAGGAGTTTGAGAAGGGCTATTTGGGGGAAGGTTTCCTAATCCCGCTTAAAAAGAGAGATGTATTCTAATGCCAGGTGGGCCTTTCTGTTGCCTGGAAAATGATATGTTATAGCATTTCAGTAACAATATTCCATTTTGCAAGACAGTACCTAAGATCCAGGAAAGGGGGAGTGAGGCTGGTAGGAGTTAAGACAGGCAACTGTTGGTCCTGGCTCTGTTAGCAGTTTGGTGATTGAAGAAAGGAAAAACAATTTCCATTTAGAACTTGTCAAGAAGTTTTTAGATCCATAAAGTTCCATCTCTGTTCACAGATTAAATGCAACTTACAGTACCTTTGGCCATTTAACTCCCCGATTATAATCCCTTATTTTAACAACTGCTGACCCCTAATAGGAGGACCCTCCATGCAGAGTATTCTCCATCAGTTGAATTTGAGTTCTTAAAACTTATGGTTTTTAAAATATTATTTGGGTATTCATATTTATGTTTTAAAGAAATAGCTTTATTTAAATGTGAGTCAAAGGCTGAAAAAACCCCAATACATTTTAGTTTATAGACATTCTTAGGTCTAATATAGATTAATATTTAAGTAATAACATTCATTTATCATTCATTCATTTATTCATTTACTAAGCACCATGCCAGACACATATCTGACATTTACAAAGGGCTTTATATTTTTTTTTCTTTTTTTGTCATCATCAATGATTTTATTTTTAATTAAATATCCAGGGCTTTATATTTTGCAAAGTTCTCTTACGCGTCATTTCACAAAAGTCCAGCAGAACCCTGAGTCTTAGTGGGTCCCCTCAGATCAGGAGTCAAGATGTTCCCTGGCTGCTGGAGGCCTGCTGAACCAGACTGAAGCCTGAGGGTCTGCTCTGGGGTGTCGCTAGGCAGGCAAGGCACGTGTCTGAAGGCATTGGGACCTTGGTCACAATTTAGCCCTCCTCCCATCATCCTACACTGAGCCAGGCCCTATGCTTTGAATGACAAGGTTGAGATAAAGACACAGAGCTCTAGTGATTTACGATGCCACCCCTCCCAGAATACCCACCTGAAGGCCATAGCACAGCCAGGAGGAAGAGCTCGCAGAACTTTCTCACGGTGGAGCTTCACGTGATGAAACCTAGGTGGAGGGAACATTTTTGCTGATTACCTATTCCCCAGGCCAGGAAAATCCAGGTGATAATTTTTGTATTGACCAAACTTCTTCCTTAGTGTTATTTTTTTCCCTTTGCAATCACTCTAAGACTTCTGATATTTTTGAGGCTATTTTAGCTGCTACATTAAGTAAAAAATTTCCCAAAGAGATAACAAGTTGGAGACATTTTAAAATAATTATGGGGAGGAGTGATTCTTAAATCTACTCAAGAGGCATCCGGAACAGCTGGAGGCTATGCCCGAGTCCCGAAAAGCTAAGAAAATAACCCACAGGCAAATGGATCAGCTAATGATGAGCACTGAGTAATTCTGCTTAACGAATCCCGCAGCCTATTGTGGAGACTAGCTAGCTTTTGCCTTTGCCTTTCCTCCACTTGCACATGTTTGATAATATTTTGCGTAACTTCATAGACTGCATGGAAACAGTTGCTAAGTCTTTCCCCCTCTATGCCCCTGGTGGTCCTAATGGGCACAGATACTCTGGCAAAGCAAGGAGGGAAAAGAGGAAAAAGTTGGCCACGACAAAACAAGTAATGGCAATCATATCCCTCTAGAGAAGTTTTAATGGCACATGTGCCTCCGGTTAAGAAAAGACTAAATAAGTTTCAGCTGCTTAGGGGTGGGCATCTCTAGAGAAGATGGGAAGTGACCAACCAAGGACTTGGTGTCAGATGCTGAGGATGCAAGGAATTCCAAGAATTCTTGTTTGCTCTCAAGATTCAGTACACAGAGTGAGGTCTTAGCAACTGGGAGAGCTGAACACAGGACCCAGTGCCCTCAAGATCTCACCTGCCTAGTGGGGAAAAGTAATAAGCCCCACTGAGGACAGCCAAGGTGAAAGGGTAGTGCAGACCACAGTTGTCTTCTCACTTCAAGTTCATACATGGACAGACCACGAGTTGGTTAACCCAACGTCCATTCCAAATTGCCTTCTTCTGCTCTAGCATCTGGGAGAGCTAAATGCTTATTTTCACAGTCTCCCCTGCAGCGTGGGGCAGACGTGAGGCAGAAGCAGAAAACTGCTGTGGGGTAAGGAGTCGGGGTGGGGAATGTGGTGAGGAGTGGGGAGTGGGATTCTGGAAAAACTTCTGCTTTCCTAATAAAAAAGACAGGTGTGGCTTCTTTGCTCCTTCCCCTTTCTTCCGTTCTTTCTGTCTTTAAGTGGGGATGTGTTGCCAGAAGCTGGGGGCAACTATCTTATAAAGGAGAGAAAGGATTTCAGAATCACAGTCTCTGACACTGTTGAGCTAATACCAGCACTTGCCTGCCTGCAGAATTCTTGTGATATGAGAGAAATCAACCCCAGTGTGTTGAGGCCACGGTAAAACTTTTTTGATACTTGCTTATTGAAACGTTCCTTACTATATGACATGTATATCATCTGAGTTTTCTCTCAGTTAAAACTTCTCGTATAACTATGCAGTAAATGTTGTAGTCCTGTGTTGCAGAGATTTCTGGGTCAGCTAGGGAAGGCGGCAGAGCTTCTTGACAACATTCTGTGACACCACCTGCAAGAACTAATAAGACATCACTTGCATGGATGAGCTACAGATGTAATGGCACATTCTCCAGTAGTGAACTTACTTGCTCACTGTCAATTTTTTCTGAATTATTTTTCCCATAATTTGATAAATTATTATCAAATAATATCAAAAATTTGAATTGTTATTTGATAATTCATCCACTATAAGGTTATTTCCATTTGGGTACAGTCTGTGCTCCTGGTACTATTGAAGCTGGCAGGTCCTTTAAGATGAGGTCAGTGGGGGACATTTGGTTTAGAGAAGAACATAGAGAACAAAGTCTGTATGAATGAGAGAGAAAAAGTTGTGGGATGGTTGGAACAGGGGTCAAAGAATATGCTCTATTTATTGTGTGTTCTCTTAATATTTCTGGAATGTTTTAAATGAGATAGCATTATTAATTTCAAAACAACAATTGCATCTCTGTTATTCTTGTTTTATTTTAGGGTCAAAGCCCAAAATTTAATTACCCCAAGTGAAACTTTTCTTCTGAAATATGCATCTCCTGTCTCATTCCACCCCTGCCCTTATTCAAAAAGTATAAGAAACATTCTAAAGTATGTCTAATCTTATGGGCTTTGTGGGTCTATCTTCAAGCAGAAGTGTGGGAGATAAAGTTGGATGATCTGAACCTTTAGAAAAGGGGCGGTATCCATTGAATTTACATTTTACTAAGTGTGATGAAAACAAAATGAGACAGGTGCCCTTCACATGAAGGCCTGAAATCTGCAAAGGTTTTTCAATTCAGCTTAACTGTAATGGTTCTCTCCTGTGTCACATTTGGCAGTGGCTTAGCAATTGAGTTCTCCCTTCTGTGGGGTATTGTGAAGGGCAGTGATGCAGGGGCTGAGCATGAATAAGGTTTGAAAGTTAAAGCTGACTGGAAGTGTCTTCTAAAACTATATTATTTCTGGTCTTTTTCCCTGAAAGTCAAATAAATCCGAACTCTTCACATTTCAAACATAATATTTTTTCACGTCCGTGAAATGGTTTTCTGAAGCTCTCTGGTGTCCTTGCTCCATGCATGTGGCTTTTATGTCTGTACAGTGCTTCCCAGGGATGTTATTAGTTATGTCTCCTGAGAACTCTGAGGGGGAACTCATATTGTTACCCTGGCTTGGTACTTAAGAAAACTGGCGAAGGCTTATCAGAGGCCACCTCTGTGAGCTCTTGGAATGGTGACATGTGGCCAATGGCTGAATCGTTCTGTACTTTGTCTTTGTTTTTAAAGAGTTTAAACATATCCTAGTTAAAAAAAACAAAAACAAAAATACCCCCACCACAGCTTCTTAGCTATCTTGCCACTTCAAGGTATGTCCTCCAGTAATATCTCATTTTTAAATTTAGCTACTTCCTAATTAAGAGTCGATACAGCCCTTTTTGTGTGTAGATCTTGGATTAGGCAACATGCCTGGAAGATGATATACTCACATACAATACCCTTTCCAGAAACATTGCTCCAATTCCAGCTAGGTGTAGAAGGGAAGAACTAACCTTGGCTTCCTTACCTAGAAAACTGGAAAATATTCTATTTGCTAGGGATTTTGACCTGTCACTGACACCCTGTGTAAGAGACTCACTGAGTGTAACGAACTTAGCTCCCCAAAGCTGGCTGAGAGTAAGGCAGCGGGGGGATTGTGTGTTGTGGAGAGCAGGGTGGGAGAGTAGTTCCACCAAAAGCCAGTGACTCTCACCTCTGTTATCCTAAACATGGACTCTCATTTTGCCTTCCCTGAGGACTATTTGGCATTTGGCTCAGAGGGGATGGTTTTAGAATCAGGGGTGGCCAGGAAGAAGGTAAAGAGCTAGATTCTTAGGTGCTCGGTTTGACTGCTTTTCAGGTTTCTTGACCTGTGTCGTGTAGGCCAGGGGTCATGACCACGTTGAGACTGCGCATGCTACCTTTGATGGGGCTCAGAACTGCCCAGGGACACACCAGTGGCCTACCCTAAAGTCAGGATTTTGAGAGGAGGAAGATGAGGTAGCTAAAATTAGGGTCCTCGCTTCTATTGATCTTCTCTTCTATAAGTTACTAAACTATCTGCAATTTGAAGATACAGTTATTTCTAATCTAAAAAGTCCTTATCAGCTCATTGATGTTATATGTGCAGGAAAAACGATGATAAACAGTCTTTAGATATATATTCAGTCTATAAAACTTAGAATACCATAGAAATCAAATTGTCGATGTGATTATGCAAGTATGAAGTTGGGTCAAATACAAAGTCCATTATCTTTATAATGGACTTCATTATAAAGAGAGGATCAGAAAATATTCAAACTGCAAATTTTAAAAAATTCAGTGTTTGGCTTTTAACTACTGTAATGTTCCCAAATCATGTTTTGTTTTTGACTAAGATGAAATTCCATTTCCTTATATTCAATATTAATAGCTATCATTTTCTGAACTTCTGTACACCAGATAAAATGTTAGGGGATTTACATACTGTAATTCATTTAACTTTATAATAATCTTTCATGATATTTTCATCTTTGCTTTATGGACATAAATGAATCAAGTAATTAATTTATGTTGCAAACTCAATACCTGGCACATACTACACATTTAATATTAGACGTTTGGTAAATATCTTAAAACTCAGAGTGAGTAAAAATGAGTTGCCCAAAGCCATAAAGCTTCGGAGTAGGCCGTGGAGCCGGCCGGGGTGCTCTGCAGCCTTCAGGCTGGTCCAGCTGAGTTCAGAGCTGGTTTTCGGGAGTGGTTCTGAAGCCTTGGAAACTGGAATCAAGTTGGCCAGGAGGATGCTCTGCACAGTTGGAGCTTCGCAGTCCACGTGATGCCGTGGAGTAGCTCCCTCCTGAGAACTGGGTTTGTCTTCTTCAGCAGGTCCACTCTAGTCGATATTGTCAGCTTATAACTCTGTCAAGTACTCTAACCCCTCTTACCACTGAGGATCGTATGTTATTCATTTGTGCATGTGCTCATCAAACATTTACTAAGAACCTATTATTTGCTGGGAAATTGGTGGGGTTCGAGAGATAGAAAAAACAAAAACAATCGTGTCAGATCAATATTGTGTCAGAGGTATGCACAAGTAACCTAGAAAATGACTGAATGGACCTCTTGAATTGTTCCCAAGATGCCAAAGAAAAATGCTTTTGTGCAGAACATTTTTTTTTTTTTTTTTTTTTTTGCGGTACGCGGGCCTCTCACTGTTGTGGCCTCTCCCATTGCGGAGCACAGGCTCCGGACGCGCAGGCTCAGCGGCCACGGCTCACGGGCCCAGCCGCTCCGCGGCATGTGGGATCTTCCCGGACCGGGGCACAAACCCGCATCCCCTGCATCGGCAGGCGGGCTCTCAACCACTGCGCCACCAGGGAAGCCCTGTGCAGAACATTTTTGTAGATCAGTGAATTACTGATTAAATGAGAACATATCATTTCAGATGTCGAATTCTAGACTTCTGTATCACTTAATATAAAACACTTGGGAAAGTTTTAGAACAATCTAAACTATTCTATGGAGAAAATAAATCTGAACACTGTTACCTGGGGGTGGGGGGAGTGGATATTAACTGATTGGGAGCACGAGAGAGTTTTCTGTGTGGTGACGGTATTCTGTCTCTTGACAGAGGTTTGCATTACACAAATACACACATTTGTCAAAACTTATCAAATGTGCACTCAAAATTTGTGCATTTAATTCAAAATAAAACTAGATGTACATTAAAAATTTTTTAAATAAAAAATAAAACATGTGAGGGCTAAGAGAACAAGGAGAGAGGCATTTCTTTACACCAGATCCCTTTCACCCAGGCTAGCCCAAGAGCTATTGTCTTGAACTATTTCTCATCACCCATCTAAGAAGGATCCTGGATCAGACATACCCAGCCCAAAGCCTAAAAAGCAGGCAATGGGGTATGACAGCTTTGAAAGTCATATTCGTTTTAGCTCCCATGATTTCCAGAGTGTGATTGTAACATGGCTCGTTATGCAGTCTTGACGGCTAACGATAGGTAGCTATTGTTTTGGAAAGGTCCGTGCATGCTTTCCACATGGTCTCAAAATAAAAATATAGAATCATGGACAGCAAGTTCTTACCATCTGAATTCTTCCCAAAGTCAAAGATCTATTTTGTCACAAAAGATTTTACTTGTGATAAGTCACAAAAGATTTTACTTGTGATAAGTATACGTCTCTGGGTTTCTTCACAGATTTTTGAGGAAGCGCTAACTTTCAGTGCTAAAAGCTAGTTATAGTGTCACGAAAGAGTCAAACCAGCCTTTAGGATTTTTTCCAGGATTTCCAATAAAATGTTTTGGCAAGGAACATTTTTTCCCTTCAAGGCTCATGTTAAAATACAGATCAGGAAATTCAGTCGAGTAAACAAGTTAGCCACAACTTTCATCCAAAGGGACACGCATTGCAGGTGTCGCTCGGTGCTGCTGAGGTTGGTTTAAACATATCGGTCATGGTTATATATAGGACTGGAAGTCCAAACATTCACTCCAACTCCATCATCACTTGCTCGGGTTGTCCCAGCAAATTCCTCTTGGACTATATCTTTGCCAAGTTTAAAAAAGTAATGGATTCAAAATTATGAGAAAAATCAACCTCTCCATTTTTGAAAAATGGAAAAAGTTTTCCCATCCCTCCCCTAAAAAGGAAGCTTTTCACATACAAATACGTTTGTAAATAAGTGCATTTAGTTAATGCAACAGTGAAAGCAATAAACTCGTTTATCTCGGTAGATGAAATTTTTATAAATTAAAAAGTTATAAGAAAATAATGGCATATTGACTTTAGGGTTTTTAAAAGCTGTGGAAGGTACAAAGATAAGAAATAGCAAATTAATGTACCTATAATACTTTTTTTTTATTATCTTTTTTCAAATTTTTTGGATTCTAAATAATTTTTTTAACATGTTTATTGGAGTATAATTGCTTTACAATGGTGTGTTAGTTTCTGCTGTATAACAAAGTGAATCAGCTACACATATACATATATCCCCATATCTCCTCCCTGTTGCATCTCCCTCCCACCCTCCCTATCCCACCCCTGTGTGTGGGGGGGTGATCACCCTGTGCTCTGCAGCTGCTTCCCACTAGCTATCTATTTTACATTTAGTAGTATATATAAGTCCGTGACACTCTCTCACTTCGTCCCAGCTTACCCTTCCCCCTTCCTGTGTCCTCAAGTCCATTCTCTATGTCTGCATCTTTATTCCTGTCCTGCCCCTAGGTTCTTCAGAACCATTTTGTGTTTTTTTTAGATTCCATATATATGTGTTAGCATACGGTTTTTGTTTTTCTCTTTCTGACTTACTTCACTGTGCATGACACTCTCTAGGTCCATCCACCTCACTACAAATAACTCAATTTCATCTCTTTTTATGGCTGGGTAATATTCCATTGTATATATGTGCCACATCTTCTTTATCCATTCACCTGTCGATGGACACTTAGATTGCTTCCATGTCCTGGCTATTGTAAATAGAGCTGCAATGAACATTGTGGTACATGACTCTTATTGAATTATGGTTTTCTCCGGGTATATGTCCAATAGTGGGACTGCTGGGTCGTATGGTAGTTCTATTTTAATTTTTTAAGGAACCTCCGTACTATTCTCCAGAGTGGCTGTATCAATTTACATTCCCACCAACAGTGCAAGAGGGTTCCTTTTTCTCCACACCTTCTCCAGCATTTATTCTTTGTAGATATTTTGATGATGGCCATTCTGACTTGTGTGAGGTGACACCTCATTGTAGTTTTGATTTGCATTTCTCTAATGATTAGTGATGTTGAGCGTCTTTTCATGTGTTTGTTGGCAATCTATATATCTTCTTTGGAGAAATGTCTATTTAGGTCTTCTGCCCATTTTTGGATTGGGTTGTTTGTTTTTTTTAATATTGAGCTGCATGAGCTGCTTGTAAATTTTGGAGATTAATCCTTTATTGGTTGCTTCATTTGCAAATATTTTCTCCCATTCTGAGGGCTGTCGTTTCATCTAGTTTATGGTTTTCTTTGCTGTGCAAAAGGTTTTAAGTTTCATTAGGTCCCATTTGTTTATTTTTGTTTTTATTTCCATTTCTCTAGGAGGTGGGTCAGAAAGGATCTTGTTATGATTTATGTCATAGAGTGTTCTGCCTATGTTTTCCTCTAAGAGTTTTATAGTGTCGGGCCTTACATGTAGGTCTTTAATCCATTTTGAGTTTATTTTTGTGTATGGTGTTAGGGAGTGTTCTAATTTCATTCTTTTACATATAGCTGTCCAGTTTTACCAGCACCACTTATTGAAGGGGCTGTCTTTTCTCCATTGTATATTCTTGCCTCCTTTATCAAAGATAAGGTGACCGTATGTGCGTGGGTTTATCTCTGGGCTTTCTATCTTGTTCCATTGATCTATATTTCTGTTTTTGTGTCAGTACCATACTATCTTGATTACTGTAGCTATGTAGTATAGTCTGAAGTCAGGGACCCTGATTTCCTCCTGCTCTGTTTTTCTTTCTCAAGATGGCTTTGGCTATTTGGGGTCTTCTTTGTTTCCATACGAATTGTGAAATTTTTTGTTCTAGTTCTGTGGAAAATGCCATTGGTAGTTTGATAGGGATTGCATTGAATCTGTAGATTGCTTTGGGTAGTAGAGTCACTTTCACAATGTTGATTCTTCCAATCCAAGAACATGGTATCTCTCTCCATATGTTTATTTATCTCTCTCCATCTTTAATTTCTTTCATCAGTGTCTTATAGTTTTTTTGTCTCCAGGTCTTTTGTCTCCTTAGGTAGGTTTATTCATAGGTATTTTATTCTTTTTGTTGCAATTGTAAATGGGAGTGTTTCCTTAATTTCTCTTTCAGAATTTTCATCATTGGTGTACAGGAATGCAAGAGACTTCTGTGCATTAATTTTGTATCCTGCTACTTAACCAAATTCATTGATTAGCTCTAGTACTTCTCTGGTAGCATCTTTAGGATTCTCTATGTATAGTATCATGTCATCTGCAAACAGTGACAGTTTTACTTCTTTTCTGTTTTGGATTCCTTTTATTTCTTTTTCTTCTCTGATTGCTGTGGCTAAAACTTCCAAAACTTTGTTGAGTAATAGTGGTGAGAGTGGGCAACCTTGTCTTGTTCCTGATTTTAGTGGAAATGGTTTCAGTTTTTCACCATTGAGAACAATGTTGGCTGTGGGTTTGTCATATATGGCCTTTATTATGTTGAGGAAAGTTCCCTCTGTGCCTACTTTCTGGAGGGTTTTTATCATAAGTGGGTGTTGAATTTTGTCAAAAGCTTTTTCTGCATCTATTGAGATGATCATACGGTTTTTATCCTTCAGTTTGTTAATATGGTGTATCACATTGATTTGCTTGTACTGAAGAATCCTTGCATTCCTGGAATAAACCCCACTTGATCGTGGTGTATGATCCTTTTAATGTGCTGCTGGATTCTGTTTGCTAGTATTTTGTTGAGGATTTTTGCATCTATGTTCATCAGTGATATTGGCCTGTAGTTTTCTTTTTTTGTGACATCTTTGTCTGCTTTTGGTATCAGGGTAATGGTGGCCTCATACAACGAGTTTGGGAGTGTTCCTCCCTCTGCTATATTTTGGAAGAGTTTGAGATGGATAGATATGAGCTCTTCTCTAAATGTGTGATAGAGTTCTCCTGTCAAGCCGTCTGGTCCTGGGCTTTTGTTTGTTGGAAGATTTTTAATCACAGTCTCAATTTCAGTGCTTGTGATTGGTCTGTTCATATTTTCTATTTCTTCCTGGTTCAGTCTCGGAACGTTGTGCTTTTCTAACAATTTGTCGATTTCTTCTAGGTTTTCCATTTTGTTGGCATAGTTGTGTGTAGTAATCTCTCATGAGTCTTTGTATTTCTACAGTGTCAGTTGTTACTCCTCCTTTTTCATTTCTAATTCTATTAATTTGAGTCTTCCCCCTTTTTTTCTTGATGAGTCTGGCTAATGGTTTATCAATTTTGCTTGTCTTCTCAAAGAACCAGCCTTTAGTTCTATTGATATTTGCTCTCGTTTCCTTCATTTCTTTTTCATTTATTTCTGATCTGATCTTTATGATTTCCTTCCTTCTGCTAAATTTGGGGTTTTTTTGTTCTTCTTTCTCTAATTGCTTTAGGTGTAAGGGTAGGTTGTTTATTTGAGATGTTTCTTGTTTCTTGAGGAAGGATTGTATTGCTATAAACTTCCCTCTTAGAACTGCTTTTGCTGCATCCCATAGGTTTTGGGTCATCATGTTTTCATTGTCATTTGTTGCTAGGTATTTTTTGATTTCCTCTTTGATTTCTTCAGTGATCTCTTGGTTATTTAGTAGTGTATTGTTTAGCCTCCATTTGTTTGTGTTTTTTACAGTTTTTTCCTGTAATTGATATCTAGTCTTATAGCGTTGTGGTCGGAAAAGTTACTTGATACGATTTCAATTTTCTTAAACTTACCAAGGCCTGATTTGTGACCCAAGATGTGATCTATCCTGGAGAGTGTTCCATGAGCACTTGAGAATAAAGTGTATTCTGTTGTTTTTCCATGGAATGTCCTATAAATATCAGTTAAGTCTGTCTTGTTTAAAGTATCATTTAAAGCTTTTGTTTCCATATTTATTTTCATTTTGGATGATCTGAACATTGGTGAAAGTGGGGTGTTAAAGTCCCCTACTATGATTGTGTTACTGTCGATTTCCCCTTTTATGGCTGTTAGTATTTGCCTTATGTATTGAGGTGCTCCTATGTTGAGTGCATAAACATTTACAATTGTTATATCTTCTTCTTGGATTGATCCTTTGATCATTATGTAGTGCCCTTCTTTGTTTCCTATAATAGTCTTTATTTTAAAGTCTATTTTGTCTGATATTAGAATTGCTACTCCAGCTTTCTTTGATTTCCATTTGCGTGGAATATCTTTTTCCATCCCTTCAATTTCAGTCTGTATATGTCCCTAGGTCTGAAGGGGGTCTCTTGTAGAGAGCATATATATGGGTTCTTGTTTTTGTATCCATTTAGCCAGTGTATGTCTTTTGGTTGGAGCATTTAATCCATTTACATTTAAGGTAATTATCAGTATGTATGTTCCTATTACCATTTTCTTAATTGTTTTGGGTTTGTTATTGTAGGTCTTTTCCTTCTCTCGTGTTTCGTGTCTAGAGAAGTTCCTTTAGCATTTGTTGTAAAGCTGGTTTGGTGGTGCTGAATCCTCTTAGCTTTTGCTTGTCTGTAAATGTTTTAATTTCTCCATTGAATCTGAATGAGATCCTTGCTGGGTAGAGTAATCTTGGTTGTAATTTTTTCCCTTTCATCACTTTAAATATGTCCTGCCACTTCCTCTGGCTTGCAGAGTTTCAGCTGAATAATCAGCTGTTAACCTTATGGGGATTCCCTTGTTTGTTGCTTTCCCCTTGCTGCTTTTAATATTTTTTCTTTGGATTTAATTTTTGCTAGTTTGATTTATATGTGTCTTGGTGTGTTTCTCCTTGGATTTATCCTGTATGGGACTCTGTGCTTCCTAGACTTGACTGACTATATCCTTTCCCATTTAGGGAAATTTTCAACTGTAATGTTTTCAAATATTTTCTCAGACCCTTTCTTTTTCTCTTCTTCTTCTTGGACCCCTGTAATTCGAATGTTGGTGCATTCAGTGTTGTCCCAGAAGTCTCTGAGTCTGTCCTCAATTATTTTCATTCTTTTTTCTTTATTCTGCTCTGCGGTAGTTATTTCCACTATTTTATCTTCCAGGTCACTTATTCGTTCTTCTGCCTCAGTTATTCTGCTATTGATTCCTTCTAGAGAATTTTAAATTTCTTTTATTGTGTTGTTCATTATTGTTTGTTTGCTCTTTAGTTCTTCTAATTCCTTGTTAAACATTTCTTGTATTTTCTCCATTCTGTTTCCAAGATTTTGGATCATGTTTACTATCATTACTCTGAATTCTTTTTCAGGTAGACTGCCTATTTCCTCTTCATTTGTTAGGTCTGGTGGGTTTTTGCCTTGCTCCTTCATCTGCTGTGTATTTCTCTATCTTCTCATTTTGCTTAAGTTGTTGTGTTTGGGGTCTCGTTTTTGCAGGCTGCAGGTTCGCAGTTCCTATTGTTTTTGGTGTCTGTCCCCAGTGGCTAAGGTTGGTTCAGTGGGTTGTGTAGGCTTCCTGGTGGAGGGGACTGGTGCCTCTGTTCTGGTGGATGAGCCTGGATCTTGTCTTTCTAATGGGCAGGACCACATCCAGTGGTGTGTTTTGGGGTGTCTGTGACCTTATTATGATTTTAGGCAGCCTCTCTGCTAATGGTTGGGGTTGTATTCCTGTCTTGCTAGTTGTTTGGCATAGGGTGTCCATTACTGTAGCTTGCTGATCATTGAGTGGAGCTGGGTCTTAGCGTTGAGATGGAGATCTCTGGGAGAGCTTTTGCCGTTTGATATTATGTGGCCAGGAGGTCTCTGGTGGTGCAATGTCCTGAACTTGGCTCTCCCACCTCAGAGGCTCAGGCCTGACACCCAGCCAGAGCACCAAGACCCTGTCAGCCACACGGCTCAGAAGAAAAGGGAGAAAAAAAGAGAGAAAGAAAAAATAATAAATAAAATTATTAAAATAAAAAATTAACAATTAAAAAGTAATAACAAAGAAAAAGAAAGAAGAGAGCAACCAAACCAAGAAACAAGTCCACCAATGATAACAAGCCTTAAAAACTATACTAAAAAAAAAAAAAGAACAGAATCCTAGGACAAATGGCAAAAGCAAAGGTATACAAAGTCACGCAAGGAAGCATACACATACATAGTCACCAAAAGAGAAAAAGGAAAAAAATATATATATATATAAAAGGAAGAGATCAACCAAATCAATAAACAAATCTACCAATGATAATTAGCTCTAAATACTAAACTAAAATAAACATAAAACCAGAAACAAATTAGATGTAGAAAGCAAACCCCAAGTATACAGTTGCTGCCAAAGTCCACCTCCTCAATTTGGGGATAATTCATTGTCTGTTCAGGTATTCCACAGTTGCAGGGTACCTCAAGTTGATTGTGGAGATTTAATTTGCTGCTCCTGAGCCTGCTGGGAGAAATTTCCCTTTCTCTTCTTTGTTCGCACAGCTCCTGGGGTTCAGCTTTGGATTTGGACCCGCCTCTGCGTGTAGGTCACCTGAGGGTGTCTGTTCTTCGCTCAGACAGGACGGGGTTAAAGGAGAAGCTGATTCAGGGGCTCTGGCTCACTCAGGCCATGGGGAGAGAGGGGTACGGAGTGCGGGGCGAGCCTGCGGTGGCAGAGGCCGGCGTGACGTTGCACCAGCCTGAGGTATGCCATGCGTTCTCCTGGGGAAGTTGTCCCTGGATCACGGGACCCTGGCAGTGGCGGGCTGTACAGGCTCCCAGGAGGGGTGTGGATAGTGACCTGTGCTCACATACAGGCTTCTTGGTGGCAGCAGCAGCAGCCTTAGCGTCTCATGCCCGTCCTTGGTGTCCACACTGATAGCTGTGGCTCATGCCTGTCTCTGGAGCTCATTTAGGCAGTGCTCTGAATCCCCTCCCTTTCACACCACGAAACAATGGGTCTCTTGCCTCTTCGGCAGCTCCAGACTTTTTCCCAGACTCCCTCCCAGCTAGCCGTGGTGCACTAACCCCCTGCAGGCTGTGTTCACACCGCCAACCCCAGTCCTCTCCTTGCGATCTGACCAAAGCCGGAACCTCAGCTCCCAGCCCCCACCTGCCCCGGCAGGTGAGCAGCAAGCCTCTTGGGCTGGTGAGTGCTGGTCAGCACCGATCCTCTGTGCGGGAATCTCTCCACTTTGCCCTCCGCACCCCTGTTGCTGCGCTCTCCTCCGTGGCTCTGAAGCTTTCCCCCCGCCACCCCCTGTCTCCACCAGTGAAGGGGTTTCCTAGTGTGTGGAAACTTTTCCTTCTTCACAGCTCCCCCCCAGAGGGGCAGGTCCCATCCCTATTCTTTTGTCTCTGTTTTTTCTTTTTTCTCTTGCCCTACCCAGGTACGTAGGGAGTTTCTCGCCTTTTGGGAGGTCTGAGGTCTTCTGCCAGCGTTCCGTAGGTGTTCTCTAGGAGTTGCTCCACATGTAGATGTATTTTTGATGTATTTTTGGGGAGGAAGGTGATCTCCAAGTCGTACTCCTCCACCATCTTGAAGGTCCCCCCATTATGCTTTTTAAATAAACCTTTCTTTGAAGGAAAATATACATATAAAAATACACAGTTCATAAGGGTGCAGCTTGAAGATTTTTCACAAACTGAATATACCATTGTAACCAGTGCTCAAGTCAAGAGCTAGATTATCACCAGAGCATTATCCCATGAGCCCTTCTCTTGTTCTCTGCTGGTCGATATCATTTCCTATCCTTTAGGGTAATCGTTACTCTAACTTCTGACACCATAAACTTCTTTTGCCTTTTTTTTTTTTTTGTACCTTGTGTAAATGGAATTATTCAGTAAGTACTTTTTGTTTCTGGATAGTGAGTAGAGCTGATGGGAAAATGGTTGTATACATCTTTTGGTGAATACATACATGTATTTCCTTTAGGTATAAACCAAACTGTAGAGTTGGTGGGTCACAGAGTATGTATATGTTCATTTATAGTAGGCAATGGCAAACTGTTTGCAAAATGATTCTATGTGCTTTCTTTTTATGCATGTCTATGTTAAACTGTACTGCTTTTCCCAATCTCATTTGTCATGAGAGATTTTTAAACTGAAAAAATAATCTGAAAAAAAGATAGTTTTGCTAATATCGTTATTTTGAGGAAACTTTTTTGTGACCGAAATCATAACTCGTGAAAACATATGTTCATAATGGTACCAACAACTCCACCTAAATTTCAGCCTGGAAGTTCTGCAGTGACAGGTGAATCACTATGAAACAAGGCAGTAATCCAGCTTAGAAAGAGACTGCATAGTCTAATTTTACATAAAGAAACTTTCCATGTTACAAACGATACTAGGTTGCTTTCCAGGATAATCAGGTAAAAATGCATTTCTAAGTCTTTTCCTCAAAATATATCAGACAGTTTTTAATTGCAAGCAGTTGTAACCAATCCTGATTAATTTAGCAGAAAAGAAATTTGATAAAAAGATATTTAATAACCACTCAGTCTCTCAGAGAGTCAGAGAACCAGCAGTGGAAACATTTCAGTCATGCCAGATGCCTTCAAACATGTTTTGGAACTGCCCCAGGATACAGATGCCATAGCCTGCCCTCGATAGCCAGTCTCCAAGATGGTCCCAGTGAGTCTCCCATCCTGGCATTCATGTCCTGTGCTATTTCCTTTCACATGAAGTTAGGGCTGCTCTGTGTGACCAGTAGGGTTTGGCAGAGATGACAGTGTTTGACTCATGAGGCCGGGTTATAGAGAACACTGAAGCTTCCCCTTGGTCTCTAAGACTGTACACTCGAGGGGAAACCAGATGCTATGGGCTGAGGATACACAAGGAGCCCTGTGGAGAGGAACTGCATTCCCTGCTAATGGCCAGCACCAACTTACCAGCTACGTGAGTGAGCCACCTTGGAAGCAGGTCCTCCATCCCCAGTCACATCTTCAGATGATTGCAGCCCCACCTACTGTCTTGAGTGCAAACCCCTGAGGGACCCTGAGCCATGGCTACTCAGCTGTGCTGCTCTGAATTCCTGACCCACAGCACTGTGAGAGAAAGAAATGTTTGTTGTTTGAAGCCGTCACATTTGGGGGTAATTTGTTACACAGCAACAGATAGCTAATCACCAGTCCTAGGTATGGGCTACAGGTGTTGGAACTGTTGGTCTCACTGCCTTTGTGAACTAGATGCATCTGCGAGCAGCCCCACCAAAGTGAGGCAAACTAGAGTTCACACTATTGGCTACTCTGTCACATAGCCAGCCTCTCTAAAGTAACAAAAAGATTGATATGATCCAAAATATTGTGTCAGAGTGTTTCCTGGATATGGACTTTGTTTCCTCTTTGAGTAAAGGTCTTTGTGGAGACCTCTAAGAAAGAACTTCTAGGAAAATGCTATTTTTCTTAATTGTTAATATCCTGTATGTTACAGGAGCTCTGGTGCCTGCCTTCTACAACATTATAATGCCCTTGAGACACAGTGAGTAGTTACATTCCAGAGTTATGCTTTTAAGACAAATCTCTTCATGTTTTTAGGTTATTTATGAATATGGCTTTTAAAAAATATATCCTAGATGGGTGGGATGGGGGTGGGGTGGGAGAGAGGTCCAAGAGGGAGGGGATATAGGTATACATATAGCCGATTCACTTCATTGTACAGCAGAAACTAACACAGCATTGTAAAGCAGTTATGCACCAATAAAAAACTAGTAAAAAAAAATAAGTAAAACTAGTACAAAAAAATATTGGAGTCTCTAAAGACTGACATACAAATCTCTCAGAATTTTAACTTCTGAGGTATGAAATGTTAGGTGGATTTCAGCATTACACACCAATTTACAAAATATATTTATATATATATATATATATAATTTGATCCCTTAACAACCATGGTCCATTTAGCAGACCATAAAGCTGATCTCCAGAGGTCAAAGGACCAACTCACAGTTATGAAGCAGCCATCCATGACCTCAGAGCACATCAGGGCAAGTCTGAACTCTAAGTTGGAGGCTTTTCTATACCCTGTAACAATCCACATCCATCCCTTACTGACAGAGCCCTAACTGAAGATTTCAAGCCCTGTAAATTCCCAGCACACTTCTAAGAAGTTGGGGATGGCTAAAAGTCATTTCACAGTAGGACTGATTTTCAGCCAGAATCAACCAGCCTTTGGCCTCATTTTTGTGTAGTTTGGATGATTCTATCATCAGATCTGCCTCTCTATATAAAATGTTTCCTGTTTGAGTTTCCTTTTTCAAGTGAATGGATTTATTATCCTAGAGGAAGACTTGGCCTAGCTGTTCTGAGAAGGGCAGGATGAACGAAAGGTTATAGATCAAATGCATTTTATGTGGCCCTGTTAGCTGAGAATTGGTTTATGTGTATCATTTTATGGAAAGCAGAGGAGCAGTGACACACACATTGAATTTATTGAATCAGGTGTAACAGCACTGGGTAGGTTCTAAGAAAACAGATACATATGTGGAGAGAGAAAGGGAGAAGAAAAAAGGGGAGAGAATAAAAGAGGGTCAGGGAGGAGAGGACAGAAGGAGAGAGAGAGAGGTCACATGGTCACTTCTTATCTCACTTGGGATGTGTGGGCCAAAACCTTCCAGTCCAGTAAGTGGAGTAGAAGAGGGAGAGAACAGTGTTGGATGAAAAAGATTAAGAAGCCTTCATGGAAAATCTGAAATCTTAGGCAGGAGTTGGATAACAATATTGCCTAACACTGAATTCCTAATTTATTAGACATGACCTCATGTGATCTTTACAACAGCCATTTGAAGTAGGTGCTACTGGGCTTTATTTTCTATTTTACAATTGCAGAAGGTAAATTGCCTATATCACATAGTTGAGAGGTGACTGGAATTCAAACCGGACTCTAAAGCACAGGCTCTTGACTCTGCACTTCGCTATGCTGCCTCAGTCTGTGCCGAGGAGAGGTGCCGAGTCCAGGGACGGGATGGGAGACAGAACGATCTGAAAAAAGGTTGGGAGGTGAATGAAAGTATTTTCTGGAGTCAGTGCAACTGGCCTGACCAGTAGATGGCTTAAGTGGATGGTTTTGGAGGAGAAGTTGTGGTTGATAAAACTGGAGAATTGATAAAGTTGAAAATGTTTTAGGAATTAAAAATTACTCCATCAGTGGATTCTGAGCAAGGGAATAATATTATGGAAAATATTATTTTCTTAAGAAGGTGAAATCAGCAGTCATGGGTAGACGAACAAAAGAGAGAAGGACCAGAGGCTGGGAAGTCATTGAGAAGATATTTCACAAGTGACAGAGCTGAGGCAATGAGTACATGGACTAGCGCAGTACCAGTTCTCAAAGTTTTGGTCTTGGGATCATTGATATACATAAAAATGATGGCAGGCCCCAACAAAATGCGTTTGTTTATGTGGGTTTTATCTATCAATGTTTATCAGATTTGAAATTAATACAGATAAATTTAAAACTATGTATTAAATTATTTAAAAATAACAATAATAAACCCATTATGTAAAAGCATAGAAGCATTTTCATGAAAAAGTAACTATGTTTTTGAAACAAAAAACTGAGAAAAATGATCTTATTTTATACTTTTGCAAATTCCTTTACTGCCTGGTTTAATAGAATCCAGCTGAATTGTCATATATTCAGTTGTCAGGCATTCAGTTTGTTGTAACGTCACAAGGCATGTGGGCTCTGGAAAAATCCACTCTATGCTTGTGAGAGAAAGTGAAAAAGGCCAGTAACACCCTAAATTTATCATGAAAATCGTTCAACCCCCTGACACCCTGAAAGAGTCTTGGGGACTCCCACGGGTCCCTGGATGACAGTTTGAGGGCCACCGGGCTAGAGTGTGGCCAAGGAGATGAGAAACACAGAACCAACACAGAGAAACGAAACAGCAGCATCTGGAGACTGATCAGACTTAGGGGGCGCTGCGAAGGATAGAATCTTACATGATCCACACATCAAACCTGGGTGACCTGAGAAAATTGTGATGCTTCTTGCAGAATGGGAAAACCCAGAGGGGAAGACAGTTTGGTGGGGAAGTTGGTCGTTTCTGGTTTTGGTGATTTGAATGTGAAGTGACAGAAAGACATCCAAGTACACAAAGAATTGGGTCACAGAAGATGATAGAATCATTCATTACTAATGAAAGTAAATTTTTCAAAATTAATTTAAAATGTTAATTTGAAAACGAAATGGAAGCAGGTACTATACCTTCTATTTAATTCATCACAAAGTATTTATTTAGGCCTGGAACTTTAGAGGAATTCAACTGCGTTTGAAAGATTTTATTTCCTGAGATGAGAAATGAGTATATGGGCATTTGTTGCATTATTATTCATACAGGTTTATACGTCTGGAATAATTTATAATAAATTAAAAAGTTTAAAGTTCGCATCATACTAATTCACACCTCTCTCTCTCTCTCTCTCTCTCTCTTTCTCCCACACACACACACACACACACACACACACACACACACACACACAATATTTATATTCCTTAGATTAGATGCCATTTTATTTCCAGGTGCTAGTGCTGGTGATAGAACCATTTAGAAAAGGAAAGAAAGAAAGCTGGGGGGGGGGGGTGGAAGGGAGAGGGAGGGAGGGAGAGAGGAAGGAAGGAAGGAGGAAAGAAAGGAAAAAGGAGGGAGGGAGGGAGAAAAAAAGAAGAGAGGGTGAGAGGGAAAAGGCGGGGGAAGGAAAGAAAGAAAAAACGTAAACTAAATTCAAATCTTGTACCTTCTCTTTAGACGTTGAAATGCAGTCTGTAGGGAAAAGACTTAACTGCCACACTGGCAAAATCTGGGGCAAGGGTAAGCTGAATAGGAAGATGGGGCATTCTCAGGACACCAAAGACCTTTATGTTATCACATGCATTGACCAATGATTCAGTCAGCCGTGAAGTTCCTGGAGGAGTTTACAGCACTCTGTGGGAGAGGTGCATGGGTGACCAAGAATTCCCATTCGTGTGCGAAGTTTCCAGTAGAATCAGGGCATGAGAAGAACAGAGTACGAGAGGGTGCACCAGAGAGGAAGCAGCTCCGTGTCCCTGCTTGGGAATTGGAGGAGGTCTGAACGTGAGCACTGGGTCGGGCACCACTAGCTTTTTTTTTTCTTTTAACATCTTTATTGGAGTATAGTTGCTTTACAATGGTGTGTTAGTTTCTGCTTTACAACAAAGTGAATCAGTTATACATATACATATGTTCCCATATCTCCTCCCTCTTGCGTCTCCCTCCCTTCCACTCTCCCTATCCCACCCCTCTAGGTGGTCACAGACCACCGAGCTGATCTCCCTGTGCTATGCGGCTGCTTCCCACTAGCTATCTGTTTTACGTTTGGTAGTGTATATATGTCCATGCCTCTCTCTCGCTTTGTCACAGCTTACCCTTCCCCCTCCCCGTATCCTCAAGTCCACTAGCTCTGAGATGTTGGGAAAGTTACTTAATTGCATAAGCTTCCGTTTTAAGATATTTTTATTGATTAGAAATCCAGTCATCGTAGCTGCTTCCCAGAATTGCTGTTGGGATTTAACGCAGGATAAGGCTCGGGGAATGCCAGCTCCTCGGCTCCCCTTACCGTGTGGCGCCGACCCACAAACCTCTGCCTGCCCTCCGCGCTCACGCCCACCCACCTCGGTGTCCGGTGTCCCCGTTTCTCTCCAGGATGACTTTGAAATGCCACTGGCTGCCAGCATGAACTCTCCACGTGCTAGCTGACTGCTCTGACTACAGTCTCTACCGCGGAGTCATGCAATTGTCTTTCTCCTTAACCTTTAAAAGCCTGGGCCCAGCTTTCCACCAGCCTCTGCTCAATCCAGAGCATTTCTGGAACATTCCTTATGCCTTCCTTTCTATTCGTTTCACAGGCTTTTTTTTTTTTTTTTTTTTGCGCTATGCGGGCCTCTCACTGCTGTGGCCTCTCCCGTTGCGGAGCACAGGCTCCGGACGCGCAGGCTCAGCAGCCATGGGTCACGGGCCAGCCACTCCGCGGCATGTGGGATCTTCCCGGACTGGGGCACGAACCCGCGTCCCCTGCATCGGCAGGCGGACTCTCAATCACTGCGCCACCAGGGAAGCCCTCACAGGCTTATGTTCTGATTCTTCTTTAGCTCTGAAACTATAACATATTCACCAGATTACATATCTTTCTTTGCCTTAGAATTCATTCCAGAGTGTGTCCTATCGCCATTTTAACCAACTAATAAATGAAGTGGGAAAGAATATATAAGTTGTTTAATTGTTTCACACAAGAAATTGATAGGATGATAAAAACTTGTAAAATTCTTTTAAAGAGCACGTTTGCCGGGGGATGGGGCAAGATAAGAGGGGATGATCATTAGAATATCTTAGATCACTAACGAGTAAATTTACAGGTAGAAGAAGACTGTCATTTACCGTCAGTGTCTATTACTGTGTCTATTTAGTGAATATACTCTCACCTGAGGCTCTGAACCAGCCATAAGCCAGGCACTCCTGAAGCCAGGTGCCTTAGATCAATGAACGAATGAATGAATAAGATAAACAAAAAATATACGCAAAGCCTGCTGAGCCAAAAATAATGTCCATATGCTGAAGTGCATGAATTTCATTGTGTAGCTATTTTAACTAAAAATGAAGCTAAACTTCCTTGACAAACAGGAATTTCATCTTGGGTTCCTTTTCTTTTTACCCAGGGATATAATTCATGTAAAGTAGGAATAAAAGTTACCGTAATGCCAAGTAGAGCATCTTTCTACTAATAATTGTTTCATAAATATATGTGTTCTATAAACTGTCATAGCCCTCATTTTTTTGTGCTCGTTTCATGACCTTTGCAAACAAATGAAAAACTCACATTTGCTAAGTTCCCCTTAGTACTTAATTACTCAAAATTTAAGGACCTAGCAGGGACTGCAGCTGTTCTGAGTTTCAGTTATTACTCTGCTTATCTTCTGGGCTAATAACTTGGAGGTCTGGGCTGAACGTCTTCCATTTTTTAACAGTGGAAAGCATCAAGAAAGTCTTGTTTCCCACATAACTGAGTGGAACAGCAGAAGCAGGTCACCCACAAGCCTCAGAAACACTCTTGGAAGGGCTTAAAGATAAGCGGGAACGTTTACACTACTGAGAACAATTGGTTTTAATCAGAAGACCCAGAAATAAAAGCGGAAAACTGGGCTGGAACAGAAGGGGTGGTAGGAAAGCCTTCCTGAATAGTAAAAAGTGCTGGCGTAAAATAATGATGTACGTTCTTCTGATGAATCTGAGCATTATAGCTATGGTTTAGCACCAAGACGTTGAATCGTATGTCTCACTTAGAATCATAGATTTTCACAGCACTTAATTGAATCAAAGGTGTTTCTTGGATCAATTTATTTATAGCCAGGGAGACTGGGGCCCAGAGAGCTGAGAGGATTTGTCCAGAGTCACACAGCTTGTCCATGGCAGAGCTGAGAACAGAGCACATTTCCTATTCCCAGTCAGAGCACTTCCCTCTCCACCACATCTACTTCCTCCACTCCTTTACACTTCAGCCCCTCAGGCCGGAGCTCAGGTGTTCTGGTGGGTTTTCTCAGTACAGTCTCCAAGATGGCTGTTTTCTCGACACTTCTGTGTCTGGGTACCACCGTCTTGTCTCCTAACTTAAAAAATAATGTTTTTGTAAAATTATTAGATTTTGTGATAGAGTCAGGCACTGATGTTTGAGGATTTATTGCATTTGAACAATATCTAGATGGCAACTGATAATCTATAGCTGTGTGCTATTGAGTTAAGGTATGTTTAGAGAATCATATGGTTGGAAGGAGTTATTCCGATCAAGTGATCCCTGCTTTGCAGATTAAGAAACAAAAGCCTGGAAAATTTAGTGGCCATCAGTTCAAAATACAGAAGTCCTAATGTCGTGGAACATTCTATCAAAGCAACATATATCTGTTTGAACTTTGACTCTATAAAAGATTTAACAAAAAATATTTTCATATTTTTATTACATTCCAAATAAAGTTGTTTGTATTCATCAAATGTTGATGTACAGTATATATCATTCGTTGTTTTATTCATTTGGAGGGATTCTAATAGGAATGGCGTGAAACCATTAATGATTAAAATTTATTGGAGTGCTAGGGTCCAAATAATTTAATGTAATTTGAGCAGCAATAGATTACCATGGTCATCAACATTGCCATTTTGATTAGATTGACTGTCAGTGCACTTGTCACACATGCTTCTGTCTGCATATCGTTGCTTATGCTCTTGCCATCTCACCATCCTACACCTTCACCTATGAAATCCTTCCCATCCTTCAAAACTCAGGGCAAGCGCCCTCTCCCCCATGAAGCTTTCAACAGTTGCTCCAAACCTAGGGCATCTCTCCCTCCTTTGCATCCCCAGGGCACTGAGAACTTCTCTTCTGTCACTTTTTACACCAGTATGTATTTTACTAATAAATTAAATGGTGCTATTACCCCTATTCTGGATTTTAAGCTCTATAAGGGAAGAGATTAGGTCAGTAATTTTGGATTCCCCACCATGTTTTATGTTTTGGAGATGCACAGTATTTGTTAAATGAGTAAATGAATGAATAATAAATATGAAAGCACTTGGCTGAACACAAAGCATTACCCTTTTCGAATATTGACGTTGAACAGCACAAAGTGGGGAAGTCCTAACTTTTTAAAGTTGAGAGTCACTTGAGAATTTATTGAGAAACCGAGTGTCCAGAACAGATATCATAAAGAATGGCTTCAGTTCCTCTCTGGGATGTCTTTATTCACAGAATAATCTGAGAAATAAGAGTTTGTGAAATGCTAAATGACATCCCAAGTTATACGGGTGGAGTTCCCATAATATTCAGCTCCCTGCAATTTGAAAACCACATGTTGTCCTTTCAATAACTGTTTTAGCCATATCAGGTGCATGAACAGACTCCTGGAACTGCCAATTAAGTTTGCTCCAAGGCTGCCAATTACATTTGCTGTGTTCTCCATGACAGGCTGTTCTATTAAAACGAGGGGCTTTTCCAGGAAAAAAGATCTTGGGATTTTCTTTGGTCATTAGATAGCTCTACACTAGATAGGAACATAAAAATTTTCTTTGTGTGGGGAAAGAGGAGAGCTTTCCTGAAGTTTGACTCATATTACAAAAGTCGGGGGAAAGGGATTTAAGTGCTTATTTCAGTTCCTTTTCCAAACATGGAAAGCTAAAGAGTAGTTCAGCCTCAGTCCTTTCAGAGGAAGGTCTCATTGCAAATGTAAACTTCACTACTCACTCACAGTGTTTCATATATTGCAAATAACCCCAACTCAGGATTCAAACAGCCAAATGCAAACCCTAGTTTAAAAAGTCTGGAAGTGTTAGTGAAATCAAAAGCAAAAGAATTCTCTCCCTGCACTTAGATTCTGATTTAACTTTATTTCTTTTTAACTGTCTATATTATGGACCTCCATGTTTTATCCTGTTGAGTGTAAGAGGTGAGAAAACTAATATCACTACATTATTAGTTGGCCACAGAGTAAATCAGTGGCAGAAATGGAACATGGCCTTTGAATTTTAAACTTACTCAGGTCCATGAGGCCAGATTGCCACATACTTGGCTTTGCTGCTGTGGGGTGAAGATGAACCAGGCATGCCTGACTATTGTTAGTGCACCTTCCCTAAGGATAACAGCTCCGTGGAACATATTTCTTGAAACAATGGACTAAGCATCTGAAAACTTCATCTGTAATTCCATCTTTGCAATTTACTTGACTCTGTGAGCCTCTTTGTTAACAGCTTGCAAAATAGGAATAATCACTCACCCTGCATCTGTCTTAAATTCATTGCAAAAATCAAGATAGCCTTGAAAATTGTAAAGTCCTGCATAAAGGTAAGGTATTGTAACTGTGGGGTACTACGTGTGCTCATCTTGTGAACCTTTGATTTTCTTTACTGGAAACACTAAAACACACGGAATGTCAGGGAACTCCCCAGAGCATGCCTATTGCTCTATAATTGCTTACCTAGAAAAAGGAAAAGACATGCTATCCAGAGGGGGGCAGAATACAGAAAAATCTTGTTAATTAGCATATAAAACACCTGTAGGGAATTTTCTGAGGATGTGCTTTTCTTCTTACTCTCTTCCTTCCTCTCTTTGTTCTTTCACACACACACACACACACACACACACACACACACACACCCCAATATAGACTCATTGATTCTTTTTTGTTATTCAAGTCAGTAATAATCCATTATTTTTATTATTCATTTTGATGCTCAAATTGTCACAGATTGACCACGAGGAGGCCCTTAAGTTGTCTCTTGTGACCCACTGACATGTCCCATCATTCTTTGAAGACTTCCTTACTTATTTTTTGCACAAGATGTGCTAGGCTCATCTTGTACTTTTCCTTCCCCAGCCCTAGAATCAGCCATTTTCCCAAGAATTTCTGGTTCCTTTTAGTAGAGAATGGGATTTAGAAAACAAGATCTTTGTGCTAGAAGTGTTCATTGCTACCACAGTGTCACTGTGTTTAGGTCATTTCAGAGAACAGAGGGGAATAAGGAAAAAGATGTAGCCAGTCAGAAGTGTATGTCTGTGTGTAGGTGACACAATGACTCTTCCAAGTAGAAGAAAGCATGTGCAGGTGTGGGTGTGTCTTCTTATTTTCTTGTTTTTTATTTCTCTGATTACTAATAATGCTAAGCCCTTTTGCTGTATTTATTTCCCATTAATTTGTATTCTTTTGTGAAAAGTGTGTAATTTTTTCCCCTTTGCTTAGTTCTCTGTTGGATTATTTGCCGCTATTCTTATGTATTTGAACCAATTTTCTTTTTTGTAAACTTAAACCTTAAAAACAACTTTACAAGTATATACATATTTGAAAACAAAGACTGAAACAGATATGCATATGCAAATGTTCCTTACAGCATTACTAATGATAGATAAAAAGTAGAAGCAACTCAAGTGTCCATCAACAGATGAATTGATAAACAAAATGTAGTACAGTTGACCCTTGAACAACTCAGGTTTGAATGTGAGGGTCCACAAATCAGTGGATGTTTTTCAGCAGTAAATACTGCAGTACTGTGTGATCTGAGGTTGGTTGAATCCAACCTCAGATACAGAACCACGAATATGGAGGAACCAGGTATATAAGGGAGGCTGACTATAAATTATAGGTGGATTTTTTTACTGTGTGGACCGTGGGCAACCCTAACCTCTGCTTTGTTCAAGGATCAACTGTATATACATACAATGAAATATTATTCAGCCATAGAAAGGAATGAAGTGCTGATACGTGCTACAACGTGGACGAATCTTGAAAACATTGTGCTACGTGAAATAAGCCATACACAAAAGGATAAATATTGTGATTGCATGTATATGAATGATCTAGAATGGGAAAATTCATAGAGACAAAAAATAGATTAGAGGTCATCAGGGGAAGGTAAATGGGGTGTTACTGCTTAATGGTTAGATTTTCTATCTGTAGTGATGGAAGAGTTTTAGGAATAGAGAGTGGTGATGGCTACATAGCATTGTGAATATAATTAATGACACGGAATTGCACACTTAAAAATGCTTAAAATAATAAATGTTATGTTTCATATATACATATTTTTAACCATGATAAAAAATAAATAAATGGATATATTTGTATGCATGTACTTCTGAACTCCCTATTCTGTCCCAACCATCTGTATATCCATCCCTCCACTGGTACCACACTCTCTTGATTACTGTAGCTATATAATAAGTCTTGAATTTGAGTAGACTAATTCCTCCCATTTAATTTTCTTTTTCAAAATTATTTTAGCTATTCTAGTTCCTTTACCTTTCCATATAAACTTTAGAATAATCTTGTCTATATCTACAATAAAAATTCCTGGGACTTTAATAGGAATTCATTGAATCGGTATTGTTATGTCTTTTTGATGTAACATTATGAGGTATCCATATACCCCTTATAATATTTTTTTGTTTCATAGTCTGATTTGTTTTATGTAAAAATTGCTATTTGAGCTCTCTTACGTTTAGCGTTTGCATGGCATATCATTTTTAATCCTTTTAACTTGTCTGTGTCTTTAATGTTTTTTTACTGATAAACAACATATAGTTGGGGTTTTTAAAACCTAGTTTGATAATTTCTGACTTTTAATTGGTGTGTTTGCACCATTTACGTTAAGATAATTACCTATGTGATTGAGTTTAAATGTTTTCTAGTTTTCCCATTTTGTTTTCTTCTTTCCTTGTTCTTCCCTTCTTTTGCATTGATTAAATATTTTTGTACTTCATTTTCCCCACTATTACTTGCCTTATGTGTTTAAAGTTTTTAGTTAATGTTGCTAGTCTATCTTTAAATAATTTTATACCATTTCACTTATAATAGAAAAACCATACCACAGTTATTTTAGTTCACCTCTATACTTTCTGCTATTATTCTCATGCATTTATCTCTACATATGACATAAACCCACAAAACATTGTAATTACTTTTGTTTTAAGCAATTATTTTCTTACCTCAGAAGTTTAAAAATGAGGAAAAAAGGCTTTTACATTTACCCACGTATTTACCAATTCTGTTGCTTTTTATTAATTTATATAGACCCAAGTTAACACTTGATATCATTTTCCCTCCAACTGAAGAACTTTAGATATTTTTTTGTGATGAAGTTTTGCCATCAACAAGTTCTTTCAGCTTTTGTTTATTTGAAAAAAAATTGATGTTCATTTTTCAAGGACATTTTTCCTGGATATAGAATGCTATGGTGTTGGTCTTTATTGTTTTTCTCCAGCGTTTCAATTTTTCTCTTGCTTGTTGTTCTCTTTATCTTTTGGGATCTGTGATGTGGTATCTTTAATCATTTTTAGAAATGTTTTAATCCAGTCTACCTTAAAATATTTCTGCTGCCTTATTCCCTCTTCTCCTTCTGGAATTCCAGTTACAGTATATTAGATCATTTGACTTTGTCTCAGAGCTCTTGGATGCTCTATTATGCTTTATTTTTCACTATATTTTTCTTTGTGTTTCCCTTTGGGTAATTTCTACTGATCTGTCTTTAAGATCACTGATTCTTACTTCAGCTGTGTCAAGTCTAGTTGTGGACCCCTCAAATGCAATCTTTATATCTGGTACAATTCTGTTTGGTTGTTTCTTGTAGTTTCCACTATCTGCTGAAAATTCCCAGTCTGTTTATGAATGTTGCTTATCCTATTTACTAGAACTTCTAACATATTAATTATAGTTATTTTTAACTTTTTCTTTTGAAATAATTTTAGACATAGAGAGGAGCTGCAAAGATAGTAGAGAGTTCCTGTAGATGATTAACCTAGCTTCTCCTAATGTTAACATCTTACATAACCACGGTATAACTATTGAAATTAAGAAATTAACATTGGCACAATACTATTAACCGAACTGCAGATTTTATTTGAATTTCACCAGCTATTCCATTAGCGTTGTTATTCTGTTCCAGGATCCCGTACAGGGCCCACAGTGCATTTGGTTATATCTTGTCAGTCTTCTCCAACTTAACGACAGTTCCTCAATCTCTCCTCTTTTTTTTATGACCTTAACATCAGCAGTGTCAAGAGTGCTGCTCAGGTTTTTGAAGAATGTCCCTCAATTTGTTTTCTGTGGTGCTTTTCTCATGAGTAGATTGAGATTATTGATTTTGGGGAAGAATATCACAGAGATGGTGGGCTTTCCTCAGTTTATTATATCAGGGACTTATAATATCAATATAACTTATTAATGATGGTGTTCATTTTGGTGACTTGGTTTAGGTGGTAGCTGTCAGATTTCTCTGATGTAAAATTACTATTTACCTCTTTATAATTAATAAATAGTTGGGGAGGAGATACCTTGAGGCTGTGCAAATATCCTGTTTCTCTTTAAACTTTTGTCCACTAATTTTAGCATTCAGTGATAGAATTTTCCTGTAGCAATTGATACTATAGTGTTCTAATGGCCGTTTTCCATTCCTTCATTCTGTCTACATTAAATGATTGGAATTATTCTGTAAGGATGAATTGTTCCTTCTCCTTCATTTATTTATTTATTTATTTGTTGTGTTTTTAATCAGTGTGTACCCATGGTAACCACCAATCGTTTTTCATCCTGATAATTTTCCCTTTTTAATGTTATCATATAAATGGAATAATACAATATGTAGCATTTGGGAGCTGGCTTATTTCACTTAGAAAAATATGTTGAGGTTTCATCCATGTTATGTGATTCAATAGTTCATTCCTTTTTACTACTGAGTCATATTCTAGTATATGATGTACCATATTTTGTTTGTCTGTTCATCATTTGAAGAACATCTAGGGTTCCAGTTTTCAACAGTTATGAATAAAGCTACTATAAATATTGTGTACAGACTTTTGTGTGAAGATAACTTTTTAATTCCTCTGGACAATACTTAGATGTGGGATTGCCAGGGCAGTCAGGCTTTCTTTTTTTTCTTTCTTATTTTGCATCTCATAATAATTTATTGAAACTCAGGCATCATGTGTAGGATAGTAGAGACTGAGATAATTAGTATTTGTGCCTGAAAGTGAACACAGCTCTTCTTTTGCTAGGTCTTTAGTGTTAGAGTTTAAGTTCTTGTTAGGAGCCTTCACACAAGCGGGTCTTTCTTAGGTCACCTATCCTGCCGCCGTAATTTTTGTGAGCATCCAGTGAAACCAGTAAAGGGTCTGTGAATGGGTGTAAACTCCTATTATATCTGTGATTCTCAGAGCATGTATGCTTTCACACTAGCCCTTACTTGACCTTAAGTAATATGTCAGATATTTCAGCTGAAATGTTACCACCCTGTTTGTAGCCCTGCCTTCTTCAAGCCTGTGTGTGGAGGTACTTGCCTTTTCTTAGATGTCCGAGTAATTGGTTTCTCTGTGTCTTCAGTTCTGTTGGGTCCAAGAAAAGTTAGGATTTGGGAGATTATTCAGATTTTTTTGTGGTTAGTGCAGGAGTGAAGCTTTTTCCATTACTCTACATCTATGGTGGATTTTTTCCAGTATTTAAAGATGTAATTTTCTTGTCTTCTGACTTGCATTTGGTTGGGGGCGTGGGTTGGAGGATTTTTTTCATGAGGAGTCAGCAGTCTTGTCTTTATTCTTTTCTGTGTAATGTTTGTTTTTTATATATCTGCTTTCATAATGTTCTGTAACTTTTCTTTTATAACTTTTACACTAGTCTTCAGAAATTTGATTATGAACTACCTTGGTGTGATTTTCTTTGTATTTATCTTCCTTCAGATTCATTGACTTTCTTGAATTTGTAGGTTTATATTTTTCATCAAATTTGGAATTTTTTAGTTATTATTTCTATAAATGTTATTTTTCTGTATCCTCTTCTCACTTCTTTCTTCTAAGACTGTAATTTAAAATATGGTAGGGGCTTCCCTGGTGGCGCAGTGGTTGAGAGTCCGCCTGCCAACGCAGGGGACACGGCTTTGTGTCCCGGTCTGGGAAGATCCCACATGCCACGGAGCGGCTGGGCCCGTGAGCCATGGCCACTGAGCCTGAGCATCCGGAGCCTGTGCTCTGCAACGGGAGAGGCCACAACGGTGAGAGGCCCGCGTACCGCCAAAAAAAAAAAAAAAAAAAAATATGGTAGACCACACACCTCTGAGGTTTTGTTAAACTTTTCAGTATTTTTTGTTTCTCTGTGCCTACTTTTGAAAATTTTTGATTACTTGTCTTCAAGCTCACTAAATTTTTCTTTGTAGAGTTAAATAAGCTCTTCCTCCTATCCAGTGATTTAGTTTTTTGTTCTATATATTATCTCTAGACATTCCATTTGGTTCTTTTTATATATTTAATTTTAATCATTATTACATTCATGTTGTATTTTAAATCCCTTAGCATATTTATAGTAGCTACTGTTAAGTCCCTGTTGCAAAATACATCATTTCTTTCATTCCTGTCTGTCTCCATTGGCTAATTTTAATTTGGGGTATGGTTAACTTTTTTTCTGCCCCTTTGCATGTCTAGCTGTCTTTAAGCAGAATACAGACATTGTAGATATTATTGTACATTGTTGCATGCTGAATTTTGTTGTCTTTCCTCAAAGAGAGATGGACTTCCTTTTAGCATTCAGTTAAGTTACATGGATCCACCCGATTCTTACGAGGCTTGTTTTTAATCTTTATTAGGGAGAGTTAAGAGTAGCCTTTACTCTGGGACATGGCCCTTCTGGAGTCTTTATTAAGTGTTCTGAATGTTCATCAAGGATTCTTCAGTCTGACAAGTAAGAAATTTGAACATCTCTGAGCCCTTTGTGAGCTTTGGGAATTGTTCAGTTTGTGGCTTCTTGTTGTTCTTTATCCGGTTTCATGGAATTTCACCCTACACATGTGTACGTTGGTAGTCAGCCAGTGATGCTAGATGAATGATACAGAGAATTCTAGAGCTTTTTATAGGAAGCATCCTTTTCTCCCAAACTCTGATGCTCAGGAACTCTAATCTCTATCTCATAATCTCATATATCTTATGATACAGACTCGTCTGTATCACTTGGGAGTCCTCCTCCCTGCAGAGTGAACCAAAACATATCTCAGACTGAATGCTTGAGTAACAGTAGAGATTACTTCATTTATTTATTTTCTTTCAGAAATGACAGTCTTGTGCTGTTATCAGATTTTAAAATCATTTGTCTCAGATATTTTGTCCATTTTTTTAAAAGATTGTTGTTTACAGTGGGAGGAGAAGTATTACCCCAGTTATACCATCATGGCATCCTCATTCATTTTTCTAATTTGCTTTAATTTTAATTGTGCTTTTCCTCGTCATTCTCCTAGCTAAAAAATCCTTTCTGCTGTATTTAATATGATGCTCCTGACTATCCTTTCAAATTGTTGTGACAGTTTTTTAAATGGCAGGGAAGGCATTGTAGTATTGTGAAGTTATTGCTCAGGGTTTTTTTCCCCCCAAAAGAAATACCAAGGCTTAGGTTCATTGCATATCTACAAAATAAAATCCAAATTTTAAAATTCTGTGTACACTCAATGTTTATAAGAGAGCTTATGCCTGATTCTGACTCACTGACTATGTTTATGATGTTATAATTCTCCTCACTGTCAAGATAGTTATACTGAGTCTTAGAAACAGCACCATAAAAGTCAGAAAGATAAGTAAATGTCTTAAATTCCCCTTATTGTGTTTTTTGAAGGTAACACTTCATTCTTTTAAAATATCAATCCATGTTAGCCAATGAAAATGTAATTTTAAAATGATGTGTCTAAATAGATCAAATAAGAGTAACCCTGAAATCCCAAACCCAGATGTTTATGAATAGTCCATCAGGTACACTTGTAGCAATAAGCTGAACTGATGTGGAAAAAGCCAATTTTGTGTAAAATCAAAAAGAAACAAAATTAAACTACTGATCCGTAGAGAAGTGATTTTGTTTTTTAGTAAACCCCATCAGACTGTGGTATCCACATTCCATCCTGTCAATTCAGATTGGCTCTTGTGTCACAGCGGCGGCACTGAAATAGCAGGCTCCTTGGTACCGCTTGTGAACATGTGCAGTGCGCTGTGTAATTCAGCTACAGCGCTGAGTGAGCTCCCTCCTGTGATCCCGTGCAGTGTGCACCGTGACTCAGCTGGAGCACTGATAACATGGGCAGTCTGGTACCTACACACAGACTTAAGAGCATCACCAATCTTTGACCTTTGCCTCCTACAGGAGCCTCTGACTACTGTGTTTCCTTTCCCTTCCTTCCCACCTTTGCAGCCTTTACTAGACTGACCCTTTTAGGAGGTGGGGTTTTTTTCCACCAAATTAATAAGGGGGAGAATGGGAAAGAGGTGAAGTATGTGAAACTACTAGAAGTAACAAGCATGTTGAGTCTATGCCAGGTGCTGTTCTAACTGCCTTACAAATCCTAATTCATTTAGTCTTCGCTGTATAATGAGCTTGGTATATTGTTATCTTCCTATGTTTTTCTATCTGCATCAAAGATCTGATATTGGTCTTGGCTTTACCAGTCTTTTGCTCAAAATTATCAGTTTTAAGGCACAAGCTTGCATAGAAATGAAAGCTCTCCTGATTTGTCTCACTCAGTTTCACTCCTCCATCCCCTAAATACTCAAGGTCGGCAGATGTGAAAAAGCAAGTTTCTCCTAATTTTGCTTTCATATATATATGACAAAAACTGTGAAATTAAAAAAAAAAACAAAACTACTTAGTAACACCAACGTTCCAGGCGGAAGTGCTATAGTTAGTCTGTGGTTTTGCATCTCTTTAGCACACCACTGTGAATACCCACCCAAGTGTATGCATAAAAATGGCTTAAAGGAGTTTGAAATATTACATTTTAACTTTAGTAGAATCTTCTTTTCTAGATATCAGTCATTTTCACTTTTAATTGAATGATGCCCAAGTGAGATCCCAAGGGCAGGTCATAGAGAGGGCTGAAGGGATGATGCGGCTGCCTGCCCACAGTTAGCCGTTGGAAGGAGAGGTCTGAGGCCAGAGATGGCCAGTGGGCATAAACTAGAGCACGCTTTGGTAGCACTTGCGTGCAGGAGATGGCTTGTAGAAGCTCAGGAGAGCTGATAGTTTCAGGAGTTTTGCAATTCAATTGTTAAACACAGCCATTATTAAAAATTAAATTATATAAACTTCCAAGTAAATAAACTATATTAAAAACAAAGGTAACAAACTGAAAAGTCCTCAGTCCCCAGTTGTTTCACTCTTCTCTATGCTCTTGTAGTTGTTGACATGTATCGTATCTGTATGATGTGCTACTACTGCATGTCTCTTACGAACTCCAAGTTCAAAGATGTCGCTTTGGTAGCTTGAAATTGTCCAGGGATTTACACCAGAGAGAGCTGATGGTTAAACATTTACCAGCACACCACTGCTTGGAGGGAAGCCTGGGTCTGGGAGATTCTGATTCCTGGGGCAGGCAGGGAAGAGGAGATGAGGACGGCAGAGATGGTAAATGAAGCAGAGATTTGAGCAGAGATTTCGAAATGAAGGCATTCCCGCTCACAGAGGTATTGTGTTTGCCTTCCACATTTAAAACATAATTTGTATTAATCAGCAGCACTTCCAAATGGGAGAACTACATGTAAAAAATCAGATATCCAGCCTTCTTAGAAAAATAAAACATACTGGTTGTACACTGGGTGGTCATACTGAGCCCCTTGGTAACTTGGCAGCCATTGGCCGGAGTGGTGATTACCCTTTAGAAGGGTATCTGTCCTCCAGGATTATTTTACCTTCCCGGCCCAGGTTGTCTTTAATGTTGTTATTCCTGCTGTAATGGTAAGTGCCATTAGGTTCAGTAGCCAAGGGGATGGAAAGAATAGGGGAGAATGAGGTACAGACTAAGTGATGTTAGATGGTTCTAGGACTCAGTTTACAGACATGGGGCATGTCCTCCAGTGTTTCTTTTATGAGAAGCTTAGACTTGACAGGACTGGCATGACTTAAGAGCCCACACAGACCTAGACATAGAAAGGTCTCTAAAACATCAGGATAGATATCATATAGTTCATGACTTAAGGATTCTCTATTTTATTTATGACTCATGCTCTTACTGAGAGCCTGATTATTTGTTTTAACATTTATTTTTTTAGACATAATCACAAAATTATTTATATTATCTAGATTTCCATAGAAGATTATAAGGTAAAAATTGACAATAGGAACAGTATTACTAAAAACACCATCGTAAGTCAGAAAGGATGGTTGTTGGCAAAAATAAATTAATAAATAAGGATACAGAAAAACAGATACATCAGATACAAGGCCTCAAGCACAATTATATGGGACCATTTATTTCAGGGGCAGCAACTCCCCACATCTCTGTAACTCCTAAAGAAACCATTTCTTAGCACAGTCTAACTAATCATTGATGATTAAAATGATGACCTGAATAAGCCAAAAAAGTTTATACCATATTCAGCACATTTAGTTACAAAGGTAAGGAAATGCAAACCATTACAGAGATCCCTGTCTTTTTCCCTAATCCAGGAGTTTGCTTCCCCTCAGGTCCTTTTCTGCTCTGCGTAAGGTTCTTTTTGCCTCTCTCTTCACCTGGCTAATTTCTGTTTATCTTTCAGGTTTTAACTTACTGTTACTTCCTCAAGGAGGTCCTTCCTGTTTTTCTGGTCAATATTAGGTCCCTCTGTTATATACACTACTTCACTATACCCTAGCCATTTCCTTTATGGCTTATTCAGTCATAATTATAGTAATTTCTATCTCTATTTTTCTTTGTTTAGTGTTTATCAACATCACTAGACTATGAGTCCATGAATGCACTAACCATATTTGTCTTATTCGTTGCCATGTTGCCCAGTGTACAAGATAGGTGTACAATAAATAATTTTTTGAATAGATAATGGTCAAACTAAAAACATATTAAAATGTTGCCATATATCTACAAAACTTTGGTCTTAATAAAAACGTGGAGTGTGACTGAATTCCCACATATGCTTTTATTTCTTCTTGGTAGATCGTATCACAGTGAGCATGATAAATATTTGCTGAATGAATGATACTGTAAACTTCACTTCGATTCTTCTTCCTTAGAGCCAGTGGTTCTCAGCACCTGAGACTTAACTTCACATTGACACATTTTAATTAAAAATGCGAACAGGCAACTTCTTTGGAAATATTGGAAGATTCTAAATCTTGTCAAATATAACAGTGTTCCAAATGTAAGAAAATGCAAGAGTATGTGCTGATTAATTCGCCACTTTCAACCCCCAAGTGTTCCCCATTTTACTTTTTTGAATCATAAATACTCTGCAAACTCATAAGAAGGTCTATCTCCCCAAGTGATTCCAAAACTGGAAGCTGGCCTTTCCTATAACATAGGCATATGTGGTAGCCAGAGACAGAAGTGTTTTAGTCGGGAGGAAAAACAAAGGTTCTGTTTTAATGTAACGGAAAACTAGGAATCCTAAACAACTTGCTTATCAATCAAAACACTGGAAATTTTGAAAAAAAAGGAGCTTTCTAGTTAACAGTGTTTTCACCTGGGGCTCATTAGTGGTTCTAAAAGTGGTTCTTTCTCCAGTTTCTAACTAATGCACGCTGGGAGTCGGGCCAGGTGTTCCTTCCACGGATTTCCACTGTGAGCAACTTTATCTGAAAACCCATCCCCTTTACACCCCACAAACGGAACCTGTTCACTGGTTCCATTAAATTAGCCCCATCTTCACTACGGTGCATAGACCAAGACAAGTGGCTGGCTTCAGATCCCAAAGCTAAGAACCCTAAATTCTTTTCCCTGCTTGTCTTTTGTTCATGAGAGTTCGAGCTCCTTAAATTCAGAAGCCTTTTTTAGATTGTCTTGTTCTATGGAAGGAATTTAAATGAGACAGTTCTCATAGTCAGGTTACAAATGTGTTGAGCAATTAAAGTATTCGGCTAATATTTTTTAATTAAAATTTTTCAGCTTACAACCTTTGTCCTTTCCTGTGTTTCAATGAAAGGACCTGAACTGTGCCTGGAGGAGGAGCTTGCCTCAAATTGGTGTGGCTCCTCCTATCAAACTTGCCCGTGGTTTTCCAAAGCTAGAGCAGCCTTCCATTCTTCCTGGATTAGGCCTTGGTGAGAAATGCCTTGATATAGTCTTTCCTTTAATTAATCATGTAAGACCTCGCTTAGAGAACTTTGTGTTATAGACTTTCTTTTCAAATGACGGGGCAGTGCTGGAAACTGAGAATATAAAACTTCACCAGACTCCACCATAACTTGTTCCAGGGGTGATTCGGTAGGGTTTTCTTACGTGCCAAATAGATGTGAAGACTTCAGGCTCAAGTGCTTTGGTGAGCGTGTAAGAAATTAACACAGTTTTAATGGTTTGAGAAAATGGGGAACAAGTAATAAACTATCATAAGGCGAAGGCAACTTATGACTCCAGTGTAAAGAGGGAGTCAGAGAAAGGTAGACTGAAAGAAGTTTAAGGCACGCCGTGGCAGAATGAATAAAGTTCTGAAAGTGAACCGCAGTGTGACCGTAGTATGGAGGGGTGCACCATAAATTTCACCTGTGTCTTCTAAATTACGTCAAAAAAGTTGAATTAATGAGACAGAGAATTGTATCCTATGTCCTTAGAGGAGGACGTGACCTCCCATGGGCCCCCATGAAAAAATGTAAAGACTGTTTTCACAATCACTGGTTATACAACTATCGATGTTAGACTGACCACATCCTGATGCATGTGGGGAGGAAATGCACTTGGCTGGTACAGTAATCTGGGACCTTCAGTATCCTCTAGCTAGGGTGGATTTGTATGTTTTTCTGAGTCTCTTTTAAAGGGCAGTAACATTTCTCACCTGAAAGTAGCATGCAACACATTCTGAGAACAGCTCTTTCACATCGAGCAGGCGGTATCTAAGTTATGGTAGCAAGAACCGAGTCCTAAGTGTGTTCATTTTACTTACACTATAGCGTCCAGAGAGGAAGGTGGACAGAGTTTTCCCCCACTGTGGACTGTTCTGGGGTACTGGTTTACGCGGCTGCCCCAGTGGATGAGGCAGAACCAAGAGAGGCTCTGCCTAGCTGTGCTCCCTGTTTTCTATCAGGACAAGGAGTGGTTCCATATCCCAGTTCCCCTGTGTTCAGGGTGGATGTGTTTGAGAGAGACCCAACTGGCTCGGTCTTTTGAGAAGTAACTCAAGGCATAGCAGACCTCCTGCCTTGCCCTAGGTTACTAAAATCCTAAACGCACATTCCTAATCTACCTGCCTCTCCGTCAGCTTTCTTTAGGAAAGGGGGGCAGGTGGGGGGAAATATACTTTCTCTCTTCCAAAAAGGAGAGTGATTGTTTGCATTTGGAATTTGAATAACCATCATCAACAGATAATTCTATTAACCTGGGAAAGACTTTTCTCTCACATCACTTTTAAAGGGTTCAAATAACCCTGCAGGAGTAGATAGCTGTTACCCAAGTGCTCTTGTGGATGGGTTGGATGGGGATGGTAGAAATCACTTATCTAAATGTATTTTAAAATATCATTAAATCACTTCCTTCTCGCAGTTCTGTCCTGAAATCACTTCCTGGTTGTGAAGCATTACAAAAAATCAACTCTTTCAAGCCACCAGGAAGGTGTCATAGTTATGGTATGGCACCTATAGTTAAAGATGTAGAGGCTCCACAATTTGGAAATAGAAGTGAATCTAATAAAGCTCATAACTTCTAGTGATATTTGGGTCCAATGTACAGACTACGATACATTAAGAAGATAAACACTGGGTTTAATTTGTTCATTTCAGAAACTAGTTGAGCTGTTTCTGCTACTCCTATCAGCCTTTGGTAAAAATATACATACTCAGTCAAACTAAAATGTGGGTGATTTATGGTTCTCAGCAGATATTTATCTGAGAGGGAAATCACAGTAGGTACTAGTTCATACTTGTATGTGACTCTCACAAAATTAGCTTACTGACTACCTTTCAAGAAATTATACATGTGTAACACCAGCCTTTCCTTTGCTTTTAATGATATGAGTGAAACTAAGACCTTTTATTTTCTTGGTTTGGTAACCTGTAAGCTGTACCACAGGCTCAGTTTCAGGAGGCCAGAATCTCAAATGAAATCTAAAGACACAGTGAACTCCCTATTCTTGGATTTGCAGCACAGGCAAGTGCATAGTTTTTTAAACTAGATCTTGAAGCTAAATCTCCCCCATAAGAAGCTGTAAATGTCCCTGGTAAACCTATGTCCGAAGAGAGGGAGTGAAAGAGGGAGGGAGAGGAAGTTAAGAACGAAGGAAGGTAAGAAGGACAAATGAATAAACATGGGTTTTATTAGGGGGGGGTTGTGCTATTTAGGGTTTCTTTTAGCATTTGTTTAAAAAATAATATTTAGGAATGACACGATATTCCTTACCTAGTATGCTCTACATGCTATTGTTTTAGTACTTCTTGTCTTACGGCTTCTTCCATATTCATGGTATTAATTCTTTTTGTAGCTCACCTTCCATCCCTCACTTTCTTCTTCATTTTATTCTCCTTTTATGACTTTCTTTCTAAATGTGCTTTTCATACTTTTTCTGTCTTCTTCATTCTCTATACAAAGAGTAAAACTGTCCTCATGAATTTCACGTGACCAAATTCTTAAGTATTGCATGCATTTTTGTTGTAGATTTTTATAAAATTGGTTTTCACATGCTATTAGTTTAATATAAAAATGGCAGGGGCTTCCCTGGGGTCGCAGTAGTTGAGAGTCCACCTGCCGATGCAGAGGACACGGGTTCGTGCCCCGGTCCGGGAAGATCCCACATGCTGCAGAGCGGCTGGGCCCGTGAGCCATGGCCACTGAGCCTGCGTGTCCGGAGCCTGTGGTCCGCAACGGGAGAGGCCACAACAGTGAGAGGCCCGTGTACCGCAAAAAAAAAAAAAAAAAAAATGGCAGGACTATAGCTTATTTGTAAAATTATATTGAACCATCAAGAACTAGGAATTTCCGTGAAAAATCCCAAAGAAAGGGAAAGGCCCTAAAAGTTCTTGTGGGAACCTAAATTACAATGTATTTATTTACAAAATGGTCTGACCTTTTTCAAAGTAGGTCGGTAGGAGGATGCAACCGTCAGGCATCATCCATACTAAAAGGAGACTGTTGCCATGGTCTTTAGCATTTTTAACCCATTCCATAAAATATTTGGGGGACTGATATATCCAAGGAATTAGGAATTCATTTGGGGTCAGCTTTGGAACTTATTCCCCATTTTTATACGTCTTAGATTACGTAAAAAGCTAATCAATAGTGATGGAGTCCTCTCTCTTTATAGTCTTAATTTCCTATGTGATTTACATTTTGTTGCAATGGTTATTTAGAAATATGTTTGTTTTCTAAATTAAAAACACTTTAACCGATTATTTTATTCCTAATATAATTTTATTATATTATATGAAAGAAAGAAAATTATATTACTTATCATTTAGGATTTATTTAGACCTAAATTTAGAGTTCATTTTGCAGCTGATACATGGTTTGCTTTTGTAAACATTCCGTGTGCATTCCCCATTTGGTATTGTTTTATACATGTCTAACAGCTTGAGTTTCTTAAGTATAATGTTCGTATCTTTGGTATCTCTGCTTAATTTTTGTTCGCTTGATCTATTAGTTTCTGAGAGCCATGCAGATTTGGAGAGAAAAGGGCTGGATAACTGACTGTCCAAGGGCAGCTCCTCAATCAGCAGCCACTACCACCTTCATTAAGAGTTTGCACACACAGGGCTTTTCAACTAACCTGGTATCAAAGGACGCCAGTACTGGTAAGCTTTAGGCTGTGTTGCCCATTTCTAGGGGATGGATGGCAATGATTGTACCAAGGCAATATGGGATGAAGAATGAGCAAATGAAATGCTTTCCTCCAGCCTGAACGTTTACTGCCGCCACTTCAAGCTCCCTTCTGCCCTAGGCTGCCGTTGCAGGCTCCCACACACATCGGCTTAAGACAGCCTGCAGTTTCAGCAGGAGGTTACCATGGTCTTTTCTTGCGGTTGTTTCTGTTATTTCTAGTCCTAGAATCCATGTTTCTCTTTAGCTGATGTAATTTCTCCAGGTTTGATTTTGGGAGGAAGCTAGCAGTTTCTTTACCATCTTGACAGTAACAAGAAGATGTGAAAGGATTTCTAACTTGTACTTCTGAGGAAGGTCTCTTCTTACGTGCGGCCTGATCTTATTTACTCATTGAGAAAGTATCTTTACATTTAGTTGCTGAGGAAACTATTAGGAATGCCCTCAGTGTTCTTATTGAACCTTCAGAATTCCACAGTAGCTAGATAATAATCTTGGTTTTCTAACATTTAAAAATGTTAGGAAATTTTTCATATGCTGTAATTTGACATTTGGATAAATAGCATGTGATTAGGCTGTTGAAAATTATATTAATTTTCTATATTTAATTATTATTACACATCTTGTGTTGCCTAATTATTCAAATCATTTGTGACTATTACTTAATTAGCAAGAAAAAGCAAGCATGCTCAAATCGTTGATGTATCTAAGCAATCCCTGCTTTGTCCAAGACTGTAAAAATGACTGTGTGGTCTGAAACTATACAAAGCAGTGTTAATAATCAATGGGAAGAAATTATGCTTTTTCTGTGACCTTTAAACTTTTTTGTCAAACATTAAAAACTCTCTTTCAGTTATAAATCATAGTTAGTTATAAATATGTAGGGAAACAAAAATATAGTAAAACTAAAATGTCTTTAGCATGCTATAATTTAAAGCATTAGACACATGGAGAAAGTTGTATCTTTGCAAATACTTGTCAATAGCGTTTTGAACAATGCTTGCCTTCTTCTTGTCATATATTAACTTACAATATTGAGTAAGCATTTTCCCTGTGCTTTGGTGAATCATCACACTCCTTTCTACGTCTGGATCAGCTTCCAACATTTTATCTTTGCACTTTCAGTGTTGTGAAATATCTCTGGGAGTCCATTTAATGTGAAGGTTTTTAATGGCATCAGTTCTCCTGGAATATCTTCATCCTTTTCATCACAACTTTGCTCATTTATGTCAGTACCTCCATCTTCACTGTGTTCTTCTGGCTGCATGTCTAGAGTATCAAACAGTGACAGTATCACCATTCCCACGATCAGCTATTTCTTCTCTGACTCTGTTTATATTCAATTCAAACTTCACTTGTAGCATTGTCACTTCTTGATTTGTTTGTTTGTTTGTTTCACTTTCATATCTGCTAGCCAGTTCCCTCTTCTGATTATCCATTTCTGTAGTGTCATATGGGATTGTCACTAGGAGACAAGGAGGCAGTACAAATGCATGCGTTGCTATCCGTGCGTGAGCTTTATAACCGATGCACAGAGACGGATCTCAGTGGTCACTGTGCATCTGTTACTGAAGTAGTAGCTTGTGGACTAAAGAGCTAGCAGCAGAGTTTGTACGGTATGCAGTTTACTCACAGTTAATATAGCCTGGTAACTGAAGTTGAGCTATATTGTTGGAGGACTGTTTTTAATTAGTTAAATCGTGGTAACTGAAATTCATGCATTTTGGAACAGTGCACCGTGAGGACTGCCTGTCTGTGTTTTATAATAAAGCCAGTCATTTGACAACTGGGTGAGTGTGGTGACCATAAAAATATGCCACTCACATCTCTGCTAGGGGAAGTGCTTGATGGATGGCTCCAAGTGCTAAGCTCTGAACCTACCATGGCATTCCCACCGGTGCTGTGCTTCCCATGAGCTGCTCCTAGCCAGTGACTGAATGTGGCACAGATAAAAACGTCCAGTCCGGATGGACGACTTCGGTCAAGGACTCCCCATTGGCCTAGCTGAACCTTTTTAGAACTTCCCTGCAAGTCTGTGGCTCTTACCATCCAAGCCTCCTTCCTTCCCTCTCTCCTTCGCAGGGGCCACACCCACGTTGTCATCCAAAGGCTCTCCCCACCTCCCCTAGCTCTTTTCCTTGCAGATGTTTCCCTCAATAAATCTCTTGCACATCTAATCACATCTTGGCATCTGCTTCTCAGAGGTCCAAAACTAATACAAGTAATCCTGAGAGTGGTCCAGAGAAGCAAGGGTCACATGGAGATTTGGGTCCGTCGCCACATGGCAGGTGAAGAGAATGCCATCGTGAGTGGTATGTATGTAGGGTACAGATTGTCCCTTGCTTCGGATTTCACAGATGGAGAGCTGGACAGATGTCCAGATGAAATAGACTGTTTACAGATGTGATGCTTGGGTGTTTAGGAGAACATCTACAAAGATAGCAGAGTTGGCTAGTTACTGCTGAGTTGTATAGGTGTCCCACAGAGGGAGGATGAGAAATTATGGACTGTTGACAGGCAATTTTAGCCTTACAAAAATGTCCTTTCCTGTACTTGAAGAGCAGAGGCCGCCGAGCAGCAGAATGATGATGATCTGATAGAGCCACGGAGAACCAGAGCTGTTTGAATGCTCTACTGAGCAGGGAGCTTTGGTTAAGAAAACCTGGTACATGGTTTGGGGACATCTAGGTGGCTGCCCCTGAGGATTTTGGCTTTGCTGAACCACTCTGAAATCGCAGAGTTGGTGGCGGTGGCCTGAAACAAGCTAGCTCTCCCCAGGCTGGAAGATACTGAGGAGGCCACTCCTCAGAGACAACAGGTACCCCTCAGGAGTCTGCCTCACCTGCTCCTCTGGCTGCTGGGCTGATATCCAGCCAGTTGTTGACCTCATGGTATTTTCTATGTGGTAGGAAAGCCAGAAGATAAGGACAGCACAGGAAGCTGCGGAAGACAAAAGAGGGAAATGTAATTCAGACTTGACCAAAGGAGGGGCAGAGAGAATATGGAGACTGCTCAGAAAAGGTCAGGCATGAGATGGGGGTATGAACCTTGGTGGGAGAGAAGGGCTGACCTGGGAGAGAAGGGGAGGGAGAAGGGAATCCTAGCAGAAGGCAATGGTGTGAGCAGAGACATGCCTGGGAAAACAAGGCATATCCAGGAGCTGGAATCAGTTCGGTAGAGCTGAAGAGCACGGAGACATTAGAGGAACATTGAGAGATGAGAAAAAGAAGGTGACAAGTGCCTGGTACGCTTTGATAAAAGGGTTAGCTTTTGTGATGAAGGTTACAAGTAACCCCAGGAGAATTTGAGCTGAGGAAGACGGTGAATAATGTGATTATATTTGCATTTGTGAAAGATTACTCTGGTTGGCCGTAATGGAGATGACTGGAAGGGTGATAGATTTGAAGTGGGGATTATAGGGAGAGGCTGGGAGCAGGGAGGTGCCTTAGGAGGCCATTCCAGGGATCCATGGGAGAAAATAATGGGAGTTTGAGCAAAGACGGGGCAGGGAGAAGGAGGTAAGATGCATTTCAGAAAAACTTAGAAGTAGAAGGAATAGGACTTGGTGACTAGATGTGATGTGAAGAAAGAAAGAAGAATAGAATGGTCCTCGGGCTTCTGGCTTGAGTGACTAGATGGAAGGCTGAAGATGACACATTCCCTTACATAGGCAAAAAAAGGAGAAGCAGGTTTTGGAGAAGGCCAAGAGTTTAGCTTTTAGACATGTTGAGTTTGAACTGCTAGTGAGCTATCTCAGTGGAAATATCTGGGAGACAAAGGGATATATATGGATTCACATTCAGGATAGAGATTTAGGATATATGTATATATTCATTTTCATTTATGATATACATATACAGTATTTATATTTATGTGGCTCATATATATTACATATTATCAATGTATAATATATATAAGCATATATATGTATGTGTATATGCATATCTATAAATGTATATATGTATGTATATACAAACTATCACATATTTAACATATTTAAAACCACAGAATTGATCGAATAATCTAGGGGAATGTATAAAGGAGGAAAAGGTGAGCACATGACTGCAGTCCCGGAGAACCGAATGTTGGAAGTGTGGGAAGGAGGAAAAGGTGAGCACATGACTGCAGTCCCGGAGAACCGAATGTTGGAAGTGTGGGAAGGAGAAAAAGATTCCCCTAAAAGTGACTGAGAAAGACTGAGCAGGAGGCAGACGGAAAAGAGTAGAGGAGGCCAAGGGAAGGGTTCCCTTGAGCCTTGAAGGAAAGAGAGATCCACTTTGGTCTGTACCCTTGGTACAGATGTAGCAAGTTGAGATAAGCATTACCATTCACTATGTTACTGCTAAGGTTGGGAACCGTACCTTGTATATGTGATATCCCTAAATTCACACAACCTGAAAAAAGATCACTGAGGAGAAAACAGATCCATGAAGTTAAGTGCTATGCCCAGTATCACAAAGAATTTTGTCATTGGTGGAGCTTGGGTGTGAGCCCAAATCAAAGCTTGCACTCCCTCCATGACATTGTGTTGTCTCTGGACAAGTGCCTTTCACGTCACCCCAGAGCAGTTTCTGCAGAGTGGCAGAGACAGTAGTGCTGGCAGCAGCCTGCAGGATGGTGGGGACAGTTTGGAGACAGTGGGTGGAGACTATGTTTTCAGGAAACTTGAGCACTTACTACATGTAAGACAGTTGCTCAAAACTGGTAAAGACACTTAGCAGTTGAAATGGTGCACAAATGGTAGTAAAGGGTTTGTAGTCACCCAGCAAGGAGGTAATAAGCAGCACAGTAATGACAAAGCCAACAACGGGGTGTTTCCTTAGAAATACTCTCCAGCCTGATTACGTGATTACTTACTCGATGTCTGTCTCCCCACTGGCCTGTAAAGTCCTTGAGGGCAGAGACTATGTCTATTTTCACTCACAACTTTATCCCTGAACCTGGCACGTAGGAGTTGAGTAAATACTTGTTTGATGAACGCCTGAACTCAGTTGAATCTTTTATTTTCAGCTCTTCTCATTATTGATTTACGGACAATAGATTTGTGTAGATTTGTCTGCCTGGTGAAATTTGGTTATTAGGATGGTCGATTCTTAAAAATCATTTTATTAGTATCCTGTGGCTACCACAAACTGGGTGACTTAAAACAACAGAAATGTATTCCCTCACAGTTCTGGAGGCCAGAAGTCCAACATCAAGTGTTAGCAGGGATGAGTTTCCTCTAACGGCTCTGGGGAGATTCGGCTTCTTGTCTCCTCCCGCCAACTTCTGGCAGCTCCAAGTGCTTCTTGGCTTGTGGCCACGTGACTCCAGCCTCTGCCTCTGTCTTCACACACCCTCCTCCTCTTCTGTCCATGTGTGTGTCTTTCCTTTGTGTGTCTCCTATAAGGATACCTGTCATTGAATTTAGGGCCTACCCAGATAATGCAGGATGACTTCCTCTTAACTTAATTACATCTGCAAAGCCGCTTTTTACACATAAGTTAACATTCACGGGTTCCAGGGATGTGACGTAGATATATCGTCGGGAGGCCATCATTCAGTCCACTACAGCCATGAAAGGAGAAAGATTTCCTACTTCAAGAACACCAGTCCCTGAGACTTATCTCATGGTAGCATCTTAAAATTATATATGCACCAAGGTAGTATCCTTGTTTTATTTTACTTGGCAGCAGAAATGAGGTTGTTAATTTTCAGTAAAAACACTGACAACATAAACTTTACTTTTGTGATTAGGTGGAATTAGAAATGTAAATAGACTTGTGATTTGTCCCCTTAAAATGTCTGTGGAAGTTTGTAGGTGGTTTAGAAAATTCAGCAAGTTGAATTCACTGGATTTTCATTCTGAATCCTGGTCCTTAGGAAGACATTTTTTTCAGTAGGAAAGCCAACTTTTAGCTTCTGTGTTCAGTAGATCTCTTCTGGTCAATATTCTAGTAATTGAAAGCTTTCTGGTGGGGGGGGGGGTGGGCTCAGAAGCCAAAGGGAAATAATAAGTGGCAAAAAAAAAAAGGATTTGAAAAATGTCAGAAATGTAAGGTTGCAGAGGAAGGGCAGCTTTGTTATAAAAGCTTTTTAAAGAACAACTGACTTTTCAGCCGCCCTTGAATGCACACAGCTCTTATTGAAAACTTGAATTTAAGAGAAACTGGGCTGACCAAAGATAATGCCTCTGAAATCAGAATCTAGGCGTTTTGGGTGCACTTGTTCTGTTCTCTTCTGCTTTCCTTAGTGACATAGCAAATAGGGTTGTGAAGTTGATTCCATTAAGCAACTGGATAAAAGGTTGAAATTTATTCTCAGTATTGTTGTAGCCATTATTTGATGCTTCAGACTTGGAGATCCAAAGTCACACAGTGAGATATTTTGTCTGGAAAACATGGATTTGGGGTTATTGGGGAAATGGATCAAATCCCTAGTATTGTGTAAGAGTTAGATTAAATGTCACTTTAATATATATATATATTTTTTATTTGTTAGTGGGACATTAAAAATGGAATTGATGAGAACGGGAAATGTCATTGAATGATTGGGCAGGATTTGAATGATCAACAGAAAATAGTTTTGTCACCCTTCCAAATGAATTCTCTATGAATCCCCCTAATATGCCCAATTCCAGATGCTTCATAAAAGCCATCAGTGTAATGAATTAAATGGAAATATGAATCCTTCATCTGGTGTGGTTTGACCCCAGCTGGTAACAGGACTGTGACCCGAGGCAAGAATTTCCAGAAGTACTAAATGCAATTGGAATAGCAGCAACAGATATTAGTCTCAGTTATCATGTTATCAGATTTTTCATTCTCCTCCAGCCTGGTGCTACAGGAAGAATACAGGCCATCCTATGAGATACTTCTCAAGCCCGGAGCTTTTGTGTCCGAATCCCCAGAATCTAAATCCCTACTTGCATAACAGAAAGAGAACCTGGAAAATATGGTGGGAAATGAGAGCTGGGGTACAAACCAGCAGTTTGTCAGGAATTTGTCCAACGTGGTTCACAATGTGGTACACGGACAATAAAGACAGACCAGCCCTGGTCACAAAGGGAGAGTTAAAAGACAACCAGCAGCTGTTCCCATCTCTCCTGAGGCTGGAGAGGAAATGGGTTTACACCGGAGCAGGAGGGATTTAGATTGGTCTATGAAAGGATTTCGGGCTCAAGGTAATGCTTTCTCACGAACAGCACAATCACATCTCCTGCTTCTGTTATTTAAAAACGCACAGAATCTTGTGTCTTCTAAAGCAGGGTAGAGACCAATGGTCCCCAGAGTGCCAGAGGCCCACAGGATGGCTCTTTTAAATATTTCTAAAACCCTAATAATAGAGATTAAACATTTAAAAGCAAAGAGTTGAATAGACAAGTAAGAATATCTTTTTGAAATCGTTTTGATTGAAATTATATCAGCTTAGTATTATTTCACGTTGGTCAGATGCTCTTATTTTAATAAATGTCTCTTATGACTACAAATGGAGAATTAGCTGTTATTTAATTTTTATAATTAGTTTGCTGCTGAAAATTCTATCAAAACTTGGGTCCAAGGGGAGAGAAATAAAAAAGAGGTTCTTGGTGGTGAAAAGGCAGGAGTCCATTTCTTTAGAAGGGAAAGCAGGATGTGTTAAGAAACCAGATTTAGTGTTCAGACACCTCTAGGTTAGAAGTCTAGCTCTTTACGCACTGTCCACGGACATTTTTCCTTGCCCTGCTAATGAGCTTTGCTCATTCTAAAATAATACTCAACTTGTAGACTGTGAATATTACATGAGATAATATTTACAAAAATAGATTAGAAGATCTCTGGTTCTGAAGAAGATGGAAGCACAGAAAGAAAATTTCCAGGAAGGAAATCAAAATATACCTGGAGCCATGCAATTAAAGAAGGAGGAATTCTGTCAAGTGAGCTTGAAACATGGCAGTCAGATTACTACTGCCTCTTAAACACGCACGCTCGTCTGTTTGTTTTTCTTCGCTACATCAATGGAAAGGACCCATTTGCGGAAACACAAGCAATAAGTATAAAGAACTTTTACAAGTGACAGAGATTTTATTTGTTTTTTGCTGTCTCTGCCTTCTCAGTTATTGGCAATTTTATTAATGCGGTTTTAACTCCGTTGATTATATATCCAGCTCATTTATCATGTATAGGATCTATGTGTTGTTATCCCCTCACTGATTTCTCACGGCTTAGACATTCTTTAAACCATTGGAAGATAAATATGAGGTAGTTCTTAGGTGCTGCTCTCCGTGTCTCCCATTTTCTTTTGGACTGTACTGACACCTCACTCTCAGAGAGGAGATAGCTGGGAACCCAAATCTGTGTTAGGCTGAATCCTTTGATTGCTGCCCTACTTCTGTTACTCAAATACAGGTGATATTTAGCTTTTCCCTCTTTGAGGGTTATCCAGGTGCTTTTCTGGCCAGGGTGAATCAGAGCAGAGACCTCAGCTCCTACTGCAAAGGGCACGGAGGGGGGCGGGGGGGACTGCCTATTATATACGGCAGCAGTTCGGGAGGTGGAGAAAGATCCAGTGGAGGACTGTGGGTAGCTCATCTGTGGGTAGCATCAGCCTGGTTTCCAAGGAGCATTTCACTAGGAATGTCTCTTTCTGCTTTCTTTTGACAACTTACCACCATAGCCATCAACCATATATTTAATCTGCTTTTTTTTTTTAATTTTCTCTTTTTAAATTTAACATCTTTTGAGGTTTCTGAATATGGATAATTCAAAAGCAGTAGTACCATTGGTTTAGGTAAGGTAGATAAATAGGGCTATGATGAGTGTCAGTCTGTGGCAAGATTGATTTATATACTTTTTTTTTTTTTAAGTAACTAGAAAACATCCCTAATGTTTTGAAGTAACGAAAAGGAACTCTCTAAACTGAAATGTTGAATGCTTTTTTTTTTTTGAAAGCAAATCAGAAAATAATAGTGTGGCCGCATCTGGTGATAAAGTTTGGATAGGATAATCTTTTGCAGCAAACATTTCAAAGGTTAGAGCATTTTCCTTAACAGAAGGGACTGTGTAGAAATTATGAAATATATCATGCCCCTGTATTAGACAAGAATTCCTGAGGGCCTGAAATGTTCCTCCTTAGAAGTTTATACTTGAAAGATACACTTGAGCTGTGTGTTTTCCCTGAGGAGCTCAAAGGCCAAGAGTGTCAGCCTGTCCAAAGTTCACCTTCCTACAGGGACTGGCCTCAAAATGCAATTAGTAGGACATTTGTAGACATCTTTTCAGTGTACAGTTACAGGGAGTGTAGGCTCCACTCAGCCTGGAGGATGGCAGCCAGAAGACCCTCTGCTGTTCTTTTCTGAGGACAGCAAAGATCTCTTTTTTGCTTGGATCGTGCCATATTTCACGTTTAACGACACTTAACCCTAGAACTCCTAAATGCCCTCCCCCCGCAACCATTCATCAAGATGTTTCCCCAGACATTCCATGGCCAGTGGCCTGAACTCCATTCCAGGCTCCACACTCCTGATTTGGAGAGCCTCTGTCGTATTTTTTCTGCTCTCTGTTTTTTCTCACTTCTGATGTGGATGAAAGTCTGCACTCCCAGCTCTCTCCAATAGTTTAAGGATATTTGATCCTTCAGTATTTATCCATTATTGGCTCTGTTTACCCAGGGGAAAATTAAGTGCAGGGCCTTAGAACACTGAGCGCTTTAATACACGGGTGCACATGCTGATCTCGGACAGATATTGGCCTTTAAGAATAACAGAAGCAGAGCTACGTCATTTGCTTGGGAAGCTGCTTGTGCAAACTGACTGATCCTGCAGGTGCCCGGGCCGCGTGGGGTGAGCAGACCGCAATGCTGAGAAAAATGTCTGGTGCCACGACAGCTCCCAAAATATTATGGGTTTTCACACACACACACCCCAGCCAGCTGGTGGGGGATTCTGAGCAGTGGCTTGTAGGAAAAATAGTGGCTCTAAGAGGTTTTGACTTTGAGTCTATATTAGAGGGTTTAAAGTTTAACTTTGTTTTTTCCAGAAAAAGAAAAATCTTTGTCACTAGGTAATCCGATTTATAAATCTTTTTTCTCAGGAAAAAATGGATTTCAGGCGAAGTGGTTTTTGTGCTTGTAGGTGGTGTGTGTGTGTGTGTGTGTGTGTGTGTGGTCTCCTGTATATTTGAGGTAAAAGAAAGCCCTTCAGGCAGGTTTTGCTAGACTCGTTTGTTTCTGATTTAACTTTTTTTCCTATTTTTTCTGCTATAGGAAAATCCTAGGAATGAGGTGATGTCTTTGTGAATGTGCTGCTTTTCTGTTGCCCTGAGTCAATGTGTGGAGGACACAGGACTGTAGACCACCGGCCCAAAAGCACCTTGAGGGCTGGGCCATCTTATTCACCTGGGTGTCCCCTGCACCTGTTGCACTGTGGGTGCTCATGTATTCAACGAAGGCACACCCATAACCCAGGCAGGTGTCCCAAACACCAGATGTCATTGCTTCTGTGTGTCTTGTTCCAAAACGGACAAAAATCGTACAAGGGCAGTCACAGCCCTGAGACTTTGTATGAGAACTTTAGGGAAATTCTATCTTAATCGTGTGTGTAAAATCCTTCTTTTCCCAACCACCACCCATTGTTGAGACAGTGTCGATCTAAATTACCATCAACATCTTAGTGGATTCAGGCACCCTCCTAGGACTCTATGGAGAGCTGCCATCACCATCCTGAGACTTTGTCACGACAGGCAGCAGCCGGGGGCCCAGGTGGCCCAGGTTCACATCTGAGCTCTGCCTCTCCCTGGCTAACCTTGATGACTTAGCCTCTCTCTAAATCAGTTGTTGAGGTGAGGATTAAATGAGTCAACCCGCGTGAAGTGCTTGGGAGCAGTGGCTGACATGTACTACCTGTACATATTAACCATCATATTATGTTATGCTATGTTATGTTACATTCCATTATATTACTGAGTTCTCTGATAACCTCCGTTCTTCTGTTCATACCCAGGGAATGAGGTGAACTCCAAAGGGAATCTGCGAACATTTCTTTTCCTCCCGTGCTCAGAACGTGGCACTATCATGGGTGTTGGGCCTTCTGAGACCTCAGGTCTCCCCCCTGCCCCGCCTGCCCAGCCCGGCTCTGACTGTCACCTGGGCTCTGCTGCGTGTTGCTGCTGCCCCGTCCCATCCCCTCTCCTGGCTTTCACTCACACTCCTACTGGTATCCATCGCCCACTCTCCCCTGGGTGGTGTAACTTTCCGGTGGCTGAGGACTCTTTAATTTTAACTTGAATCAAGTTCCCCTTCCCTCAGGTGAAGTCAGGAATTCACATTTTGAAAATATTGACTGAGCGTCTTACTCATTGGAAAACACTGTTCTCAGTGTCTGGGATGCAGCAGTGAACAAATGAAAACCTCTGTGTTCATGGAGGTCTCATTCTAGTGAGGGAGACAGACAATAAGCAAATAGATGTGTAATTGAGTGACAGGTTTCTGGTGCACCCAGATTTTCTTAGGGGTTGCAATGTAGCCACCAAAATAATCTCCATCTAAGAAATGTTTGGCCCCATGGGGGCTCCTATGTAGTAACGCCTGGACTGCTACAGTCATCAGCACCCCTTTAAGCAAGCAAGAGTCGTCACACTGGCAAATGTTCTTCCTTCCAGGAAATTGTCACGGTGCATGCAGAGTTACAAGGTTGAGTTGGAGCTGGCATAAGGGTGAGCCCTTCCTCCCAGGAGGAGAGCAGCTTCTGCAGGCAAAGTACCTCCCACCATCACCGGAAGTCGTAGGGCCGTAGGGAAGGTGCTTAAGTGCCCTGGTTACAGGTTCAGGCTTTAGAATCAGACAGAACTGTTTCAGTGTTTAGTTTCACCATCACTCACCAGCAGAATAACCCTCAACAAGTTACTTAACCTCTCTAAGTCTCAGTTTTCTCATCTTCATAATGGGCACAATATAAGTGTTTAGGTCACAGAGCTTTGTGAAGATTAAATGAGATAATGCACACATGGTTTGACACATTACAAAACAAACTGTAGCTAATGCTTAAAATCAACGAGCTAACTGTTTTAGAGTTGGAAAGAACTATTCTGTGACAAAATTGGGAAGGTATGCTCCAGAGATCTCAAATGGAATTTGATAGTAAAGAAAGAATAGTATTTAATAAAGCTTTTGCAGGGAGTACCATGATAGGAATATTGTGACTACTTTTTGGCTCTTCTTACACATGGTGGTAGAATTTTCAAATAACAGTTTCTCCTAATAATTGATTCATGGTATCCGCCACAGCATCATGATAATTAACACTCTTGATGTTTGCCTACATGAAAGGAAGTTCATAGTAGGTGAATCTTTGTTGTTGCTCCAGTGGCATTCACCAAAGCATCAGAACCAGTGGAGCTCCTCTGCCAGCATGTTCCAAACTGTCAGTCCTCAGCATTTTCCCTTGTGCCATGTGTAACGCTGACTTTCACATTCAGCCTGTCCACACCATGCACAAGCTCTAATGTCATCATTATAACTCTTCCCCTTTCTATTCCATCTAAATAAGCATTTCAGAGTCCAAGGGAAAGGGTCTTATTGTAGAAATCAACTTGAAGCTCCTCAAATTAATTACAAAATGCAATTTCTAAACTCCAGAACAGTGTTATTACCAATAAATCATTTGCAGCACAACTCATAAATGATTGTGATTTATCAATGGTTATAAACTGCTGTTCTGATCGAGTTCGCCAACCATAGATTTGTCTAAATCAAAACAGTTCTGGAATCATAAAGCAAATTAACATTTTGAGCTTTTAAAGAAGTAAACACCCAGTACAACCTAACACTTCTCCCCTTTCGTGTTAATTTATATGATCTTCAATTAATCTAGACTCTGATTAGTTTTTACCTTTCTGTTTAGCAGTCATAACCCTCAATAGTGGGCCCAGTGGTGCATTTAGCAGGAGTGCATTGGGATTAGATGGGTCTATGGCTAATGTGAACTAACGTGAAGGTAGTGTTGGCCCCCAGGAAGTCAGTAAGCCAATCTAGAGCCTTCAGGAGGGCACGGCTAATGTCTATCCTGTCTGGGCTGCCACAGGGTGGGTGGGAGTTGTCCAGGAAGCAGCAATATTTTGTTAGGCCAGAGGCAGCCTCTTGGTCGACATCACCTGAAAATATGAGGAGCAAGGTCAGTTCTTAAGAGAAGGCAAAATGTCTTCCTTCAGCTTGGCATTGCCTTTCAGTTAAACATCAACTCAACCTAACAGGTTCAGAGAACCTCCTGGTAAGCCCATAGTCATGCACAAGTTCCAGTGCAACAGTCATAACTCCTCCCTGGTCTATTCCGCCCAAGAAAGCATTTCAGAGTCCTTCCCTTCTCATGCCACTACTTTGCCTCCAGCTACTGCAAGCAAATGCCAAAGAAGCTAGCTGCCTCTCTAGAATTTCTCTTCCATTACCAGAACCTTAGAATTCGAGGTTGTCCATTTATTCCAGTGACCTATCTGTGTCTGATCCAAAAACCTGAGCGCTATACTTGTAACACAACATCAAAGCAGAAAATAAGGATACCTAGTATTTCAATCTAATTTCAGAATTAATATGCCCCAGAAATAAGTAATTGTAGAAATACATAGAACATTCTAGAAATACACATTAGACGTCATAGTACCATTTCCCTTAGATCTACAGATGTGGTCATACACCATTCTACAAAGAGAGGAGTCTTTCCTATTGTGAAATTACTGGATTACTCCCTATTAGGCTCATTCTAATGTGTGGTAGCCTCATCAACTCCCTTCCTGCTTGGACTATAACAATACCTGCTGATACCCCTGCCTTCAAACAATGACACTTGGAGCACCTAACCCTATCAGCATCAGTTTGTTTCTTTAAAAATATAAATACAGCCATGTTTGCACATCTTAAAACTATTCAGTGGAACATGATTGTCTATAGGATAAAGTTCAGATTTTTGAACATGGCACGCAAAACCCTTCACTCCCTGGCTTCCACATGCTTTTCCAAAATGTCTCTCTCCCATGTCAATTCCCGCCTCCAAGCATTTCCATCCTCTTGTGCTGTGAGGCCCATGGTTTCCATGCCTCACACCTACGCTCTGCACTTGAGTCTTCCCTTCAACAGACGCACATGGAAAGTCCCATGTATCCTTCCTCAGTCTACCTTGGTTTCACCTTCACTTCTAGTCGGAGCTAAATTCTTCACTGTCTTTCTTCCCATATTACCCTGGATTCTATTGAAGTATTATCATTCAGTAATACTTCTGAACTATCATTCAATATTGAAGTATCATTCAATACTTCTATTGAAGTATTTAACATTCCTTTGAATCTGTTGATTAATGTGCCTGTTTCTTCATCAGCCTGGGCAATTTAAGGACAGAGATTTTTTTCTCTAGTACATTTGTATGCTCTCAAGGATACGGCAGAAGGGGTGTTAAATGCATGTTGAATTAAGATTAATTGTTGAAAGTCTCACAGCCCCAAATTTCTTCAATCCTTTCTTACTGCAAATCTACTGAAATTATAAAATGCTTTTGAAATATGAATAATCTTAGTGAATGGCTTTGGATATCTGTCATTCAACCAAGATCTTATTCTAAATACTCAAAGCCAAAAGACATTTTTAGTTGGGGAATGCAAAGGTCATATAGCTATTTGGTGGTAAGTTCAAAAGAACCCTGAACAGGACATTGACAACAATGGGGAATAAAAAGTCCTAAATACCTATCACATAATATAACCTATATATAATGCTATATATAATTATAAATACAAACATAAAGTATTTGTTAGCATGTTTGCAAACTGTTTTGTTTATTTTTGTTTGTTTTCTTGGGCTCCTCGGATAGTGAACTTGGCCTGTGAACTGATTTTGAAGAATAAGTTGGAAGTGGCCAGATGGATGAAGGGGAAGTGCCCTCTAGTGAAACAACTCACCAGGAAAGGAAGCTTAGGAGAATGCTGCAAGGCTAGGGGTGGGTGAGGAGTCCTTGTCTGAAGCACAGGATGTTTGTGGAAGTAGAAGAGAGAAGGCTGGAAGGGGAGTCGGAAGCAGATCATGGAGGGTCTTACAAACCCCACTAAATTCCAAAGACCATAGACAGTCTCAGAAGCTTTCTTTCCAGGGAAGGGTTGTTATCAGACTTAGAAAAAAGCAGACTTGAAAATAATTCCAAAAGTGTCACTGATGCTGGAAGAGTAACAGTGATAAGTACTGACACTTGAGGAGTCCTTATTTCGTGCCAGGATCTATGGTAGGCACTGTACGTATGTCACCACATTTCATTTTTACAGCAGCCTAGCGGTGGGTAGTAGCGTTTCTTTGTTTATTAAGTCACGTAAACAGTAAGTAGCAAAGCTGAAACCTGAACCAAGGTCAGCAGGCAGGAGAGTCTGTGTGTTTAACCACTGGGCTACAGCGCCGCCTCTAAAAGCTAAAGCAAAAGCAACATTATAGGAAAAAGAATAATAATCTAGGCCAGTGACAATAAGAGAAATTCTAAGAGATATTTAGGAGATACAATTGATTATGTTTGGTAATGCATTGGCGGTCAGGTAAAGGGGACGGTTTCACGTCGCCTTGGGCCCGTGGAGGTGTTGACTGCAAAATCAAGGACTAGGAGATGATACTGGGTTTGGGGTGGCGAGGGAGCTTTCAGCGTGGGGTGGGGTTCAGCACGCAATGCTAGTAACATTGGACAGTGCAACACGTGATATATTGAGAGAAGAGGTGATCCTTTCTGCTTGAAGATGGCCAGATAAGTCAGCTGGACTTTGAAGGACACAGAGATTTTCTCCAGTTGCAAAGGAAAGGAAAGGAAAGGCCGTTACAGGCATAGGGAACAAAATGCTCAAGTGTGGCATCCGAAAAGCAGGGTGAGCTCCAGGGGGCAGTGGGATTCGGGGTGGGAGCCGGCGGGCACAGCGAGCTGCAGAGTGGGGAGGAGATGAAGCTGGAAGGGTCAGCAGGAGGTGCTTGGGGAAGGGCGCCTGCATGTTTAGGAGCCTCTCATTCCTGCAAACTAGCAAATCTGTCCCCGTAAGACCCGGGGTCAGGGGGTATCCAACTGTGGTTGTGCCTCTGGAAGGTTACACTCAACCGGCCTGTGAAAGTGGTTGCTGAGCTTCAGGGAGTCGTGAAGGCGCCCCAAAGGCCTGAGCTGCCAGCCCACCCAGCCCCAGAAGAAGCTGTGTTCACTGAAGATTCTGCTCTGCACTCTGGCCCCAGGGCACTGGCAGCAGCTGTCACCAGGACAGCGTGTTGTGTAGTGCTGTGTTCTCTGGCCAAGAAGATGCGCCCCTCGGGGGACTGGTGGACGAGGGTGGGCACTGGTTCCAAAGCCCTCCCCCCCGCCCCGCCCAGCTCACTCTGTCTCTCACAGGCACCTGCACATGCGAGCCAGCTACTGAGGACAAATCTACTTTATCGGGCTGTTCAGCGTCCCCTGTGCCACCTTGTACATTAACTGGTGCATTTTCCTCCCTTTGCTGCCTGTGCCTCAGGCCCTCAAGTCTCAGTTTGGAACCTTTTCGTTATACTTTCTAGCTTCCTAGCATTTGAGTGCCAGTATCCCAGCATGTATCACACTTGATTTAATTATCTGTGTGATTACTTGTCTCCTCCCCTGGGCTGTGATCCCCTGTCCTCCTGCCAGGCCCTGATTTCTGTCTGGGTTGTGCCTAGAACAGTGCTCAGCACGTACTCAGCACTCACTGAAGTTTCTTATTGAGAGTAGTAACAAGTAAGAAAACGGGAAGCTTATTTTCTCACATAACATGTAAGTTTCTCTCCCTGTGATTATTAACCAAACTTTTTTCCTTTCTTCCCTTCCCCCCCATGTCAGAACCCCCTCACTGTAGACTTTGGAAATCCTTGATTACCTTCACAGAGGATCAAGGCTCTACTCCTATTCCCATATTTCAAATGATAATTTTTCTGGATTATGTGTGGAATGCGCTTGTCTGTGGAGGAATCAGTTGGTATGACTGCAGCTCACATCTGCAGGGGGAAACACTTTCCTAAGGAAGATACAATGAGGTCCATAAGCTGTGAAATCATTTTAGCCCAAGTGAGTGTTTGGGGTCCTTTGCTCATGGAGATTATCTTGAAAAATCATTCTTGTATATCTGAGAAAAAAGAGAGGGTAGAACAGAGCACAGTCACTTCACAGAGAAGAAGGTAAAACTGTTCTCTTGAAATAGTGGCTTGCATCTTCCCCTGTTCAAATTGGCCTCGAATAGCAATTGTATGCAATTTGCTTCCAATCCCAGTGTTCTCAGTGAAAGAGGGATGATGACCATAGGGCATTCAGGCCTGATATGCTACCTGTCATGGGCAGAAAACTTTGTCAGTTCTTTAATCTGTGGACACAGGAAGGCAATGTTGACCGGTAATCTTGGCAGTTAATTTTTAGAAGATGCAGGTTTTGTTTTGAATATCCAGATCATCTTAAAAGGAGAGAAACAGTGGGCTTGCTAAAGGGGATGGCATCCGAGTTGGACTTTGAAGCATGAGGAGGAGTTAGCAGGCAAAGGTGACGGGGTGGGGGGGGGGGGACAGGTATTCTAAACATAGGACACAGCACGTGCAAATGCAGAGAAGCGAGAGACCAAGGTGTCCCACTGAGAAAAGTCGTTGTGAAATTCTGAAACACTGCAAGTAGTTCAGTAGGACTTGAGGGTAGGGTAAGCGGGTGGGAGATGAACCTGGAGACGCAGGCAGAAGCCACATAAGGAAGGACCTTGTATAAGTCCCCGAGGACTGTACAGTTTATTTTGTAGTAAAGGAGGAGCCAGTTGAAAGTTTTAAGCAAGAAAGTCACATTCTTAGGTTTTTCTTATACAAAGATAACTTTGGAAGAAGAGTGGGGCATGCATCTAATTGAAGCAAGACTTGGGAAGACCCAAGAGTGAATGCTACTTCCAGGTACATATATCTGAGAAAATGCCTCACGTGTGGGTAAGAGACACACGCAGAGGTTCATTACAGCCTTCTTTGCAATAGCAAAGAATCAGAAACAATCAGCTCCTTTTTAAGGGATTGAATATATCAAACGATGTAGAGTCACATGAATAAATGTATTAGCATAATTAAATTATATGAATTTGATTTTTATGTAGCAACATAGACTGACCTTAAACTAATAACGTTGAACCCCCAAAAAAGCAATAAACGTGAAAAATTTAGCATGGTATCCTTTCTGTAGATTTAGAAAGCACACATAGAACCAAATAACATACGACATGGGTGTGTAAGTAAAAATATTTAAATGAACGTGAAGGCTATACACCGATCTCACGATATTGGTCGACGAGAAGGGCAGGGAAGGAAATATGGCCGAATAAGGGTCTCACGATATTGGTCGAGGAGAAGGGCAGGGAAGGAAATATGGCCGAATAAGGGTGGTAAATTAAAGAAGCTTTAGCTTTACCTGAAATGCAATATTTCCTTTTTGTTTTTGAACGATAACATAGGATTATTACTACTTTTATATCAATAATTTTCCTAAGGGTATAATTAGGGGGGAAAAGGAGTCTGATAGCAAATATCACACAATGTTAATAGGTATTACTTCTGGGATGTGAGTTTGTTAAATTATACTTTACATTGTTCTATACTTGAAAAAACAATTCTCTCCTTTTAAGTAAAAAAGTAGGGGCTGCCCTGGTGGCGCAGTGGTTGAGAGTCCGCCTGCCGATGCAGGGGACACGGGTTCGTGCCCTGGTCCGGGAAGACCCCACATGCTGTGGAGCAGCTGGGCCCGTGAGCCATGGCCGCTGAGCCTGCGCGTCCAGAGCCTGTGCTCCACAACGGGAGAGGCCACAACAGTGAGAGGCCTGCGTACCGCAAAAAAAAAAAAAAAAAAAAGTATATGTGTGTGTGTGTCTTTGTGAGCAGTGGCCTGAGAAGTCTGAGTACCAGAGAGTCTGATGACTGTGAAACCAAGGGATGTGAAAGTTGAAGAATTGTCAACAAGGTCAAGATGAGAACTGAAAAGAGTTGAATTAATCTGTGATTTAGCAGATCGCTGGTGGCCTTGATGTGGATGATTTCAGCACAGTGACGTGAGTGGAAGCCTAGGGCAGCTGATGGAGAGAATGAGTTGAAGATGAAGATGTGACTGCGAATTCCATCTGTTTTCAGAACTTTTGACCATTAAAGGGAGGAAATAGATGGACTAGAACCTGGAGAGGGATATAGGTTTGAGGAAGATGGTGGTTATTTCTGTGAGTAGAAAACCTTAATATTGTTTATCTGAAATAGGTAAAATATAATGAAAGGGAAGAGGTTGAAGATACATCTGAGAGAGGAGATAACTGATCTAGGGTTGGGAGAAAGAAGGAAGGAATAGCCTCTACGGCGAGAAGCTGGGACCCTCCCTAGGGAGTGGAAGTTGAGGGGAGTAAGCAGAAACTCTGGGTTTTCGCGCGAGAGAGATGGAATGATTTTGAGGAAGTTCCGATCAACAGCTTCAATCTTTAAAATCAAAATGCATATTCCAGTTCTGCCTTTACTGAATATTGCCACTTACGTAGAATAAGTATTTTAAAATATGTACTTTCATGTACATAGATAACTGTGCAACTATTTTTCTTATCATTATGAAAAATGACCAAAAGTAGTAAAAATATTATCCTTCTGGCAATGAGATCAATTTTGGTTTCTGCAGGTACAACGAATATTCGAAAGAAAAACAAATTACCAAGTAATGTAGATAGAGACATGGTTTTAAATGAAGCATATGCCCTTAGAGCATGGCGGTTAGGTTTACTTTACACTGATAGATCATGTAGGAAATTACATCAAAGTAATATGTTCTGCCCTGTCCTAAGCACATGAAATACTTCAAAGAATGATTAGATTGTGGCAAAACCCTTAAATGATCTGTGCCCCCCTCTCCCATCCCTACCTTGCTGAATTAATCTTGTATTTCACCTAATTAACTGGATTGATGGATATTTTAGCATTTTGTTCATGACACCTTCCTCTTAAATAATGCAAACATACCTGTAAAATGCTGCCTATTGATTTTATTCATTCAAGAATACTAATGGAGGGGCTTCCCTGGTGGCGCAGTGGTTGAGAGTCCGCCTGCCGATGCAGGGGACACGGGTTCGTGCCCCGGTCCGGGAAGATCCCACATGCCGCGGAGCGGCTGGGCCCGTGAGCTATGGCCGCTGAGCCTGCGTGTCCGGAGCCTGTGCTCCTCAATGGGAGGGGCCACAACCGTGAGAGGCCTGCGTACTGCAAAAAAAAAAAAAAAAAAAAAGAAATACTAATGGAGCTCCTAATATCAGTACCTCTTATAATAACTTAATTTTCATAGATCATAGAATTCAAGGATTGGAAGAAATATTAGATGGCTTCTACTCATCTATTTCAGCTTCCATCCATAGGATTGGAATGAAAACCTGGAGGGACATCAGGACCCCAGTGAGAGAATAAGGAGCCAGCAACGTTTTCTTCCTTCTCTAGGCGAGGCAATCATGTATGACTGACCGCCCACTGATGAATACGCTAAGAACAGCAGTGAACATTTTTTAAATTCATTCAGCCAATAGTGACTGAGCATGTGTTTATCAAATAAATGCAAAGTTATATAGGAAAGGGTCACCTCCTTTACCGACCAGGAGCTTCCAGTCCAATAAGGCAGAAAAGCCCCCAGAAATCCAGTAAGACACACAAATACCCAATACCCAAGGTAGAGCACAACTAGTTTTATACTCGTACACAACAGTTATTTGTTTGTGGACGTATATGTTGCTATAAAGATGTATAGAGATTACGCCATTGGGGAATCAGGAAGTCTTTCTAAAATTTCCTTATCTTCCCCTTATTGGCTGGATCACAAGTAGGGACGTGGCCACTGGTTTTACTCTACTCTTTGCTGATGGAAGAGGGAGTGTAAATCATGGTTGTGTCGGAGCAAGGTTAGTGATAAAGCTTTGCTCCTGGGGATCTGATGTCTGCAGGTAAACGTGGTGTCAGACCTTGCCCAACCTCTGCACACTCCGACCGATCAGCTACACTTACACTTAATAAAGCTTTTTAAATAATCAAGAATTCATTCATCTAGTGGCTTATTTGTGCTAAATCTGATTAACTGTATCATATTACCGATGATTACTTTCGACTTTCACCAAACCCTTCCATTCTCAACGAATTTCTTCTGATTGGTGTTGGTGTTATATAGTTTTTCCTGTTTCATGGGTCTCTGAGCAAAAAGAACCATCATGAATTAACAGACATCATGACAATGCATGCCTGGAATCAGATTGAAAAATCTAACACTTTGAGGATAAACTCAACAGAGATACCACAGAGATTTATTTTTCAGCACAAAGGCAAAGGACAGAAGCAGAGGTTTTTAGGAGACCCACAGAGCTAGCCCTGTCTCTTTGTCCTATGGACTTTTGCTAATTTGAGTTACTATTTCAGTTATCTTTCTACTGAAGGGGTGTTTTATTAATTAACTAGTGAATGATCAAAAATTTTACAGAGCTTCAAGGTGTTTGGCGTGTCATTTTTGTCACTAAGATCATCTAATTTATATATTCTTGGAAAGCTCCCTTGTGAAGAAATCTACATGGGTGCTCATGATACTATTACAGTTGAATATTAACACTGCTAGGAAATGACTGTGCTTCCCATTCATTCTACGGACTGCCTAACAGCGGTGGTTTCAGTTTCCAATTAAAGCATTGTGTGTTGGTGTTCTTGAAAAGAAGGCTTAGGGGAGGTGGAGTTTATGAGAGCAGCAAGATCCTCATTTAGGGGATGTTTAACACTAGCCCAAATTTTCTTAAAAGAATTGGACCCAAAAACTTGGGTGCAAAAAGGAAAAGTAAATCAGTCAAATTTTCAGTTAAGAAGTTATGTTGTGAGGTTGTAACCTAGAACTCTTTATTTACATATAAAGAACTAAACTTTTGATACTTTAATTAATTTCAGCCAAGACTCTTCCTAAGTTGTTCTTCCAGACAGATTGCACCGTTTTTAGCAGATCTGTTGGTTTAGAGAAGCAGAAGGTGAATGCAAATTACCTTTTTATTTGGAAAGAATTTTCATCCTATATTATTACAGAGAAGGTCTGGGCTGATTGCATATTTGAATTTTTTTTCTGATTGTTTTGACATATTTGATACAAAAGTATTATATCATTTTTTTCATGCATAATTAAAGTTAAAATGTTTGTTAATGAAAGGCTAATTAGTTAAGGTGGAGGTGTATCTTGAATTTCTAACAAACCACTTCTTGGGAGCGGAGGTGCAAAGGTTGCAAAGCCAAGAGCTATTGTGCACAAAAGCACCATCTAGTGACCAGAGTGAGTAACTGCGTGCACACAATCCATAAGAATAAAAAGCAGAACCCATTAAAGCACCAGATACAGGAACTGGCTGCCATGCGCTCACTCTTCAGCCAGCCTCAGTGTTATTATCAAATGAAGATGAAGAATAATTTGTCAGTAATTAGTTTCAAGCCCTACCTTCATCTCCTTTCAGTAAATTCTTAGGTTTTTTATGCACTTTTCCCTTTTCAGTATTGGCTAGGTTTCGAAATAACCTGATAATCACATTAAGTTGTAAATGACTGATAATTGACCTAAACTGTTCTCCTCCTAGGATGTATTCAAATTCTGAGACAGCATTCTACTAACAATAGAGGGATCTTGGATGTTACCTAGATTATTGTGGTGATAATGTCACTATATATATACATATATGTATATACATACACATATATATATCAAATCATTATGTTGTACACTTGAAAGCAATATGATGTTATATGTCAATTATATCTCAGTTTTTTAAAAGAGGGATTTTATGGGTTAATAAGTCTGTAGCTATTTTTGAGAAAGGAAAACTCCTCAATCATTTAACTGACCAACCATTAATAGCATGAAATTTCCCTTGATTGGATGGTGTGGCCATTAGAAAACCACTTGGAAACATCACCCAGACATTAACATTAGTGACCTTTAGTACTTTTCTATTGCTTAGGAGGGCAGTACATGTAAAGCAAAATGCTACAAAATTAGGTTGATATATGTTGACATTATGTGATACTATGTGTTTTTTCTTATGCAACACCACAATTTTTTGTTGTTGCTTTATATCCAAAATAAAGCTTGCTAAAAGCTGACTAATTCCTCTTACGAAGAAGAAACAGACTTCCTGAGAGTACATCTAGAGAAGTTTATTACAATTTTTTTTTCAGACCTGGATTTTTGTTCCCTATCTGCTGTACAACCTGCCCATTTGGCATGTTCCCACATGCTTCTAGGGCTGGGGAAGTGTCATTTTTTTCATTTTTATTTTACCCTACTGCTTGTTAAGAAACTAAATGTCCAACAAGGTGAAATAGTAAACTACAGCTTATCTCTATGCTGTCCTAACATATAGATGGTAAAAACAAATTGTCTAAGAATATTTATTGATATAGAAAAATTCTTCTAATATAATTTGATGAGATTTTTTACCTTCATAACTGTGTTTTTAGTTTGATCTCAAGTTTGAAAAAAATTAAAAAAAATTTTTATACCCCTGGAAAAAAATCCTAGAACCATAACATTATTCTTAATTGTAGTTATTTGTGGATGCTAGAATAGGGGATACATTTTAATTTCCTATTTACCCTCATCTGTCTTTTTCAAAATTTCATCTACTATTTTGCCAGATTGCATTAACGTCCTTAATTATTCACCCTTGTCTATACTCTTGCACTTCACCATGTGATTTTGTAGCTCTCCTAATAAAAAGGCATTTTTTCACCACCCTTTATATTTGGATTCACCCTGTGACTTGCTCTGGTCAACAGAATGTTAACAAGCAGGCCAGGAGCGAAGGCCTGAATGGTGGTTTTGTCTGCCCTCTTGCGCCTCTGCTATCTCCACGAGAAGGCTGGCCTCAGCTGGCCTGCTGGTCCCAGGAGGACAACGAAGCATACGTGGAGCCCCACTGACCCCTGCCCCGCTGCATGTCTTTGTCTGCGGCTGAGATTTTGAGGGTTTGATTGTTACGCAGCATCCCTGTAGCAATAGCTATCCAATTCACTGTTACCACAAGGAAAAAGCTATATGTGTGAACCTAACAGGTAGTGTCCAAAGTAATTGTGGAGTAGAAAAGAGAGACCCAGGATGTAAGAAATGTCTCCTCCCTGCAAAACAAGTGCAATCGTGTTCATTCTCAGGGTGTCCTCCCCACTCTTTTACATTGTCTTCTTAGACAACAAGATCTTAAACTCTTTGAAGTCCAGATGTATAGAGATTCAAGGACTCTGGTGGGTTGCCTCAACTCATTGATATGCTTGTCCTGGGATTTTTTCCTTTGCTTTTCCTTTTAGTCATTAGTGAGGAAATTTATCAATAATATATTCCTTGTCAAAGAAGTCACTGTATTATTTTTCAATTTTCCATGATCCAGTTTCTCCCCCCACCCACCCGTTCTCTCTCTCTCTCTGTTCATCCCTTCTTCCCTCCCTCTGTGGTTTTATTACAGTGGTGAAACAACACAGGGCAGCAATTCTAGAGGGTTCTTTTTAAGGACCATGCCTCTGGAACAACTCAATTTAGTACAGGACTTTTTCACTACTTTTTCCCCCAAAGGTGTTGATCTCATGTGCCATCCATCCACTGGTTTATGGAGACTCCAGTGTCTTTGCAGATATTTGACTACATCGACCAGCCAGGCTGAGGGCAACCAGTTCAGTCACCAGTCCACTTGCCTTATGCCAAGGCGAGTGGAGTTTTAGTGGAGGTGGAGTACGCAGAACTCAGGCAACTTCTCTCAGAAACCCAGGGTGTTAGGACTGGCCCTGGATCATCGGCGTTGCTGAGGAAGCAGCTATGTACCTCCAGGCCCTGAGCTAGTCAGTATTCAGACACTTGATTCACAGATGGAACCAGGAGCCACTCAGGGCTGCGCAGAGAAGCCATGACAGAGGACAGAAAAAGACAGCATTCAGGGGTCTTGGAGCAGGCTGACACAATTTGGTCCACCTTCTCCCTCCTCCCCACTCAGCTGCAAAGGAGAGGATGGAGGGAAGAGGGAGGAGTCCCATCCTACCTCCTCTCTGGGCTCCTCCAGCCTGTGCTCTGCTAGACTGGACAGTATGAGCTCGCCATGCTTGTAGGTCAAATAGGGGCACGTTTGCATATGCTTTAACCTCGTACCTCACACTTACCAAACCGAGGAGAGTGTCCTGGGGCTTTTATGTCGTATATACATTTTACCAGAACTGAGTCAGAAGATACACTGTTTGAATAAAGCTCATGAGAATATTTTTTATCACTTCAAGTTTCCTTTTATGAGACGAGCACGTAGCTGTAGCCCATGTTTGTTTTAGCGCACTTGTATCGTTTTCTGCTCAAGCACGTCAGTGTCTGTTTGGTAGTTACCTATAAACGGTCCTATATCGTGTTAAATGTGACTGCGTGTCACACTGAAACATCAATAAAAGAAATAATATGAAGCAAACCCAGAGAAACTAAGTCAGAAAAACACTCATGGACTTGTTCATTTGAAAAAAAGTAGAGCCATTGTTCAAAAAGAGCTACTCCTGTTTACTTCAAGAGTTCTCAATCCTGAGAAATTCATGTTCTGAGTGAGAGAGAATAGAGTTTAGCTTTTCAGGGGGGAAAAAAAAAAAGTTCTCTGGAGTAGCTAATTCTCTTGAAACGTTGCTTAGCCTCTGATTCCAAGCGACCCCCTATGCTGCTTCTCTCCGATTCTAACTTGCAGCATTTAGAAAGGCCCCTTTCCTTGTTGAAGTCACACATCCTAAAATCCTGCAGCTGTTTGCCCAAGATTGCCAGCAGGATAACAGCTATAAAACTCAAACCGTAAGATGCAAATGTGCCTAGCAAAAATATTCTGCATCCTTCCCTGCTTCTCAAGAGCGGCTCGGTGGGGTTTTATGACTGTTGCCAGGGAAAGGAGAAGATCCCGCAGACCAGTTATGTTCTGAGACCCTGTGTCTCGATTTCTCGGGCCTACAGTTGGCCCGGGAGTGACTCAATTGAGAAATGCTGTGTTTGTTTCAAAGGACAGCAGACACGGAAAGGGCCATCTTTGAAGTGAGTGGGTGCAGACCACCCTTTTGCTTCCGCCAGTGAACAAAAGCCTCGCCTTTCTACTTCTAACGGTTTGGACTAATGCAGTGTGAAAAACTAAATATAGAATACTTTTGTTAAAATCAGATTGGACTAATTCTATATGAAGTGCTTTAATGAAAAATGTTTAATGGTTGAAATACTATAACTCTGGCGTTAAAATGCAGGTGCAAGAATGATATTCTACACTCCCTGGAGGGCAGACCAGTGCATACTGTGAAATATCAATTAAAGTTTATAGTTGCCTGGGTTGGCTAAATGTCTTTTTCATGGGAAATTTTCATTCTCTTATGAAATAATCATTTGGGGTTAAAATATGTGCTGAATTACGTGGGCATTCCAAGTTATTAAGAAATGGATTTATTTTACAAGCAAGCTGGAAGCATTCTTTGCTGTTTTTATGAGGTCATCGACATGACTTTTAAATGGGGCTCCGAGCCAACTCTGATTCTCACATCAGTTCATTAATTCACACAGCTGTCTCTGAAAACTACAAGAATAATATATACTGCAGACAGAGGGCCAGGGAGGGGGCGGGGTGAGATTTCAAGGCTGTATTTCAGTCGGGAGATCCTGCTGACATCATAAACTATGAGAAGACAGCTTAGGCTGTTTGGGGAACAGCAGGAGCCCCCCTGAAGGAAATATGGTTGGTCTAATTGATTCTTTTTCATTTCAGAATATACAGAGTGGGGATACCCCGTCATTTTTATGCTGAGCAAAGTCAGCATGAAAGGCAGGCACTGCAGGAATGCATTAGCAGGGAAACCCAAGAAACGACCTAAGGTGTGGGCCCGGATTTGGTTGTGTTAATGACGTCTGAGCAGCCGCACTGACATATGAAGGGCATTGGCGGAGTTACTACACGACGATTTTGTTTCATAGGCGATTGTGAACTTACCCGTCTCTGTGAAGAGATTTTCCAAATGAGATGTGACAAGGATGATAGTATTGTCTTGTGAGTGAGGGTCTAGGAGAAGCAAATCCTCTGAATAAGGTCCCTCACCCTCTCTCTACTACCCGATTTATAGTAAACATTGGATGTGAAATACCCTGCCGTGGGACTCCTGACAGCTTTTCCCGCTTGGTGGGAAAGAGGCATTGCTAGTAGCTGCATGAAAAACTCATTCTGCTCTGAGCCCACATTCAGAAGGGTTTGATACCAAACTGAATTTGGAGGCAACTTCGGCAAAACTGACATTTATGAGAATGTCCTGGTTTCTGATCCCTCCTTCGGCGTTAATAGGATATTTTTTAAAGGCGATCTGCAGTTTCATATCCTTTAAATTCCAAATTTGTTGTGGTTGCCATGGGAAAGTGAGCTAAGTCTCTTTGAGAGTAATTCAGTTTTACCAATAAATCCAGCCAAGTTTTTATGTCTTTGGATGGGGGCAAGTTTTATGAAATGTGACATTTTAAGTGTGCTCTTCAGTGACTCTCCATTAAAACCTTGACACCTGGGTACATGTGGATGTTGGAGATTTCGTGGCCCTTATCTCATCTGTATACACAAATGTCTTTTTGTACATGTGAATTGAACTTCACATGAAAAACAGATGTGTCCTTAAAGAGTATGAGACTGTTAATGCATAAGAAAGAGTGGAAAAATTCAAAATTACTGAAGAGATCAGGGTTGAATCGTTTTAGGTTTCCCCTACATAACACACTTTTTCGTTCCCCTCCTATACTTAATTATTCTGTGGACAAATGCTGTGGATTTTTCTCTTGGAATCTTGAAAATACATAAAAGCCTAGCGTGTTTATCAGGTGCTGTCTTAGTCTTTTCAGGCTGCCACAACAAACTACCATAGACTGGGTGGCTTATAAACAACAGACATTTATTTATTTCTCACAGTTTGGAGGCTCGAAGTCCAAGATCATGGTGGCAGAAGATTCTGTCTGGTGTGAACCCATTTCCTCATACAGGGCCTTCTTGTTGTAACGATACAAGATGGAAGAGGCAAAAGGGATCTTTCTGGGGTTTCTTTTATAAAGGCACTAATCCCACTCATGAGGGCTTCCCCCTTATGACTTAATTGTCTCCCAAAGGCCCCATCTCCGAATACTGTCACATGGGGGATTAGGATTTCAACATATGAATTGAGGATGGGGGACAGAAACATTCAATCTGTAGTATTCCAGGGCTTCCCTGGTGGCGCAGTAGTTGAGAGTCCGCCTGCCGATGCAGGGAACACGGGTTCGTGCCCCGGTCCGGGAAGATCCCACATGCCGCGGAGCGGCTGGGCCCGTGAGCCATGGCCGCTGATCCTGCGCGTCCGGAGCCTGTGCTCCGCAACGGGAGAGGCCACAATAGTGAGAGGCCCGCAAACCGCAAAAAAAAAAAAAAAAAAAAAAAAAAAAAAAAATATATATATATATATATATATATATATATATATATAGTATTCCACCCCTGGCTCCCCAAAATTCATGTTCTTCTCACATGTCAACTCAAACATCTAAGTCCAAAATCCTATCTAAATATCATCTGAATCAGATATGGGTGAGGCTCCAGGTATGATTCATCCTGAGGCAGATTCCCCTCCAGCTGTGTGAACCTGTGAAATCAAATAAGTTATGTGCTTCCAAAATACGATGGTGTGACCAGTGTAGGATAGACAGCCCACCCAAAGAGGGAAAAACAGGAAAGAAGTAAAGAGTAACAGGTCCCCAGCAAGTCCAGAACCTTAAGGCTCAAGAATAATCTCTTCCCTCCAAGGCCCTGGGACTGAGTTCCCACTTTCCAGACACACTGGAAGGCGTTAGGCCCCCTTGGCTTTGCTGGGCACAGTCCACGCTGCAGCTCTCCAGGGCTGGAACAGCAAGCTGATGGCTCTGCCAGCCTGGAGTTTTGGGGGCAGCTCCGCCTGCATAGGTCCACTAGGTCCCACCCCCAAGTCACCCTCTGCCTGGGTCTTGGTGGCTCGGAAGGTCCATCCTTGGAAATCTAGGTTGAGAGAGCCACGTCCTCACAGCTTTGTGGGTATATGTGTGCTGCATGGGGGCCCACCACATGCATCTGGGGCTGCCTAGGAGCACAGGGACATGTGGGGAGCAGAGACCAAGTGTGAGGCTGTGAGGCACACTGGGCAGCAGTGGCTCCTTTGAAACTGTCCTGCTTCACAGGCCCTGGCACTCTGGCCTTGGATGGGAGCAGTGGCCTGACGGCCTCTGAAATGCCCTCGGTGTCATTCTCCCATTGCCTTAACAGGTCCTGCCTTTTGTTTAGGTGACTGACTGACCTCCTCATTCTCTTGGTGAACAGCGCTGGACTTCTGAACTAGCCTGTCCTTCTACTCCCCCAGGCAAATGTGACCACACATTTCATATTCTCTCCTGAATAGGCTTTCTCATTTTTAAGACCTGGACAGACTGAAAATTTTTCAAATTTTTTAAGTCCGCTTCCCTTTCCATTAACAATTCCATCTTTAAGTCACTTCTCTCTTCTCTCATTTTACTGAAAACAGTCACGAGAAGCCAAGCCACACCTTCACACTGCACCTGGGAATTTCCTCAGCCAAATGTCCAATTTCATCGCTCACGAGTTCTAGCTTCTACAAAACACGAGAACACGTAATCCAGCCAAGTTCTTTGCCACTTTAGAACAAGGATGGCCTTCCCTCCATTGTCCAGTAACATGACCCTCATTTCCACCTAGACCTCATCACAGTGGCCTTCACTGTCCATATGCCTATCAAAAATCTGTTCAGGACTGGGTTTGCGCTAAGAAAATTGAGGCTTTCTCTACACCTCTCCTCTTTTCTTTCTGAGCTTTCACCAGAATTGCCCTCAGTGGTTCATTCATGGCAATGTAGGCTTTTTCTAGCATGCATCTCAAAATGCTTCCAGCCTCTACTCATTACCCAGGTCTAAAGCCGGTTCCACATTTGTAGGTATTTGTTACATCAGCACCTCCACATCCCAGTACCAATTTCATGTCTGAGTCCATTCAGGCTGCTATAACAAAATACCATAAACTGGGGCTTCCCTGGTGGCGCAGTGGTTGAGAGTCCGCCTGCCGATGCAGGGGACGTGGGTTCGTGCCCCGGTCCGGGAGGATCCCGCATGCCGCGGGAACGGCTGGGCCCATGAGCCATGGCCGCCGAGCCTGTGCGTCCGGAGCCTGTGCTCCACAACGGGAGAGGCCACAACAGTGAGAGGCCCATGTACCGCAAAAAAAAAAAAAAAATTACCATAAACTGGTGAGTCATAAACAATAAACATTATTTCTCGTGGTTTTGGAGGCTAGAAAGTCCAAGATCAAAGCACCTGGCAGATGTGATGTCTGTGGTGAGCCCTCTTCCTGTTCACAGATGTCTAGCTTCTCACTGTGTCCTCACATGTGATCTCTGGGGTCTCTTTTATAAGGGCACTAATCCCATTCCAAAGGCTCCACCCTCACAACCTAATCACCTCTCAAAAGGTCCCACCTCCAAATACCATCACATTGGGGACTAGGAGTTCAGTATATGAACTTGAGGGGAACACAGACATTCAATCTATAGCTGTGGAACCCCAATAAACAGGCAGCAGTCCCCAAGCTTTACCTGAGAGACTTTCAAGTTGGCAGCCAAGACTCTGCACCCACCACTCCTGGCCTGTCACACCTCCACAGCCTCCTCCACTACTTTGATCCACAAGACAGTGGATCAGTTGGGAGCATTTCATCACCAAGAAAAGGTTGAGGACTCCTCCTGGGCAGCACTTGAAACCTTAAGAGGGCAGTTCTACTCTGATGGGCTTATGTTGAGAAATCCACGTTTTGTTAAATATGTTGTAATTTGTCTTAAAATGATGTTTTGTGTTATATTTCCATACATACAGGAAGTGTAAGTATATCCCAATAATGGGTTTTCATTTGTTAAAAGAGAATGGTTCTTAACTTTGCATGCCAGCAGTAGTAGATGGTTGCAGTAAAGGACAGTTCTCATGATGAAGAGACCACAATAAGGCAGTTAATTAAGAAGGAGTAAACTTATAAATTAGAAAAGGGAGCAAGAATTAAGAGAAAATTTAGTGCAAGTAGGAAACTTAAATGTTCAGCAACCAACAATCAGAGAGTTTGTTGAACTCAGAAACTGATCTTGCTAGGTTTTTGAAGGTTAAGACCTGTGGAGCTAATAGTTGGCAGGTGTTATGGACGATGTTTGTGTCCCCACAGAATTCATGGGTTGAAGCCCTAACCCCCAATGGGATGGTGTTTGGAAGTGGGGCCTTCAGAAGGTAACTATGTTTAGATGATGTCATGAGGGTATAAAAAATATAAAATTCAACCAAGTAAATTTGAAGATCTAATTGGCTTTGTTCAACAATTCATGAATCGGGCAGCATGAGGGGTTGTACAAAATGCAAAGTTTTTATAGAAGGAACAGAGGGAGCTCTTAGCAAAAGGAAAGAAAGGATTATTTTTAGACCAGGATATCTTCTTTTGGGGAGGCAGGGAGAGACACCAAGGGTTTATCATGCAAGTCCTCATCTAAAACATAATTAAGGTCTATCCTATTATCAAGAACAACCTTGGCCAGAGAGTCTAAGGATCTTTGCTGGGCAACTAATACCTTAACAACAGAATCTGCAATGTCTTCAAGAAATAATGAGGGGTTTCTGATCGTATTCCCATTTGTATCTATTCCTAATCAGGGAATGAACTTATTCACAGGGATTGCTGTGTTTATTCATTTAAGCCAGGGGTCAGTTATAGATTTTCTCCTAGCCTGAAACAGTCATCCTAAATTCTAGAGGTAACCCCCTGTCCACCCCTGGCCTTGGCAGGGGCCTGAGAGATACGGATACTTGTGTTATCTTTCCAGGTCAATGCCAGAGTGAAGGAAAAAAATAGAAAGCATTCTTGGTTAAAGAATGAAGTCTTGATCCATTGTCTTGGGCGGAAATATTCTGCGTTGATGTCAGCTACTTCTCCTCTTTGTCAATTTGATTAGGAGATCTCCAGCATTTGTACAGGACCAAGTGTCAGGTGGAGTCTTGGTCAGCTGTGACATGTGTACCCAAGACTCAAATCTCTGAAGTTTGATTGCTGTCTGCACAGTGAGGAGGACCTGGTACAGTCCCTTCCAGGGAGACTTAAGGGCAGTCTTTGTTCTAAGTGATTCCAAATCCAAAGGGTGGGAGAAAATTGGAAATGTTAGTTGGAGAGTCATGGCCAAATATTTGAGGAAACTAGAAGAATTCAGGATCCAGTCCAGTTCACTGGTACAACAAGACCTCAAAGATAATTAGTAGGACTAGAATCTAATTTCTACGAAAGTGCAAACATAATTTTTCTCTTTAAAATGCTCCCACTTTTTTTTTTTTTAACCAAGGAAAATCACAGTAAAACTAATTTGTTCAACAGTAAGTACGAAAATAAGAATGCTCACTGAGAGGTTCTGAATTCTGGAAAGATCAGGTAGGAAGAAAAAGTAAATGTTTCATCGTTGTTCACAAAGGTATATCTTACCAAATTGTCAATAGCTTAAAAGAAAAGATTTCTTTACATCTGGAAAAAACATTTTAAGAACGAGCAATATTTTAAACACAGTCATAAAAATTATAATCATCCTCATTAGTTCATTTAGTCTCATGTTATGAGTTCTTGTTCTGCTTGAATCCAGTTTGTCCATTATTTCTCTCAGCCTTGCTTTATGATCGAGGGTGATAGGGACAGTGAGAATTCCCAGAAGTTTGCAAGGTTTTTGTTAAGGCTCATATGGTTTGCCCAGTGATGTGGGTGGCTCGATCATTGGAGATTGTGGAAGGTATTCTCCATATGAGGAACACATTCTCTAACAGTTTCTTTGCCACTGTAAGAGCATCAGCCTCGCAGCAAGGGAATGCTTCAGCTCATCTGGAAAACATACTTAAAATTACAGGAGCATACTGAGAGCCCACGCTAAGTGGCAGTTGAGTAAAGTCCAGCTGCAGGTGTTCAAGTGTCCGGAGGGAGGAGGTCTGAGGCCTCTCTCTAGGGACAAAAATTGTTTTTTGTTTTTAAATGAGCTAGGTAACTAAAGGAATTCAAACAGAAAAAGAAAAATAGGGTTTGCCAGGGAGCCAGGAAGAACCAAGAGGCCATCTTAGGTTTCTCAACGGCCATTGTTTACCCATCTTAATTTCTCTGACTCAGGAGCAGACTGTTGTCATGTTTCAAAGATATCGAGATGACAAAAGCCCGGCCACGAGGGGTCATTTTTTGCAGAAGCAGAGTAGACTTCATCCACACGTGCCACAATCTTTATAGATTCTATTGCTGCTGCCCTTGCACGAAAGTCAGGCAGGGCGTTCCTCTGATACTCAGGTTCAGACCTTATAATGTGAGCATCAGTTTTGATTACAGACAACATTTTATACCAGGGCATATCAGACTTCTAGGAATTTTACATAATTTCTGGAACACTTATAAAATCCACCTATGTAGAAACAACATAAAGAAGGCTTAATGTTACTTATTTGACAGTGTTTCCCATGTAATTTAACACATCAAGTAAACCTAATTCGTTTTAAAAATCTTTTGGAATATTCCAGAGACCCTCTGGAAAAATCTCAAAGTTCTCCCAGGTCAAAAAGACTTCATTTTTATAATTTAATTTTGGGAAGTTTGTCCAAAATGTCAAAGTTTTGGACACTTAACTAACTAGGATCACAGAACAATATGAAACAATACTTAATTGTCCGTTTAGCAGATGAAAGAAAATTAAGTTCTAGTTTTACATAAGTACAGTGTTGATATTAAAGGTTAATTTTTTTTTTTTTTTGCGGTACGCGGGCCTCTCACTGTTGTGGCCTCTCCCGTTGCAGAGCACAGGCTCCGGACGCTCAGGCCCAGCGGCCATGGCTCACGGGCCCAGCCGCTCCGCGCCATGTGGGATCCTCCCGGACCGGGGCACGAACCCGTGTCCCCCGCACCGGCAGGCAGACCCTCAACCACTGCGCCACCAGGGAAGCCCTAAAGGTTAATTTTCAAAAACCTCATAACAATAATTCAATTTTAGCCAGCTTGATTACACAGGGTAAAATCCTCTTTCTCTCTTCAGCCTTTTGAATACCTTTAGTTTGTCCTTCATTACCAGAAGTTCCATTTTAGACAACATTACTCTCATTTCCCTTAACAAAAATGCATCTTCATTCCTTATACCTTTTCTTAACCAAAAAACACATCACACAGAGTTGCTTCTCTTATTATTTCCAGTAGTTTTCATTGCATATATTAATTAGAATTCTTCACCTTTAGAAAGTTTAATTTCTAGTGAAAACTAAGAAGTAAACAATTATAAATGGTCTTTTATATTAGCATTCTGTGGCTTTATAAATACTTTTTATAATTTCTAGAAACATCTTTTTCATAGACAGTTGCTCAGTGTGGCATCAAACATGTTTACTAATAGATCCGAATTTATCTTTAGTTTCTCTGTAATAAGAAGCCCAAAATCAATAAACCTATGTTCAGTAATTGTTTCAGTACTTTTTTTTCTTATTTGAGGATGACCTAAATAGTCAATGAATTTTTATCATTTAACTTAGTCTTAGCAAAACTTTAAGATTTTAGGTTACTGAAAAGATTTGGGAAACTGATTTGAAAAGTTCACCTAAAATTTTTTATCCTACTTCTATTTACTTAATTTACTTGCTCTTAACAATTATGTTTAGATTACTTATGAAAATTTTATGATACCACGTTATTTTTCTTGCTAACAAACTTGTAAGCCTAGGTAGAATAAAAGTATTATATTTAATGCTGATAATTCTAAACACATGTCTGTTTTAATTAAACCAACAAATTGAAACTAGCTTTTATATACTAATTATCTTAGATCTTGTGAACTTGAAAACATTAGGGTTAGTTTCTGTTATATTTTTGAGAACTTTGCAATGCCCAATCCTTACACGCTTGTCTTCAAACCAACTACATAGAGCTTTTTTACAAATTAATTTTGTCAATACCATCCAGAGGTAGAAAAATACCATAATTCTACAACACATATATTTGGAAACACATAGATGCAAACAGGTGATCTTAGAAGACAGTTTAATTCCCTAAATTTCAAATGATCTTTTTCCCACTTTTTGTTTTCCTTCTGATAATAATTATCTCCCTGCAGTTTGTACTTTAATGAGATTACCTAGATAGGAGTTCACATTTATATATCAAAGGCACAGACACAAGCTTTTGAGATAAACAGGAGAGGTTTGAGGACTGGCAGAAGAGATTGGTGGACTTAGAATTGTTTCTGAAGCCACATCTCTGGTGCTATAAAGACTAGATTTGTAAAACAAGAACAGCTGTTTTTAATACCTCAAAGAATTGGGTTGCCACTTAAATGATACCTAAGGACTGACACACGCATCCACCTAGTGTTGGAATGTTTCTTTCCTTCTGAGTACATTTAGCTTAGGGGAGAAGGCCTAAAAAATCAGGCTCTGAATATCAGCTTCCAATTTGGCCAATTTTCGGATCATAAATTTATTAAATCCTTTCAAATATCTTGTCAGGTTTTAGCCAGAACAAATAATAAATATTTGTAGCAATATTGAATGGCCCCATCAATTTTAATTTTAGTTTCCCCTTGGCCGTTTGAGGGAATAACATAGCAGTTTACCAGGAAATCCCTCAGAATCCTGTAAACTTTGGAAGGGGCCCAGACAGGGACACTTAAGTTGATATTGAAGAACTTGCACAGGACCTTTGAGGATAATCTCTTTTCCAGTGCCCCGGTTGATTATAATTGAGACATCAATTTCTGAGCCAGTGTTTTGATAATGGACCTCTCGAGTGTGTAGTGGGGGAGGCCTAGGTGTGGTTTTGGGTCCCTGGCTCTGGAGCTGTTGTAGCTGTAAAGCTATTAACTTGGCAGATTTCTGTTTGTGATCCTGCTCCAGGATCCTTTCAAAATGCACAGCTCGGGCTTCCCTGGTGGCGCAGTGGTTGAGAGTCCGCCTGCCGATGCAGGGGACACGGGTTCGTGCCCCGGTCCGGGAGGATCCCACATGCCGCGGAGCGGCTGGGCCCGTGAGCCATGGCCGCTGAGCCTGCGTGTCCGGAGCCTGTGCTCCGCAACGGGAGAGGCCACAACAGTGAGAGGCCCGCGTACCGCAAAAAAAAAAAAAAAGAAAATGCTCAGCTGTAGTCACAACTTCAGTCAGGCTTATGGCACCCCATCTTACATTCTGCCTTTTTATAATGGCTTGTGAAAGATCAGTTGCTATTTTGTGAGCCCTTTATCGTTGTGGATCTGGAATATCATCCTTGGGGTTTTGCCCTCTTGCTTCCTGCATCTAATTTTGGGCTTTCCCAGGTCCTACTGATGCCAAAAGCTTGGCCTCTGTGCATTGGTGCCGAATCAAATCTCGGAGACAGAGTTTTAGGTGACGCAGAAAAGAATAGCTTTATCACTTTGCCAGGCAAAGGGGGACACAGCAGGCTCCTGCCCTCGAAAACTATGTGTCCCAAGCCGGGAGGATTTGATGAGGAGTTTTTTGGGTTTTTTTAATTAATTAATTAATTTTTAACATTTTTATTGGAGTATAATTGCTTTACAATGGTGTGTTAGTTTCTGCTGTATAACAAAGTGAATCAGCTATACGTATGCATATATCCCCATATCTCCTCCCTCTTGCGTCTCCCTCCCACCCTCCCAATCCCACCCCTCTCGGTGGTCACAAAGCACCGAGCTGATCTCCCCATGTGATGCCGCTGCTTCCCACTAGCTATCTATTTTACATTTGGTAGTGTATATATGTCCATGCCACTCTCTCACTTCGTCCCAGCTTACCCTTCCCCCTCCCCATGTCCTCAAGTCCATTCTCTAGTAGGTCTGTGTCTTTATTCCCATCTTACCCCTAAATTCTTCATAACCTTTTTTTTTTCCCTTAGATTCCATATATATGTGTTAGCATACGGTATTTGTTTTTCTCTTTCTGACTTGACTTCACTGTGTATGACAGACTAGTTCAAGGGTGGGGGTGCTGACGAGATTAGGGTGTGAGCAGGGCCTGCAGTCTTCTAGTCTGTTCTCAGGTGATCTCCATGAGCTTCTCTGGCTCCTTTAATCTCTGGTGGTTTCTTGGCTACTCCTTCCTTGATTAGCAACTGTTCAAATCTGCCCTTTGGAACTCAAGGAGGGTCACAGAGGCTGGAGTCTTCCCTGCAAACAAGAAATGGGGGACAGAGAGGCTCCCATGGGGACCTGCTCAGTTTCACTGCCGACATGTATACAAGCTGATACAGATCTGGCAGCCCAGGGTCATAGGCCCTGAAAATAACTCTAAATTCTTCAAAACCTTTTGGGGTTCCTCCCTAGGTTTAGGAAATTCTTTTACTCTCTGTGAGGCGGTTCATCAGTAACCTTGGGTAGTTTTATTATAAACGGTAACTGCCTAATATTCTCTTCAGAGTGGAAAGGCAGTTCAGAGTTAGTAAAACATGAATGAGTTCTCAGGTGAAAAAGGAAAGAAGGAAGCAATAGAAATGTCAGTAATCTTTTTGCTTTAGGTACCTCTTGTATCTTTTTTTTTTTTTGTATTGAAAAATCATGTTTATTGATTAGACAAAGAAATACAAGATAACTGTTGGTTTTAAACTAAAGTTATTTTCCAGTTGGGTCTAAGAAATAATTAAGGTGTTAAGGTTTAATGCATGATTTATTTTCATTAAATCACTTTGGAACTTCATCCTTTACATTAAAATGTGTTTGTCAAATTAGGATTTTTGATTTGGAGACCAACAAGAAATATTGTTTTAGTTTTTGTTATTTATTATATTTAGCATAGAGTTTGTGCTCATTAAAGTATATTATGATTTGTCTGTATTATAGCATAAAATAAGAAAAAGGAATATTCATTCAATACAAATAAAATGGATGAATTAGAGTCAATTTAACATTTTGTGTAATTTTCTCAGTTGGTTGGTTAGTAATTTAGTGATCTTTGTGTAATGATTTTTTTTTAACATCTTTATTGGAGTATAATTGCTTTACAATGGTGTGTTAGTTTCTGCTGTATAACAAGTGAATCAGCTGAACGTATACATATATCCCCATATCTCCTCCCTGTTGCATCTCCCTCCCACCCTCCCTATCCCACCCCTCTAGGTGGTCACAAAGCACCGAGCTGATCTCCCTGTGCTATGCGGCTGCTTCCCACTAGCTATCTATTTTACATTTGGTACTGGTACCTCTTGTATCTTTAATTTTGTATCAGCTTTTTGCACAGAATCTTTCAATGAAGCTATTGACATTTTGGAATTTTGAAATCTTTTGTAGGCTTTTGCATAGCCTTGGCTTTAAAGTGTGCTTTTTAAATGATCTTATCGGTTTGGAATGTTCCGCATAGGACCATTGTAATTCCCCTGAGTGCTGGTAGCAGTTTGGTAGGTTCTTGGCCACCAATAGAGTTTAACCCATATCGCAGCCATGTCTAGCTGCAAATGGGGTGCAGATCACATTTCTATTTGATCATATTTTGGAGCCCCCAACATGATGGCTACAAAACCAAGCTCTCAGGACATAAAACAAGCTTCTACACAAAATAAGGCAAACATGTGCACCTTAATATGTCAGCAGTAACCTAGAGATGTTACTGCATCCTGTCTTTTGACAGTTCCCTACGTGGAATCTGGGGAAGGATTCCAAACAAATGGGGAATTGCAGCCTAAACCATCAGCAGTTCCCATCATGGAATCTGGGAACAGAATCAAGGGCTGGGGTTTTCCACTACTGGCAATAACCAAAAGATATTACTGAATTCTGGGAATTGTGGTCTGAAAGGCTAGGGGCTTGGCTCTGGGCAGAGCTGTCTGCCAGCTCAGCTGAGCTCCAGACAGAATCCACTACTAGATTAAGCTGACCTGCCGTGTAAAGGAAAGCCAATTAGGTTGGGAGCTTGAACACAAAAAGAGTGGAGCTCGGGACTTCCCTGGTGGTGCAGTGGATAAGAATCTGCCTGCCAATGCAGGGGACACGGGTTCGAGCCCTGGTCTGGCAAGATACCACATGCCGTGGAGCAACTAAGCCCATGCACCACAACTACTGAGCCTGCACTCTAGAGCCTGTGAGCCACAACTACTGAGCCTGCGTGCCACAACTTCTGAAGCCTGCGTGCCTGGATCCTGTGTTCCACAGCAAGAGAAGCCACCACAATGAGAAGCCCGCGCACCGCAACAAAGAGTAGCCCCCGCTCACTGCAACTAGAGAAAAGCCCGCATGCAGCAATGAAGACCCAACGCAGCCAAAAATAAATAAATTTTTTTAAAATTAAAAGTCAAAAAAAAAAGAGTGGAGCTCAATCAAGAGGAGCTTAACATGGCCCTAGGAAATGGTGGGAAAAAGAGTGAACTCAGAAAGGTTCTCTGTGCGTCATGCCTATGTATTTGGTTACCCCCAAGTGCCACTGGAAACTCACTTCAATCCCATCACTGCTACCAAATATGTAAAAAACAGAACAAAACAAAATTCAACCAATAGAAAGAATAGAAAGATCTAATTGTCTTTAGATTTGTGAATCAGGCAGCATCCCGTCTAGCAACTGGAAAGGTGCTCCAAGGAGTTGTACAAAATGGAAGGCTTTTACAGGAAGAAGGGTGGGTAAGGGAGCTATTAGCAAAAGCAAAGAAAGGATTATTTTTAGGCCAGGACACCTTCTTTTTTGGGGGAAGGGAACTGCAAGGGTTTTTTCATGCGGATGCATCCTCCTGAGGGGGATGAAGACAGCCTATCTGATAGATTACCTTACTGGTGTTTGACCAGAAAATTCCAGACTCATTGATTAAGATTACATTTCTGGGGAAGGTCACAACTGCAATTAAGTCAGTTATTAAGTCTAGGTTTGCTATCATGGGCTTTAGCACAAGTGATGCCATTTTGGACCTGTGGTTTTCTCTTTAACACTGACTAAGACATCAGGTTTATTATGAATTTGATTAATTTGTTCCAGTGAATGAGTCCTTTTTTTAATAGTTACTGAATTTTTTTGCTGTTATAAACTCTTGTTTCTTTTATTTGTAGATTATTGGTATCCAGAGTTATCAATTGTTTCCTTGTAGCTGAATCTGCTGGGTTATATATTTCAGATCATTGTTTGTACTATGTATCACACCTTTCCAGTAACTGGTAGCAGCAAAACTAGAATGCCCAGGTGACAATGAAGACATCACGAGAATTCCCATAAAGTGAGAGATGTTTTTAGACTTCCGGATCTTTAATATGTTCACCTGATATATAAGTCTAGTCCTTTTCTTGGTGAATGAAAGTTGAAGTTGTTAAAAATATGTTCTTGTTAGAATGTGTGGTATTGATGTAATGATTGAAACCCTGTTTTGTTTTTTTGTTTTTTTTGCAGTAGTCGGGCCTCTCACTGTTGTGGCCTCTCCCGTTGCGGAGCACAGGCTCCGGACGCGCAGGCTCAGCGGCCATGGCTCACGGGCCCAGCCGCTCCGCGGCATGTGGGATCTTCCCGGACCAGGGCACGAACCCGTGTCCCCTGCATCGGCAGGCAGACTCTCAACCACTGCACCACCAGGGAAGCCCTGAAACGCTGTTTTTGCCCTCAGGGTGTTCATCCTTGTTCTCAGATAGAAAGCTGACCTGGGAGGGGGATTCTAAATATTGACTGGATTCAAATTGTGAATAGTTTCTGCTTCATCTGTTTCAAGTATAGCAAATCATTCTAAGTTTGATTCCAAATATTTTGCATGTAACCAATGATCTCAATCTCTTTTGAGACTAATATTATTTCCTAATGACCAACTATTCCTTCTGAGATTAGATGGCATTTTTAAGTGACATATCCCTCTGATTCTTTCTTAGAAAGAAAGCAGGCCACTTTAGATAATCCCATCACTTTCTGGTAAGGATTTTTTTATTACTGATTTTATTTATTCTCAGAAGCACCTGGAAATTATTCCTCCACCACTCCTGATCTGCTATCTGGAACCGTGGTTCTGTGGTGAACTATGTGGCTGGGCCAGTTATCCAGCCATCAGGATCAACTGGACTTTCAGCCTTCTCCCGCTACACAGGTCTCTGGATTCCCTGAGTTATCTCGTGTTCTCATGGCTTCCCCTCACTCTTTCTGGAGCCCTGAGAAGCAGAGTTAAGTAACGGTTAAAAGCATGGGTTCGAGTTTCAGACAGATCTCAGTTTAAATCTTGGCTCTGCTAGGTAAATATTATGTAACATTGGGAATGATTCTTTCTTCATCTATAAAAGGGGCATTCTTGGGAATTTCCTGGTGGTCTATTGGTTAGGACTTAGCACTTTCACTGCCATGGGCCTAGGGTTCAATCCCTTGTCGGCGAAGTAAGATCCCGCAAGCCGCTCACTTATGCAGTGGTCATGGGGGTTAAAATGAGATGATGTTTGTGAAGTACCTGAGAGTACCTGCACATGGGAAGGATGCACTAAATATCAGTTTCCTACATATCAGACCCATTCTTCTGCTTGCTTTTCCAAGTTTCAGTTCAAAACTGACCTCAGGTAGCTGTCCCGTTGGAACAAATTTAACAAGGATTCACGCATTGATATCAATTAACTGCTAATACTGAGTTTCAGGGAAGTTATGCATCTTTCCTAAGATGGTAGAGTAAATGGCCAAGTCAAGGGCCAAACGCAGGGTGGTCCGCATGCCTTTGACCACTCCACCAGACAGCCTCCCAGGAGCTGCTGCCAAACCCACACACATGAGGAGCTCCACTCAGAGGCAGTTTGAGATAAAGAGCAGAGTGGACGCCCAACAGCCAAAAATAAGCAAAAGTCCTTCATCAAAGGATTTACAGTATCCTCTCTCGACAGCAGGGAGGAAGCACAACCATTTCTCCACACACTAGCTGATACTGAATATTATTGGCCTTTGTTACCTTTGACTTGCTGATGAATGAAAACTATCACTTTGCTGGACATTTGTATCAATATTTCTTCTTCAGTAGTAGTTTACATTTGATTTTGACTGATTTCTAATGTCCATTCATTCAAAGGCATTTTCTAAAGGAAATAAGAAAATAGCTTACTGATAAAATGTCATCTAGAGGACCTAACAACAGATTTTTGATACGCTAGTATTATTATTAAAAAGTAGTGAGCAGCTGTTTTCTGATAAAATCAAAATAACAGAAAATATGTTTCAGATGCTGTTGCATGATATTTTGAGTAAGAAAAACAGAGATATCATAAACCCCTAGAGCCAGACAGAAGTTTCCAACAGACCTACACCATATGTTAGGTCTCTGGTCAATATTAGGTGCCGTATGTGTGTCAGTCATTTTTCTCTCTTAGGTAATTGTGTTTTCTTCAAGTTGTGCCATTTTCTTAATGCACTGCACTCTCAACATTGGGACCTGAGCATCTAGACAGAAGTAGTATCTTTCTGCAGTTTGTTTTTCAACAATTAGTATTACAGAGCCTGAGGTTAGGGACGATGCCCAAGGCTTGAGACCTCATAAAAACATATGTATACGTTGTTTACTTGCGCAAATATGTACGTATCCATACAGACCTCTTTTAGTAGAATGGTGTGTTGGGGCAAATGCACCATTAACTAAAATATTTCACATACTAAAGCACAAAGTGAATCTCAACAAGTCTCAAAGAACTTTTGTACACGAGAGAGACTATCCTCTGAGTAGAATGCAGTTAAATTAGCAATAATTAATCAAAAGATATCCTCTACATACTTTTGGACTATTAAAGACCTTGTAATTCATGAGTCAATAAAAAAAATCATAATTGAAATCTTGGTTTTGAATATAGAAGAAATTCCAAATAAAATACTTGCATATTGAACCCGCCAATATGCTAGAAAAATATATCAGAACCAATTATTATTTAGCCTAAGAATACAAAAATGAGTTACCATTAGAAACTCTATTAAAGTAAGTTAGCACATTAACAATTAATTGGGATATTACATTATAAATTAAGAGAAAAAATGATGGCCTATTAAGATAAAAATTGGGGGGAATTGGTTATGATATGGAAAAAATAAGATGAGGTCCCAAATTCACACTACACACAAAAATAAACTCCAAATGGTTTCAGAGATTCAACTTGAAAAGTAAACTTGAAGTCTTCTGAAAGAAAATCTAGTTAAATTTATTTATGACATTAGGCTAAAGAAAGATTTCTTGAACACAACATTAAATGAACAAAACATAAAAGAATAGATTAATAAAATTTATTAAATTATTATTTTTAGAAAACTGATTCAATGAAAATATCCCCTATAAACAAACAAACATACACAAGTTACAAACTGGGAGAGGATATGCAACGTAATTAGCAAAAAGGAATTCATATAAAGAATGTATTGTAAAAGTCCCCCAACCCAGTTGGAAGATGGTCAATGGATTGTTATTTAGTGACCTATAAACATATTAAAATATGCTTACCATGAACTAGCAATATGATAAAATTTCACACCTACCAGTTGGAAGATATTCTGGTAATACTAAGTGTTGGTGAGGAAGTGGGAAATGGGAGCTCGTATACTGCTTGTGGGAATATAAATTAGTACAATCACTTTGCAGAGCAATTTAGGAATATCCACTAAAATTGAAGAAGCACATACCTGGGAGACGAGGGACTGTTATTTTTGTAGCAGATCTTATGGAGCGACTTGATTCTCAAAACCATGAAAAATACAATTGAATAAAATTTTAAATATTAATTTAAAATAAAAAGAATAACAAGGAACAATGCCTGGGAATGTAGGCTGAAGCCAAACTTTAAAAGCCCCTGAATATTAAACCAAACTCTATTTGTAATTGATTCAGGTAGTAATGGTAAGTTACTGGATGGTTTGAACAATGAAATAAAGCTATTCTTTAAGACTGTCTTGCCAATATGTGGAAAATAATTTGGAGAGGTCAGTGACCAGTAAGGAAACATTGCATTAGTCCAGGAACAGACTCTAAAAAGCTGAATTAGGGGATGGTGCTAGGAATTAAAAGAGAAGATAATATAGATTCTAGAAATATCCCATCTGCTGAGTCTACCTGCTGCCCTGCACTGCTGTTGGTGCTAGTACAATACCTCTGCCCCACTCAGGACACCCTCAATCTCACTTGTCCTATGGTTCCCTCAGCCCTTAGAGCTTCCAGGCCCTTTTGGACAAAGTAGCCTGTAAGATCAATGCCTAACTCACAACCTTATCCTCCTGGCCTTCTGAGGTCAGCCCCTAGGCCCAATGAGTATCATCTCACTCTTTTGGAAGATAACTTTACTGAATTGCCTTACATGCACACCAAAGAAGCAAACTGACTCCTCAATTTTCTCTTCATCATTGGTTTTATGAGCACCCTGTGATCTACCTTCCATAAATCAAGCACAGTCTCAATGATTAAAGCCATCACTCTGGCAAGAGAGTTAATATCCTGTGAACTAGCAAATTATTTCTATACATATGTCCCAGAGAAACGGTCACACATGTGAACACAAAAACATATGTGAGGATGTTCATTATAGTACTTTTCTTCAGCAAAATGCTGAGAACAATTTTAATGTGTCTCAAAAGAGGATAATATTCATACAGTGGAATACAATAGAGCAGCTAAATAGATGAGAAAAACACTGCATTTGTAGAGTGATGAATCTCTAAAGCTGAGGAAAATAAAGTCCCAATTGGGACAACAGTTTTGAAAATATAGGTAATAAAAGTATAGCAACATACAAGGGAAGGATTGACATCCACCACAGGCCAGCAGTGTCCCTGGGTACCGAGAGAAAGGAACAGTGTGGACTAGGTAGGGATTTGGCTATTTTTTTTTTATATTTGATTTCTCTAAAGAATGTAAAGCCAGTATGATTACATGTTAATATTTGCTAATGGGGGATGGTAATAAAACAGGGTCCATTATATTATTTTATATACTTTTCTGAATGCTTAAAACAATTAAGGAAACAAAAAGGCAAATCATGTGCTTTCGAGTCAAACTGACCTTAGGGAGTTTTTTGTTTGTGGGTTTTCCTCCTTTTTTTCCTTCCTTTCTTTTTCTTTCTTTCTCTCTTTCCTTCTTCCTTTCTTTTGTTTTTATTTATTTTTAAATTTAATTTTATTTTATTGTGACAAGAACACAGCATGAGACCTACCCTCTTTTTTTTTTTCAGTTTTTAAAGTTCTTTTTCATATTCTTTTCCATTTTGGTTTCTCACAGGATATTGAATAGAGTTCCCTGTGCTATACAGTAGGACCTTGTTTTTTATCCATTCTGTATATAGTACTTTGCATCTGTTAACCCCAAACTCCCAATCCATCTCTCCCCCACTCCCCTCCCCCTTGGCAACACAAGTCTGTTCGCTATGTCTGTGAGTCTGTTTCTGACTTGTAAATAAGTTCATTTGTGCCATATTTTAGAGTCCACATATAGGTGATACCATATGATATTTGTCCTTCTCTTTCTGACTGACTTCACTTAGTATGATAAGCTCTAGGTCCATCCATGTTGCTGCAAACGGCATTATTTCATTCTTTTATATGGTTAAGTAGTATTCCATTGTATATATCTACCACATCCTCTTTATCCATTCATCTGTTGATAGACATTTAGTTTGTTTCCATGTCTTGGCTATTGTAAATAGTGCTGCTCTGAACGTTGGGGTGCATGTATCTTTTTGAATTATAGTTTTGTCTGGATATATGCTCTGCCCAGGAGTGGGATTGCTGGATCATATGGCAACTCTATTTTTAGTGTTTTGAGGAACCTCCATACTGTTCTCCATAGTGGCTGCACCAATTTACATTCCCACCAACAGTGTAGGAGGGTTCCTTTTCTCCACACCCTCTCCAGCATTTATTGTTTGTGGACTTTTTAAGGATGGCCATTCTGATTGGTGTGAGGTGGTACCTCGTTGTAGTTTTGATTTGCATTTTTCCGGTAATCAGTGATGATGAGCATCTTTTCATGTGTCTATTGGCCATCTGTGTGTCTTCTTTGGAGAAATGAGACCTACCCTCTTAACAATTTTTAAGGGTACAATGCTGTATTGTATGATAAGTAAAATGTTGTAGAGCAGATCTCTAGAACTTTGGTTTATCACCCCCCATTTCCCCCCCGTCTGCAGCCCCTGACCACAACCATTCCATTCTAACCTCCGTTCAGTTTTCCTTAGTGGCTGTACCATTTTACATTCCTACCAACAGTGTACAAGGATTCCAATTTCTCCACATCCTCACCAACACGAGTTATGTTTTTTGTTTTTTTGTTATTCTTTTGTTTTTAATAATTGCCATCCCAACAGGTGTGAGGTAATATCCCATTGTGTTTTTGATTTGTATTCCCCCAATAATTAGTGACATTGAGCATCTTTACATATAGCTGGTGTTCATTTGCATGTCTTCTTTGGAGAAATGTCTATTCAATTCTGCAGCCCATTTAAAAAATTGGGTTATTAGGGGTTTTTTTTACTATTAAGTTATAGGATTTCCTTACATATTTTAGAAATTAACCCCTTATCAGATATGTGGTTGGCAAATATTTTCTCCCATTCTGTAGGTTCCCTTTTTGTCTGTCGATTGTTTCCTTTGCTGTGCAGAAGCTTTTTAGTTTGATGTGGTCCCACATGTCTGTTTTTGCTTTGGATGCCTGTACTTTCATGTCAAATCCATAAAAACACTGCCAAAACCAATGTCATGAAGATTTTCCTCTACATTTTCTTCTAGAAATTTTACAGTTTCAAGTCTTACATTTAAATCTTCTATCCATTCTGAGTTGATTTTTGCGTATGGCATATGATAAGGGTCCAATTTCATTATTTGCATATGAATATCAGTTTTCTCAGCATCATTTGTTGAAGAGAATATGCTTTCTCCATTGTGCATTCTTAGCACACTTGTCAAAAATCAATTGTCTGAACATGCATGGATTTATTTCTAGGCTCTTGATTCTGTTCCATTGCTCTGTATGTCTGTCTTTATGCCAGTATTATCATACTGTTTTAATTACTGTAGCTTTGTAATAGACTCGAAAATTAGTAAGTGTGATGCCTCCACCTTTGTTGTTCTTTCCATGATTGATCTGACTATTCATACTCTTTTGTGGTTCCATATGGATTTTAGAATTGTTTTTTTCTATTTCTGTAAAACACGCATTGGGATTTTGATATGGATTATGTTTGTAGATTACTTTGGGTAGTACGACAGTTTGAAAATATTAAGTCTTCCTATCTATTAACATGGCTTTCTTTCCATTTGTTTTTATCTTCTTTAATTTCTTTCAGTAATGTTTTATAGTTTCCAGTGTACAAGTCTTTCATCTCTTTAGTTAACTTTATTCCAAAGTTTTTAAATTCTTTTTGGTGCTATTATAAATGGGATTCCTTTCCTGATTTCTTTTTCAAATAATTTGTTGTTAGTATATAGAAATGCAACTGATTTTTGCATGTTAATTTTGTATCCTAAAGATTTATTGAATTTTTTAAATTGGTTATAACAGTTTTTCATGAAGTCTTTAGGATTCTTGGTATGTAAGAGCATGTCATCTCAAGCAGGGACAGTTTTACTTCTTCCTTTCCAATTTGGATGCCTTTTATTTCTTTTTCTTGCCTAATTGCTCTGCTTAGGGCTTCCAGTACTATCTTGAATACAAGTAACAAGAGTGTGTGTCCTTGCCTTGTTCCTGGTTTTAGAGGGAAGCTTTCAGTTTTTCACCACTGAGTATGAAGTTAGCTCTGGGCTTTTCATAAATACCTTTATTATGTTGAGTTCTTCCTTCTATCCTAGTTTTTTATCATTAAAGGGTTTAGAAGTTTGATGAATGCTTTTTCTGTGTATATTGAGATGATCATGTGACTTTTATTTTATTAATATCGTGTATCTCATTAATTGATTTTTGTATGCTGAATCATCCTTGCATCCCAGGGATAAATCCCACTTGGTCATGGTGTATAATTCTTTTAATGTGCTGTTGAATTCAGTTTGCTAGCATTTTCTTAAGGGTTTTTGCATATACATTTATCAAGGATATTGGTCTGTAGTAGTTTTCTCTTCTTCTGGTGCTTTTGTCTGGTTTTGGTATCACAGTAATGCTAGCCTCAAGAGTTTGAAATGTCCTTTCCTCTTCAATTTTTGAGAAGAGTTAGAGAAAGCTTGGCATTAATTCTTCTTTAAATGTTTAGCAGATCTTATTTTTAAGATAATATCTCGACTTAACAGCTACGTGATTGAGAGAGTAAAAATAGCTACCTCATATCTTTTTTCATCTTTAAATGAGAAAATAGATATAAAGTCCTAACACAGAGTATGGAATATAACGGAAGCTTAATTAAAGGTAGTTTTTCTTTCCCTCTATCTCAGTAGGCATATAAGGAAAACTCAATAAATGCTCATAGAATTTTTAAAACTTATCTACACACACATTGAATTTATATATTACTGTAACAATGAAGCCTTACTTTTAGTTGGTATCTGATATTGGATAGCACCTGATATAAGCTTCCAACTTTTATACAATAAACAACATAATATGTTCTTATTATATAAAATATAAATGTTTCAGACATTACATGAAATTTCTAAAAATCTTATATATTCTGGTATAATGTTATAAGTCATAATTCTAGTTATTACTTTAAAATGTATATCTCAGAAATAACTAAATTTCCTTGTCAATTGCGTTATTATGAACTTTCATCAAATCTTTAACCATGGTCATTTTTTTTTTTTTTTTTTTTTTGTGGTACGCGGGCCTCTCACTGTTGTGGCCTCTCCCGTTGCGGAGCACAGGCTCTGGACGCACAGGCTCAGCGGTCGTGGCTCATGGGCCCATTCGCTCCGCGGCATGTGGGATCTTCCCGGACCGGGGCACGAACCCATGTCTACTGCATCGGCAGGCGGACTCTCAACCACTGTGCCACCAGGGGAGCCCTAACCATGGTCATTTTTAAGTCTTTCGTCATTTACAGACAGTTCTGGGTGTACTCTGATGCTTTTCCAAAAATGTTCCTATAAATGGGTTTCATCTTCAAGGAATTCATGAAAAAGACTCTGACAAGCACAGGTTTCTGGTAACTGACTATCCTGCTGAACTGAATGAATAAGCATTTTCAGAGCTCTAATGGAAAACTGATGAATTCATAAAAGTGCCAACAAAAGATCAAGATAAAAAAAAATTAATTACATGGGACTCAGTGAACTGATGAGGATGATTATAGTTTTTGTGACTTTCTGTTTGAATTAAAAAAAAGTGACACTTTAAAAAATATTTGATTAGTGATTTGTTATGACATTTACAGAATTAAGATAATAAGTTTTTATTCTTTATTAGTACATTAATATATTTTCAAAGTTAACCTTCAGACCTTAAAAATAACATATTTTGGGGAAAGTATATTATCAGAAATTGTTCAATAAATCCAAAAAACATGATTGCAAGAACGTTAATGTCTAACTTGTTACCAAAAAACTATGAAAGCTCTTTTTCTGGAAGGCTTCGATGCAAAATGATTCAGATCCTTTCCAAATATATTTTCTGGAATTATTATTGTCTTATTTTCTGTATTTAACCCTAGATTCTGTGAGTAGAATTCCAAAACATCTGATGGGTATATGAAAATTTTCTATTTGATTTGCATTCTACACCGGGCACTCTATTCTTCTTCCTTTTCATTTACAAGAAGATCACCTAAGTAACACCTAAAATAATGAAATTTAACTTTTGTTTAGACATACTGACTTCCTAAAACATCAAAACTGAGTTTCCAACCTACATCATTTGTTAGACTGGAATTTTGCCAGTGTTATACTTTCCCTTTCAATGTATTATGCATAGGTAAGAACAATGTATAACTGGAAATCGGGGAATATTTCGAACCTGTTTTCAACTGTCCAAATGTTCTGACTTTAACTTAGCAGGTTATACTTAAATATTGATCCTATCCTTGCTATTTAGGAACCACCTTAGCAACATTAATTTTATTAATGACTACTTAAAATACAGTATGATTAAATGTCTTAAACTTACAATTGCACTTACAATAGGAGAGATTTCTTTTTCTCAGTATTATTATAAGGAATTTCCTAATTTTTATAATGTTCAGGTTGATTTTTTAAGTGCCAATACATGCAAATATTTTCATTTGGTTATTTTCACTGGTATATTTTTCTAAATACTATCCTTAAATGGGATTATTTGTTGTATAGTTCACACAAATAAAGGCATTTAAGTTAGTTCATATCAACCACATTAAGTTAGATTTGGTTTATTTGTGGTTCTATGTAGTACTATTGCTTTTCTCCCCACTTTGAAAATGAGATTCTTAAAATAGAAATATTACTAAAATATAACAAAAAAGAAAAGACAGATGAAAGTTACTTTGTATGAAATTTGCCTCTTGCTGTGTAAAATTAGTGACAATAAGGTTTATGATGCTGACGATATATCAGGTAATGGCTGTGGAAATGGCTGGGTGTTTGCACAGGTAGACACGTGCACACACAGAATGAGTGTAACTTGATCTAGATGGAATTTCACTTTGAAAGAAGTAATTTACTGCATATATGATCCATTAGCTCTGATAAAGGGAAAGTATTCCAGAAAAAAATTGTAGTACCTCCTGTAAAGAATTTCTTAGATGAATGTTCTGTGCTATTTTTAACTTTGAACAGATTAGTCTTTTCTTAGGTCCTTGTCAGATAAAAGAAGTCTTCATAAGACTAAAATGAAATTGCATATTTTAAAGTTTATTTGAAGATGAGCTTACTTTGGGTCAAAGATTGAAACGTATTGTGTACTTTAAATGCAAATTATGTAATTGAATATGGAAAATAGTGTGTAACTATTATCAAGGGTCTCTTTCAAAATTAACTCAGCTTGTGGAGTTTGACACAAATTCTTTTCCATGTTGTTGGAGTGACTTCTTGAACTGGCACACTTGTCGTTAATTTGAAAGGAGATTTTAAACGGTCTCAGGGAAAGCTTTCCACCCTCCCACCGCCCATCTGTCTCCCATTCAAGTTGCCACAGCAACTGGCGTCTGCTCTTGCAGATCTTTCCCATTACTTTAGCAATGACTTAGTTCGGCAGGGTGACCTCCCGACTAGACTTCCTAGCTAGAAATTTGTGTATCATTAGCCCTCTCTCACACACACAGCCTCCACACTCCACTGATCACAAATGCCCCTCATATTCTGTCCTTCTCCTTCTTACAGCTGTTTCCTGAACTCTCCGAGGACCACATTTTCACTTTTAGGCTGTTACAAGGCTGTTCCGAAGCTCTCTCTCTTTCATCTCCTGAGTCACTGATCACATGTCTTTTGCTTCAGACACATTAAGTTCTCACCTTTCCTGGAACATTTCTGGCCCTTTCACTACTCTGTGACTTTTTCTTCCTGGCTCTATTTTATTTTATTTTATTTGGCCACGCGGCACGACATGGGGGATCTTAGTTCCCCTACTAGGGATCGATCCCGTGCTCCCGGCAGTGGAAGCGCGGACTCTTAACCACTGGACCGCCAGGGAAGTCCCTGGCTCTAACTCTGCTTAGCCAAAAAAACAAAAAGCCAAAAAACAGAAACTACTCACCGGTCAATATTCGTCTCAAATGCCACCACCTCCTTGAAGCCTTCCCTGACTGACTCTTCTGGGCTACAACAGCATATCTTTTACAGCACATAGCATATTGTAGTACAACAGTTTTGGTTTTTTTTGCGGTACGCGGGCCTCTCACTGTTGTGACCTCTCCCATTGCGGAGCACAGGCTCCGGACACGCAGGCTCAGCGGCCATGGCTCACGGGCCCAGACGCTCCACGCCATGTGGGATCTTCCCGGACCGGGGCACGAACCTGTGTCCCCTGCATCGGCAGGCGGACTCTCAACCACTGCGCCACCAGGGAAGCCCAACAGTTTTTTAAAAAAATAAATTTATTTTATTTATTTATTTTTGACTGCGTTGGGTCTTCGTTGCTGCGCTTCAGCTTTCTCTAGTTGCGGCGAGCGGGGGCTTCTCTTTGTTGCGGTGCGTGGGTTTCTCATTGCAGTGGCTTCTCTTGTTGCAGAGCATGGGCTCTAGGTGCGCAGGCTTCAGTAGTTGTGGCACACGGGCTTAGCTGCTCTGCGGCATGTGGGATCTTCCCGGACCAGGGCTTGAACCCATGTCCCCTGCACTGGCAGGTGGATTCTTAACCACTGCACCACCAGGGAAGCCCTGTATAACTTATTTTTAACTACAGCCTCCCACCCACTAAACTAAGCTTCCTGAGAGCAGGGATGACTTCTTGTCTGGGTCACTGACACAGCTGCATTTTAGATTACATGTCTTCTATAAGAAATGTATTCTTTTTTTTTTTTCTTTTAGAATTAACTGCAGATATGCATTCTGAGAGCATGGAAATACCTCACAAACTACTGTGACCATCCTGTCGCCAAGGTGAGGCTGCCCCCCCCACAGTCCACAAATGCTCGGTCCAGCATAATTCCAAGTGACAAAAGGGAAAAGAGGCTGCCACCACCCACATAAACAACGCTCCACTGCAGTGGGACTGAAAATTGTTGGGAGATTTATCCTGATATGTGTGCTTTTCTTCAAATAGCGTTGTGTGTTGCTTGCTGATTTTAAGGCCTGACTTAATCAATGCCATGACTCCAAACCATATTTTTAGCTCCTGTAAGAATCCAGTGCTTCTGAATATCAGCTTTACTTAGTGACATCAGTTTGTTTTAACATCCCTGTCAGGGATTCTACTGTGAGAGGAGATGTAAATTAGGCTTTATATTACTTATTCTGAGTAGCTCAGGAGGAGAATTTTCATGAAATGATCTTTGAAAATTCAGAAGACCCCGTTTACCATGGTCGCATAATCCAGTTTCTCCCTCACTAGCCCATCTGACATCTTATGGGGGGAAAAAAAATGAGTATTTTAGGCAGGAGACAAACTCAAGGGAAAGAAGGGGTTTGGGGGTGAAAATGGGGGGCAGATGAGAACTCCAGTTTTGGTGAAATGGATGCTCACTCGGTGTACCAAGATTCTCAATCTGCCAGCTTCCTCTACTTTTCTGCTCCGTTTGACTCCCGGCACCTGCAAGGTCAGCTGCTCCAAGAAGCAATTTGTAAACCTGCAGTTCATATAGTGGTTACCGTTCCAGGACTGACATGAAATTAAATCAGTCTTGAGTGCTGCAAGATACAAAAGCTACCTTCCGAGTTTACTGAGCCCTCCACGACTCCTCATAAATCTTGGAAAGGTAGCATTCCACCAGTAACTGCCCAGTTTCTCCGCTCCCAAAAGGACCTTGAAATGGAAACAGCGATGTTTTCTTTGAGGCCATATTTCATACCACAGAGAGGAAGATGCACATGGAAGCCACATTCTTATAAGTCTCCTTTTCCAACTCTAAGGCAAGCACTGGGTAAGACAGTGTTAAATGAACCCTTAACTTACTACTCCACGTTCCAAATTATTGGGGCCACAAGGTATAAAGACACCCACGAAAAGCTGACTGACTGTACCACAAAGGTTCTTTATTGTTTTTCAAGAGCAGAAGGTAAGATTTTAAAAATTCGATGAGCCTATAAACATGTCTTTGCTACAAATGTGTCACCTCTCAATTTCCAGGGACTCTGAAGCTTATTGCTGGAGGCTCATCCATGTGGCTGAAAAGGAGTCTGAAGCAGACGCTGTCACTTGGTCGTGCTGAATTCTACCCGAAGGTAACACACATTTCTTGAATGTTTTAAAACTTAGTCTTAAAGCATGAGTCAAATTTGCCTTAAAATTTTGTGACGCAGAGTCCATTGCAAAGTGTTTTTTAGGCATTAACACTTAACTTTCCCCAAGCCCCTCTGAACAAAGTATTATTACGATCCCCTGTGATGGTTAATTTTATGCGTCAACCAGCTTGACCGTGGTACCCGTGACACCCAGTTTTTGGCCAAACACCAGTCTAGATGCTGCTACGAAGGTATGTTTTAGATGAGATTAACATTTATATCCAAAGACTTTGAGTAACACAGTTTACCTTCTATAATGTGAGTGAGCTCTTCTAATCAGCTGAAGGCCTTAAGAGAATACAACTGAATTCCCTTGAGGAAGAGGGAATTCTGCCTCCAGACGGCTTTTAGATTCAAGCTGCAACGTCAGCCCTTGCCTGGGTCTCCAGCCCCCAGGGCTGCCCTGCAGACGTCACACTCACCAGCCCCCAAACCAAATGCACCAATTCCTTAAAATAAATCTCCATATAAATAAGTGGGTAGACATTATATGTGTATGTGTATCTATTACATTATATGTATGTGTGTATATATGTATGTATCTATCTAGATCTACAAATATATACATATATGTGTATGTGTATATGTATATACATTTTTTGTTTGTTTTTTAGGTTTTTTTTGCAGGTTAGCATTTTATTAGATAAAAATGAAAGAAGGGTGCCTACCCACTCCTTCCTCTGGCTCACAAGGGGAACTCCCCCCTCCCCAGGAGAGGGCAGGGAGTCTATAACACTGAGACAATGAGAGAGATTAGGGCAGAAAGCCTCAAGCCTCTTCCTTTTAAGTGTTGTGACAAGAAGCAACTTTCTCAGCTACAAATTCTGGGAAGGGGAACTACACCTGCCTTTGCCCCTAAGTGGGCGGCCTTCAACTCCCCCAGCAAAAAATTGGAAGATAAGGCAGTTACCCCCAACACCCAACTTATCCAGGTAGGGGGAAGAGGAATAAACGTCAGTCTGTGGGCTTCATTTCTTAGGTGCCTTCGGTGCACAGGCATGGGGAAGGCCCTGGCAAACTGCTCCACCCATTGCCTGAGGTCAGCCAGCCAATGACTTGTTTCTGGGCCTTTGAGCGGGAAGGATTTGAAATCCTGGATTTTGGCGGTCTTGCTCTTTACCTCCAAGCCGATTTGACACCTTCATCTGTAAAGCCCACAACTTTCCAGAAGTCCTCTTCACGGAACTATCTAGAAGTCAAGGCTGGGGCACCCAGCCGCAGGCCCCCAGGTGTGGTGGCACTTCGATCTCCAGGACAGGTGTTCTTGCTGGGGGTGATGGATACGAGTTACAACACCCGTTCAGCTCGAGCTCCATCCAGGCCCTTGGGCCGCAGGGCTACCAGCACTAGGTGCTTGTCAGTGCCACCAGACACCAGCGAGTAGCCTCGCTCTAGCAGGGCATCAGCCATGGCCCCAGCGTTCTTCAGAACCTGCAGGGAGTGCTCCCGGAACGGGTGCAGGCCTGCTTTAGAGCCACAGACACTGCAGCAATGGCATGGTTCTGGAGGCCCCCCTGCAGGGATGGGAACACAGCAAAGTTGATTCGGTCCTCAAACGTGGAAGGATATCCTGGCCAGTCTTGGGGTCCACAGCCCGCACCCCCTTCCAGCAGAAGAGGAGTCCTGACCTGGCCCCTCGAAGGGTCTTGTGAGTGGTAGTGGTGACAACATCCACATGCTTGAAAGGTGAGGGGATCACCTTGGCAGCCACCAGGCCACTGATGTGGGCCACGTCCGCCAGCAGGTGCGCCTTGACCTCATCACACACCTCTCTCATGCGGGCATAGTCGATGAGGCGGGCACAGGCACCGGTACCAGCTCTGATGAGTCTAAGGTCGGAAGAGCCGAGCAGCGAGTGCCGGCTGGTCATAGTCAGTGAGGCTGGTTTTGGGATGCAGCTTATAGGACATAGACTTGAAGAAGATGGATGTAGCTGAGATCCGCCTGACATCAGACATGTAACCATGGGTGAGATGGCCCCCATCGGGCACGGGATCCCCCCATGATTTGGTCATGAGGCTGCAGAAGGGCTGTGTAGGCAGCCAGGCTGGCTGGGGACCCCGAGTAGGGCTGGACATTGACTCCCCACTGAGCAGGATCCAGGTCAAAGGCCTCCAAGGCCCGGCGCTGACACAGCAGCTCGATTTCATCCACTGCCTCTGCTCCTCCATAGTACCTCTTGCCAGGATAACCTTCCGAGTACTTGCTGTTCAGACAGGACCCCAGGGCCTCCCGCGCAGCTTGGCTGCGGTTCTCTGGAGCAGTGAGCTTCCAGGCCGCGACACTGCCTGTCCTTCTCTCTCCGTAGCAGCTCCCATATCTCAGGGTCACTGTCTGATAGACTCTCCTGGCCTGACCAGCCCTTGGTTGCTTCTCCAGTCTGGGTCTGGGCCGCCTCGCTGTGCTGGCACCTTATGGCCATCCTGACCAGGTGACCACATCTCTGCAGAGGCCGAGTCGCCCAGAGCGAAGAGAAGGGCAACATCACAACCCGAGATGAAGGTCACAGGAGGTCCGGGTACCAACCCCGGCCGGGGAACAAAAGGGGTTGGAAGCAGACTGGTCGGAGAGCGCATGCGCGAAAAGAGCTGCCGGGCAACCACTGAATTGGGCGGGGTCTACGCATGAGTAAGGTGGACGCTTTATGGTCTTTTGGGGATTGTAGTTTTTTTCCCCCCGCTCTTCTTCAGTTCCATTTCTCGTCTGTAGCCCCAGGGTCAGAAGCTTTTGCCCCCGACTCAGTTTCCCGCTGGAGCCAGTGGGCAATCCTCTGGAGAACACTGCTCTCTTCCAGTTTTGCCTTGACCCAGGACTCAAGGTGAAGGAAGACTGAAGACGAGGTGTCGTTCTGTGCCTCAGCTAGTCTGTACCTCCTCCCTTGCCCCAGTCAGGGGTATATATACATGTATGTATGTATATACATACATATATATGTATATGATATATTTGTAGATCTAGATAGAGCGAGAGAGTTGTCTGGAGAACCCTGACTCATACATCTCCATTTCGCAGGTGATGAAACAAAGCCTCAGACAGATCCAATCGTTGGCCATAGGGCACCCAGCTAGGTAGCGGTAGGGCAGAGTGTGAGCTGCTCTCTCTTGCAACGCTCTCTCTTGCAACTGCTCTCTCTTGCAGTCAGGCTAGAGCCCGGGCTCCTCCCAGCCTGCAGCCAACCACCACAGGAGGGGCGCGTGAGGAGCTGGTTGTGTTTAATCCTGCCAGCGCTTTATTGGAAAGCTTTTCACTGCAGCCCGTGTGAGGGAAAATGATTTGCTTGGGATGAATGTGGCCACCAGTGCGTTATTTCCCTTAATCTAAACAGAGCCTCAGACACACTCCATTGATCACGCCTTCAAGCTGAAAAGTGGCCTTAATGCTGGCCAGCAAGTAGGTTTCTCAGGCAGCCCTGTGCTGTCAACCACATTTCCTGATCCACTCTGATTAGATATATAAACAGCTTCAGTAAAACAGAGCCCGAGCTTTGCTGTTAAAAATATAAGATAAGGTTCCATAAAGATTCATCAAGAGCAGAGACGCTGTCTAAGTGAGGCCTGAGCTTCTTTTTTTTCTTTTCTTTTCTTTTCTTTTTTTCCTGTGGTATCGTAAGAAGGGTCAGTGGACAAATAACCATGATTTATGATCATGTTTTAATAGTGGCTGGTGCTCTAACTAAGGGACACCTTGGAGAGAAGAAAGGGTTAAAAGAATTGAGCAGGGTCACAAAGTGGTCTTGCATTAATGACCCAGCACACAATTGACGTTACTAAAAGTTACTTAGTCATTTTGTATCTGTTAAGAAGTGTCACCCTGTCCCAAGAACAAGGAACAAGTGGGCTGATGTCTGCAAGGTGCAAGAGGCTCGTGAAGGAAGGATAAGGAACTTCAGAAACTCATGGAAATGAATCGACCAAACCCAAACATCTTACACCTTCAAACCATCACGTCTGTTTCAGATACATCTTGTACTATAAACACATACAAGGCAGGAAAAGTTTCTGGAATTTTATTATAGATGTATATGTTTAGTTGGTATGCATTTCAAAATACTCTTTAACATTTGTCCCGGTGATGGACTAAAGAATGTTTCCAGCTCCAGTTTCTTTGAATGAGAACATTATGCCTTTTCCAGGTAATTTTTGGTATGTGTCTTTCAGAAGGCTAAAAAGATTATCAATATCAGTTTTAAAACGGAAAACGTGAAGTGAGAGTAAGAAGAGAGCTATCCAAAACTGCTTGGTGGGAAAATGTAAGAAGCTAACATGTTGGATAAAGTTTTAATGTGCATGGATATTTATATGTAATTTCTAAAAGACACTTTGCTCACTTAAAGAGCTGGTTACTCATCTCTTTAAAGATTACTTACGGGCTTCCCTGGTGGCACAGTGGTTGAGAGTCCGCCTGCCGATGCAAGGGATGCGGGTTCGTGCCCCGGTCCAGGAAGATCCTACATGCCGCGGAGCGGCTGGGCCCGTGAGCCATGGCTGCTGAGCCTGCGCATCCAGAGCCTGTGCTCCGCAACGGGAGAGGCCACAACAGTGAGAGGCCCGCATACCTCAAAAAAAAAAAAAAAAAAAAAGATTACTTACAGTTTTTCTGCACTAAACAATAACATTTCTACTCAATACTGAAAATAATTGCTAACATCTTTTGAGCGTTTACTATATACCCAGCACTGTTCTAAGTACTCTATACAAATTAGCTGAGAAAATCCTGCCAGCAACCAAAGAGCTGGCTGCTCTTCTTTCCCCTCTTAATTTGTCTATAAAATTATACATGCTGAATTTAAATATTTCTTGAACTAGAATAGCATTCTCCCAGGTTAATGCCTGGTTTAGGTTAACATCAAATATAAATGTCTTTTGGACTTCCCTGGCAGTCCAGTGGTTAAGACTCCATGCTTCCACTGCAGGGGGGCACGGGTTCGATCCCTGGTCGGGGAACTAATAATCCCACATGTCTCACAGTGCGGCCAAAAAATAAATAAATGTCTTTTATTTTCCTGAGACAGTAGTTTTATTTTCTTGGAATTATTACAACCAGTGGTTCCTATGTCTAGCTGTTCATCAGAGTCATGTAAGGAGCTTTTCTAAAAATGCAGGTTCCTGGGCCACATCCCCAACTGCTGGAACCCCAAAGGGTGGGACTCAGCATTCCAGTAATGAAGGGGCTATTTTTTATCCCTCTCACAGAAGAAGTAACTGAGTCACATAAAGGTGAAACAGCCTGAAGTTACACTGATAGTCAATGGAAAAGCTAAATGCAAACATAGGACGACTTTGGGTTTTCTAAAAATATACTTTAGTTGGTCTTAATGCTGTTTGTGCTTCTATAACAAGCAACATATTTTCTTTGTACAAGGTATTCAAAGACTATATGCTAAAGTGAGATTCAGCTGCTTTGAAGGGTACATTTGGGAGAACTTGGGCCAGCTCTCTGAGGCTTCCAGAAAACTGAGTACATGTAGAGTGTCTTTCATTCTTTCCTTTAGGTCAACTGTCCTTAGGCTTGGTTTCCACATGCAAATAGGTTTCAATTGACTGGAGAGAACCCAGCAGACTGATGAGGGTCTGTGAGCCCGGCTGTACAGACATCTGGGACCACGAGCATTTTCAGGAGGAACAGACACAACATTGAGCTAGAATCAGAATCCCAGGGTGCTTGTGCTGCCCTGGTCACTTCCTGTCTGCTCAGCCCTGAGCCAATCTCAGGATCTCTTTGACATCACTTCTAGCTTTTGCCTCTGAAGGACAGTGCCCCAGGCGTTCTCGAATGAGGAGGGCTACAGCTTCCAGAACAAAGGCTCGGCAGAGAGGTGCGGTGCAGGGCAGGCATTTGATGAGCCCACTTGTGAATCAAGGCAAATTCCTCATGAGGGACAAAAAGTGAATCTCTGATAAAATCCAGGCATGGAGGGCCTTAGAGAAGCTTCTCCCCCTAACTTTCAATTGGCTTGCTTGACACATTACCAAGCCATAGATAGGTACGGGGAAGGACAGGGTGCACTTAATTTTTCATCTGTGGAAGAACATTCTGTTCTATGAACTATTTTAAAAGTTCCTGCAACATAGTTCACCACATTTTCTAAGGAAAGGAATTTTATACTCTAAACATTACACTAGGGACTTTTACTGTTGCAGTAGGTTTTTTCCTTAATTTTCTCTTAATTCCCAAGTACACAATGCAGAGATAAACAGATCTAGCCTTTTACCATTGAAAGCTCTGAAGTGTTTATATATAAATCCAGGAGCAGGGCAATCTAGTGTGCAGAGTGATACAGATCGCATTACTCTGTCTTACCGTGCGTTCTTTGGTTGTAATTTCCTGTTTATTCAAGGTAAAGAGGGGTCTTGCTACCACGGACTGGAATCAGACATAAGCCGTTTGCACGTCCGAGAGCTGCAGTTACAAGGGACCATCTCTGTTTTCTAAACAAGCTGTGTTTAAGTTCTACAGGGTTTAGACCTGCCCATTTCCTCGTTATGTTTATGCTCCATTGCTCTATTTACATATTTCTTCCAAAACCCTGTGATAGCAGCTGCACACATTGTGATTTCTCTCCACTATAATGTAGCACCTTTTCCTCCTATGTAGCATGCGGCAACTGCTACCTTATGGCACTGCCAGATCTATTCTGCTGTTTGTTGCCTGTTGATTACCTAGTAACATCTGAAATAAACATGAAGTTGACCGTGATTCGATTTCTAAAATAAACAGGGCAGTTCTCTGTAGCCCCAACTTTATGAAATGCTATTCATTCCATCGTACCTAAGTTTAGTTAAATGGAAAGAAAAGTCGGTCTCCCCAGCTGAAGGGTGAGCAGCTTGTCCAGTGAGGCTGAGCTTTGCTTGTCCTTAATGCTTTCATCATTATTTGCCGGTTAGGGGCCCCTGCAATGCTGCCCTTCTTCTTGCTATAATGCCTTTCAGAATGCAACTATGATAGTGATTAAGCCTTCAAAGCAAGTACCTCAGAAATGCTCATTTTTGGTTTCTGACAAGTCTTCCTATTTTCAGATGCAGTGCTGACTAATCTTACTATTTTCAGATGTGGTGCTGAGTGGATTTACAGAAATGCAAAGTAAGGAGGTAGTTCAAGAATTAGCAACGGTCTCTTAATGAGAAATTGATCCGGCATTGAGGGACCTCCACGTGGGTAGCTAGAACACATTTTGAGAGTATTTTATTGTCTTATAACTAGACCTACACATGAGCCCATGCACAGTGACAGGGCATAAATAGGCCAAATCTTCTGGAAATTCTAAAGAACAATTAAGCGATGACTCTTCTCAGTTTCTGTCTCTGTTCTGTTTCAGTTTTAACTCTTGCAGGGTATTATAGACTTTTATAGTGTCCGGAAGTTGCTCCTCTAATCCAGTGTTTGCCAACCTTGAGCTATGGAATTTTAGGTCTAATTCTTTGTTGTGGGAGCTTTCCTGTACATTGTAGGACATTCAGTGACATACTTATTAGATGCAAGTAGCATTCCCCCACCCCAGTTGTGACAACCAAAATGTCCCTGTCTCCCATTCTCTGCCCCCCTTTGAGTACCACTGCTGTAATCCTATACTTCTAAAGTCACAGCAAGCTGCGTCTCCATGAAGTGGGTAAAGGTATGTACTTCCTATGGGCCACATACAGACCCTATAGAAAGGAGTCAGCCACTCGCCATCTTGTAAAGGACCCTTCCAAAGAGGGCTTCCAGCCAGGGATGAAGAACCTAAGCCAAAAAAAGCTGGATATATGACATCAAATATAAAAGGTAAAGAGTGAGAAGGCAAAAGGGACTAACAGAGAGACAGAACCCACACCAGGGAGTTGCAGTTAGAGGTCCCCAGCAAAAGGCTCTTAAGAGCTCCCAGTAGCATCTTATGAGTTCACTTTGTATGCCTGCCGTACCCAAGGGGTTCAATGTTAGATTAGAGATGCACTGATCAATGAAGACTTCTCCTCCTTTTCCCCTTCCTGTAAGAGACAGAGGCAGCATACTGAATGTGGAAGGAGGGACCAATGAGGAAAGAGAAGAGGGGCCAATATGACACAACCTCTCCACACTGCAGGCTTCTAAGGCAAGCCAGGCTAGGACAGAGGGAGCATGTGAAATTCAGTGATAACCTTTTGTTTTCAGACTGAACTTTTTAATTACCTAAAAGTGACTGGAAGTTTTTCACCAATAGGTGAAGAGTTGGTCAGACTTAAAATTGCTTTTCAGCCCATTATTTACCAAGTACTCAAGACTGTAACAGGCATATTCCCATCTTTGATGTCTTCAAACTAAATGAAAGCAACACGCATTGTGCATTTAAGTTTCCAATCTTGAAATGGAACAGACATTCAATAGGAAGGTAAAATGCCCCAAAGAAGAAAAATACTGGCTCCTGTTCATAGAAGACCTGCAGGCTGTGTCAGGTTCAGCCTCTCTTGGCCTCCTCTCCTGTAAACAGTTGACTTTCCTGGGTATTAAGTTCTTCTCACATTTTCATGAATGTCTTCCTCTTGCGTCCTACAGTGATAAAATGTATCACTGGCCACTCTCTTCTCTAGATGCAGTGAGGGAGTGGCCACAGAGCTCCTGCTGCATCCAAACCTTTTAAAGGACACAGTAATAAGTGAGACTATAGCCATAGGAAGACAACCAGGGTGTGGACTGGTCTAGATAGAATATTTCATTTAAAAATACTGGGGGAAATGAGCTGTATATAAAGAGAAGGGGAAAGAATGGAAAGATAGAACCCACACTACTCATCTTTCAATTTATAAAATTAAAAAGGAAAAGTTATGTGCTAACCAAGAAGGCTAGCTAGGGCAGGGGTTAGAGGAAGCAAGTGTGAGGTAAAATATGGACCATCTACGATTTCACCTGTGCCGGTGATTGATGGCTATCTGTCAGGAAAACACCTGAAGAGATCTCGAATTGGGTAAAATTTGGCAGATTTCTTAAGCTCAGAAAAGTTTTGTTTTTGTTTTTTAACTTTTCAAAAAATTCTTTTTCTTTGGGCAACAGACAAGAGTGGCTCCACAGTTTCAGAGAGCGAGTGTATATTCCTGTAAGCCCGAGATTAGCTGGGGCTGGAAGGACGTAGAATCAGGGCAAACCAAGTCAAGCCTCCCCTGGTTCAAGGGCTCCGGTCTTCCGCAGCCCAGCGCTCTCGCCAGTAAGCGCAGCCCCAAGCCACCCAGCCGACCCTCCTGCTTATTGTCCTGTGAGCCCTCCGCTCTTAAAAGTTGTCTCCGAGAGTCAGGGGAGTCCGGATTGGCGGCCCTGCCCCGCTGACAGTTGGGAACATTCCTGCCTGCGCTACCAGCGCGGAGTCGGGGCAGCTGGGCATGCCTCCTGCTCCGGAGGGAGCGCTGGACCGGCGTCTGGCGGGGACCCGGAGGTGGCGCGCGGCCCGGGCGCAAAGCAGCGCGGGCGGGCGGAGGGCGTGGGCGCGGGACGCTTGGCCCCCAGCGCTGTCACCCGGGCCACCTGCGAGTACACCTGCGCTGCCATAGTCGCCCCTGGACGTGGGTGGTGACAGGCTGGGGTGTGCGAAGCTTCACCGACCGAGTCCCACATTTCTCTTCCCCTTTAAGTTTAGGATTGGGGACACTTCTTTCCTCTTGGAGGCAGAGAGCTTCAGACACCTGCAGTCACCCTTTGGGGACCGAGGGGGATTGCTTCAGTGGCTTGAAGGACAACTGGCCTCGTATCCCATCTGTCTGCCCGTCGTGCAGAGCGTGCGCGGGACTCCTGTGCCATCTCCCCGAACTTCAAAGCCTCGGAAGCCGGCTGAGAGAAGTGACCGTGAACAGGACGTTTCCCCCAGCCCGGGACCGCAGCCTGGAGAGAACCTACTTTCGTTCAGCACCTCGGCCTGGGAACTTAAAAAGTACTAATGAAGAAACTCTACTGGCCAAGGTACCTTGGTTCTGTTTCTAACGCCTCTCTAAAGGGCTGCTCAGTGACCCCAGACAAGTTACTAAACTGCTCTGAACCTTAGTTACTTCTTCTGGAAACAGATGGAGTTGGACCATGTGACTATTAAGGTCCTTTTCAGCTCTGATGGTCCAAGATGCTAATATTCTACTTCCTGAGGATGTGAAAATATAACACAATCTCTTCCTTTAGGAATATTATGCACTTTCAGGGTTCAAGACTAACAAGTGGAAAAGAAATGCCACAGGCTTGTTTCACATATGGCAAAACAAAAACTAATAAAATATATTGTATATTTAAAAGATTCAGTATTTATTAAGAGTGCTCCAAGTGCAAAGCATTTAAAGCATTTGACTAGGAATGGAGGACAATAACAATCAAAGGATGAACTGTGCCCGTTTCCAAAGAGTTCTTTTTATATAGAAGCTCTTTTTTGAAAGAAAAAAAAAAGATATTTACGTTAAGGCGTATAAATGTAAAAGATCACAGCACAAGGCAGCACGAAAATGAAGACTGGAGAAACCAGGTGTAATACAGAAGATTGAGACAAAACTATAGTTGCCCTTGGACGGGGGGAAAAAAATAATGTCTTTTATACATCACTTGGATTATAGCTAGAACAGGAAACAAGGCAAGAGTGATCAGGCGATTTTTGTTGTCGTTATTGTTGTTCTATGTCAAGACTCAAGACAGTCCAAATATGTTCATAATACCATTATTAATGACACCCGATTCCTATTTTTTAATAAGTACTATCATTCGCTGCCATCTAGTGTTCACCAGATGAATGAATTCTTTTCCATATTCTTTTTCCTAAATTCCTTTCCCAGCCCTAAGTATTCAGATTCAAGTGGAGTGTGCAAACCATCTCTCCTGAACATCTAGTCTTATGCTGTGATGTCTGTGTCCTAAAAACCCCCGTTTCTTATGCTGTGATGTCTGTGTCCTAAAAACCCCTGTTTCCCCGCCCCCCGCCCCTACCAGGCATTCCCTGTGGCTCAGAGGCTCAGCTTACTTTCTGTTCATCTTCCCAGGACCTCCATCATTGGTTCCAGCCTCTTTCCATGGACTTTTCCTTCGGACGCCATAATTTCATTGGACTAGATGCATTAATTGCTGGGCAGAACATTTGTAGCAGAAAGACAAAGTCTGTAACTCACAAATAAATTGGGAAGGTGACTAAGAAAAGTACTTCTCCATTTTTGCAAGTGAATTTAAACTTTCACTTTAATAAAACTCCAAATCAAGAGAAGCCTCTTAACTTTATTAAATATTTGAGTTCCAAAGGCTCTGAAATATTTTCTAAAAACGGACTAAAAGTTATTTAAGTAAACATCAAGTTGCTCTCATGTTTGTCTTATAACTATAGTAAATACATCTCTGGGCATAAACAGAAATGGCCTTCTTTTCAACTGTCTTCAATTACTTTGCTCAAATGCCCCCAGTTTATTTCAAATTATCTCCAATTGTTCAAATAAAATTCCTATTATAGTTTTTTTAGTGAACTCATTTAAACGACAAAATACTATACTTTGATTATTTAGAGAGAGAGTAAAAAGAAAATAATTCACTCATAGTATTCAAATTTAAATCATCTGTATTTATAAAACACTATCTTAAGAATTATAATTCTATCAAGCTTCTTTTTGAGTAATTTGCATAATCCCTAAATAGTAATAAAACTAAAGTATAGAATATTCAAAATCACATTTTATAAGAGATAAAAATTATTGCTCTGTTCCTGAATCTTCAGAAGTAAGCTTATCTGAAGGTTGAATTAACTTCTGTGCTGAGGTTGTAGGGATAGGAAAACAAACTCAGCGTTTGGTGGAAACATTTTATATTGTGAACGGAAGATGTGTTGGAACAGGAGAACCCCTTGTTCTGTTCACTTAGTTTATTTACTCTCTTCTTCCCTATTTAAGTTTCCTTTCGGTAAAGCAGATTTATGCTTTCCTGAAGATGGAGATTTTCATCAGAACTGCCTTTTATGGCTCCCTTAAGCCATTCTTCATTCTTCTGATATTCATAAAGCTGTTCTGGTTGTAGCCCCTTGACATGGATTTTGATGCAGCTTCTCAAATCTGGAGTAACTCTTTTTTGTAATGTCATCCATTAGTTCAAGAGTCAGTGATTTATTAGACCTTTCCATACCAGCGTGAGAACCCAGGGTCAAATTTTCAGGAATTTTACAAATATCTCTTTTTAGAATTTTCCTTGCTGTTGATTCCTGAGGTTATCAGAGCAGGAAGAAAGTTACTAACTAGTCCTCTTTTGGTTCAGCATATTGGTGGCCATGGACCAGCAGGTACTGAACTCAGGGAATGAGCAGAGAATCAGTGGTCTAAGTAACCCCATGTTAGCTTAGGGGAGAAAAGGAGAGAGAGCCCTGGGAGTGGATGCACTAGACTGTGGAAGATCTTAACTTGCAGTGAGGTAAAGAAGCCTTCTTTAATGAAACACACACTCCAAACTTCCAAAGTCTGCTCTAGAGAAAGTTCTGCTAGTAGGAAAGGATGGGGTGATGGACCACGCCGGTATCACATCTGCAATCAGAGAAATTGCTACTACCTCTACCATAGGGCCCTAGGTGGGCTCCACTCCATCATTTCAACATTCTGACCTAAAGTGTGAGCAGAATCCCTTGATTCAATAAAACTGGCTTACAGCTGAAACAGGAATGAAATGATCAAAAATAAACTATAGTAAATTCTTGAGTAAAAAAGAGAAATAAACACAGAGAGTGTCATAAAACTAAATAAATTTGGCTTGCAAAATAAGTGCTGCTCACCAGGGGCTTTCAGCTATTACCCCATCTCCCATAGACTTCCAGAAAGAAAAAGAAGGCCTTTCCTGGAATGTGATATTAACTAGTTTCTAATGTACATCCTTAAGACTGCTTTTCTGTTTAACACCTAACCTTTTGCACACCCTTGTGCCACTTCAGAGGCCTGATTGAGCAAAGTCCTCTCTGCCTTTTAGCTAAGACTCAGCCTCCCAGAGAATGCTTGTGTTCTAAGATTCATGTCTTCCCCACGAGAGGTAACTGGCATTAGAAATGGTTCAACACTTTAAGAGCCTGTCCCCTCCCAACAGGTGGTGGAATTTTAGTTATTTTCTCTTATAATCTGCCATAGAGATTGCTGGTTGACTGCTGACATCTATTGGTCCATTCTTTCAAATAATAGCAAGTTTCACTGAGCACACAGCTGCATGGAATAAGAACTATATTTCTCAACCTCTCTTAAAGCAAAATGTAGTCATTTTACTAAATACAGATATAATAGCATATACGCAAAGTAATATGTACAGATCCTAGGAACCTTCTTCAAGAAGCAATTGGTGCAGTCCTTTTTCCTGTCCTTTCCTTTAATCCACAGCCTAGGACCTTGGATGCCAACATTTTGGACCTTGAAGATAAGGGTGCATGCTTGGATGGTGAGCAAAGGATTCCGTGGAGCAGGGTTGCCGTATTATCCTGTACTCCTCACCTCTAGCCTTTACGATGTCACAGAGAAATAAACTTTTAGTTTATATCATTTTAACTTTAAACTTTTCATTTATAGCCATGTTATTTTGAGTTTTGCTCTTGTAAACAGATCTGTCTGTTATGGGCTGAATTGTATCCCCTCTGAAATTCATATGTTGAAGTACTAACCACCAGTACCTCCAAATGTGACCTTATTTGGAAATAGGGTCATTCAGATGTAATTAGTCAAGATGAGGTCATTAAGGTGGGCTCTAATTCAATATGACAGATGTCCTCATAAAAAGGGGAAATTTGGGGGCTTCCCTGGTGGCGCAGTGGATGAGAATCTGCCTGCTAATGCAGGGGACACGGGTTTGAGCCCTGGTCTGGGAAGATCCCACATGCCACGGAGCAACTAGGCCCGTGAGCCACAACTACTGAGCCTGCGCATCTGGAGCCTGTGCTCTGCAACAAGAGAGGCCACGATAGTGAGAGGCCCGCGCACCGCAATGAAGAGTGGCGCCCACTTGCCACAACTAGAGAAAGCCCTCGCACAGAAATGAAGACCCAACACAGCAAAAATAGATAAAATAAATGAATAAACTCCTACCCCCAACATCTTCTTTAAAAAAAAAAGTGTGTGGGGGGGAATTTGGACACAGACATGTACACAGGGAGAATGCCATGTGAAAATGAAGACACAGATCAGGGTGATGCTTCTACAAGCCAAAGAATGCCAATCACCAGAAGCTAGGCGAAAGGCAAGTAACAGATCCTCTCTCACAGCCCTCAGAGAACAAACGCTGCCGACACCTTGATCTTGGACTTCTAGCCTCCAGAACTCAGAGAATAACTTTCTCTTGTTGAAGCCACCCACTATGTGGTACTTTGTTATGGCAGCCCCAGCAATCTAATACACTATCCTAACCAATTAAAGTCTGGATAGAATAACCTTAGCTTAATCCAGGACAATAGTCTTACCGTTCAGATAACAAGAACTACACTATCTGCGTGCCCACCTGAACTTCTATCATTATCTCTTAGCACAGTTACTGAAGAACAGTTTGGGCCAAATCTCAGTTTATCTGGAATGCCAAACCAAGGGAAGCTGGTGGCTGTCCCATGAAAGTACAACTCTATCACCAGGAGTGTTAGCCACACTCAAATGGTGGTTTATTTTAGTCCTCACACAGAATACTTTCATTCCAGTGGAGCAACTATCAGCATCTCAGCCAAAGTATATTCCCCATCACTGACTACTCCTGGTAGAATGAATACATGAATGAATGAGATGGAGTTGACTGACACTAACCGAAGGAGTTACATCAGAACTTTCCACTAAGCACTGGCTATATTGTCTAAAGGTAAGGCATCTGGAATCATATGTCCCTGGATTCAAATCCCAGCTCTTCCGTTTACTAGTTGCATGATCTTGGAAAAGTTATGTAATCTTTCTGTGCCTCAGTTTTCCCATCTGTAAAATGGGGGAATAGAATATTTTCCTACAGAGTGGTTATGATTTATTTTATGTGAACTACTTAGAACGGTCCATGCCATGATGTGCTGCAGCTGGTTTGTACTGGCTCACAAGGACTGACAGTGTGCAACTTTTCTGAACCTGCAAATCTTCCCATCCCCATATTCAGTGATGTCATATTAGTAGCTTGCAATTAACTGGCCTTGGTGAAAGTATTTACACCATGGAAACTGGCAAATACTATACATCAGGGGCTGACTTGCCAGCATGCCACTGATTAAAAAGTACGTATTTGAAAGTTCTTTATAAATGTTAATATCTTTATTATTACCCAGTAGGTACTCCTACTCCCTTGTGGGTTTGAGAAGGCATTCTGCTAATTAAATAAATAATTTTGAGTTAAACTAACACTTATGGGATTCCTTTAGCAGTTGATTACCTCAGGGGAATCACTGCATACATTTGTGGTCTAGAGAGCTTAATCCTCAACTCACCTGAAACTGATTTTTGGCTCCATGAAAGTAGGAACTATGTCTGCTTTTCTCATTGCTGTAGCCTCCACACCTACTAACAGAGAAGGCACTCATAAATATTTGTTAAATGAATCAATTAAATTTCAAAGGGCTGCCACATCTATTTCATCTTTTTCTTGGCCATCAGTAAGTCAAGATTTATCTCCATTGCATAGGTGAGAAAACCGAAATCCAAAGAAGTGCCTAATTGGTGATTTGCTTTCTTTCATCACATTATGTCCATCAGCTCAGCATCTCCCAAAATATGTCCTATAGATTGTGAATTCTTAAGGATGTTTAACAGTTATCATGTGACAGGGGACCCATGGGTAGTAAGTTTCAAACGTATTATGGAGTAAAAACAAAATATATTGGTTTATTCACTACAGGTTTTATCAGAGCCTTTATTAAGTCAGTATGCATTGTGAACCTGGGGCGGGGGGCGGGGGGGGGTCGGTTAAAATACGACCATTTCCCATATTTGACTGTAGGTTTTTAAAATCATGTATCCAGTGATATTACTGTGAAACAATCACTAGAGCAGTGCTTCTCAGTAATCTAAATCATCAGGGACCTTGTTAAAATGCAGACTGTGATTCAGAGGGTCTAAGGCGATATCTGAGATTCTGCATTTCTAACAAGCTCCCAGGGGATGCCCCTGCTGCTGGTCCGCAGGCCACACTTTTAACAGCAAGGTACTAGAACATGCCAGAACCAAGAGTCATTTGGATTTGCAAATGAAGCAACTGACAAAGGATTAACCTCCAAAATATACAAGCAGCTCATGCAGCTCAATATCAAAAAAACAAACAACCCAATCCAAAAATGGGTGGAAGACCTAAATAGACATTTCTCCAAAGAAGACATACAGATGGCCAAGAAGCACATGAAAAGCTGCTCAACATCACTAATCATTAGAGAAATGCAAATCAAAACCACAATGAGAAAAAAAAAAAAAAAAACCACAATGAGTATCACCTCACACCGGTCAGAATGGCCAAAATCAAAAAATCTAGAAACGATAAATGGTGGAGAGGGTGTGGAGAAAAGGGAAACCTCCTGCGCTGTTGGTGGGAATATAAACTGATACAGCCACTATGGAGAACAGTATGGAGGTTCCTTAAAAAACTACAAATAGAGCTACCATACAACCCAGCAATCCCACTACTGGGCATATACCCTGAGAAAACCATAATTCAAAAAGAGTCATGTACCACAATGTTCATTGCAGCTCTATTTACAATAGCCAGGACATGGAAGCAACCTAAGTGTCCCTTGACAGATGAATGGATAAAGAAGATGTGGCACATATATACAATGGAATATTACTCAGCCATAAAAAGAAACGAAATTGAGTTATTTGTAGTGAGGTGGATGGACCTAGAGTCTGTCATACAGAGTGAACTAAGTCAGAAAGAGAAAAACAGATACTGTATGCTGACGCATATATATGGAATCTAAAAAAACGGTACTGATGAACCTAGTGTCAGAGCAGGAATGAAGATGCAGACATAGAGAACGGACTTGACACGGGGTGAAGGGAAAGCTGGGACGAAGTGAGACAGTGGCATCGACATATATACACTTCCAAATGTAAAATGGATGGCTAGTCGGAAGCAGCTACACAGCACAGGGCGATCAGCTTGATACTTTGTAACGACCTAGAGGGGTGGGATAGGAAGGGTGGGAGCGAGGCTCAAGAAGGAGGGGATAAGGGGATATATGTATACACATAGCAGATTCACTTTGTTGTACAGCAGAAACTAACACAACATTGTACAGCAATTATACTCCAATAAAGATATATAGATATATATATATATATAGAGAGAGAGAGAGTGAGTCATTTGGCATCTCAGTGAAAGGGTAGATGACACCCCTGAAGCATATCCTATTCACCATGAGAACCAGCTGTTCAAACAAGTGTCCTATTTAGAGGGGATGAGGGAATATGGGACAAACCCATATGAAGAGCAAGTTTTGGAGGGAGCAGAGGGCAAGACTAAATTTAAGTAGCATAAGTAGGGCAGGTCTCATTCTGCTAAAGTTTAGGTGGTAAATTAATTGGGAAAGGGACACAGGGAGGGTTTAATACCCTCTCGATTGGCATATGGACTAAAACAGCTTCGTTTTTTTTGTTTGTTTGTTTGTTTTTTTGGTTTTTATTTTTTTTGCGGTACGCGGGCCTCTCACTGTTGTGGCCTCTCCCGTTGCGGAGCACAGGCTCCGGACGCCCAGGCTCAGCGGCCATGGCTCACGGGCCCAGCCGCTCCGCGGCATGTGGGATCTTCCCGGACCGGGGCACGAACCCGTGTCCCCTGCATCAGCAGGCGGACTCTCAACCACTGCGCCACCAGGGAAGCCCACAGCTTCGTTTTTGTCATTAAAAATCAGGTAAGAGGGGAAGAAAGCTAGACCCAATAATGGTTCAGATTTAGCTATTATTTTCTGTCCCTATAATTTTTCTCAACTTCAAGTTCCGTGGGTTATGAATTTGTTTAAACTCTTTATTATTAAAAATGGGATTTTAATGTCAAACAGTTGGAGGGGGAAAAAGTAGGCTGGGATCAAAAGAGGTTGTTAACCTTGGGTCAGGTAGGGAGGTGGTACTAAAAATATAATCAGATACTTAAAGGCTTCCTAAAGCCTCCTGTCTCCAAAGACCCATCTTTCTGAGCAGGTCCTGTTCTAGTCTGGGAACCTAATTTTGGCACCTGTGGTACCGCAGGAGCTGCTACTCTCTGCTGTGGTCTAGCAGACTCTTTTCTACTGCTTCCTTGGCAACTATGTTGTAATAACCTCTGTGGGTCACACAATTCATAAATGTAGAGCTGGGATTAGCCTAATGGATTTGTGATAAGATTCTCCCACAAAATTTCTGCCAATGATTCATTACTACCAGTTACAGTCTGACACATTTTGATAACTTCCTTGAAACAAAAAGGTTTATAACTCATGACTTCCTAATAGATCAAAACCTTTATCAGTGTAAAACAATAATTTTTTTTCTAATTTTACAATTTTTCCCTTGAGTTCTTTGTGCTAAGTTCGTTTTGTCACTCTTGTTGTTTACATTTTTACACCTACCTTTGCTCCTCTTTCTATAATGCTAGTTTAGATAATTCTCTAGTAATTAAATTTCTTAACCCAAACGGAGAGTATTTTTGCCTTTTACTGATGTTTATATTTGTTGTCAGAATTGATAGGTTTTATATTTTTTTTCTCTTGTTTATGATTTTGTATTTTTGTGGGTCTTGATGTTTTCCTTTTTTTATAAAGCTTTTCTTATATTGTTTGTTTTATTTTCCTCCCGTAAACATCTGTGTCGCGTGTCATATACATCCGTGCTGTGGTGTTCCTGATCTCGTGGAACATTTGATTAGTGAGAGTTCATAGGTGTCCCTTGTTCCAGAGTTTGGACTCAGGCATGGTCAGTTTAAAATGAGCTTTAGGGCTTCCCTGGTGGCGCAGTTGTTGAGAGTCCGCCTGCCGATGCAGGGGCACGGGTTCGTGCCCCGGTCCGGGAGGATCCCACATGCCGCAGAGCGGCTGGGCCCGTGAGCCATGGCCGCTGAGCCTGCGCGTCCGGAGCCTGTGCTCCTCAACGGGAGAGGCCACAACAGTGAGAGGCCCGCGTACCGCAAAAAAAAAAAAAAAAAAAAAAGCTTTAAAACGTCATAAAATAACTATCCAGTGCCCAGTAAGAGCTTAGGAAGCATTCTTTCTTGTTTCAGTCCTGTGTTTTACTGTTCCTGTCTTATCTAGTGAAATTGTCACACATGTCAAATGTCCTCATTACCTTGAAAAATGAAACAAAAGGTGCTTGTTTTCCATTACCTTATATCCTGAAATAGCCAAAATATATACAGACGGAATCAGAAGAACAGAGAGTTTGCCTCTTTCTGACTTGCTTTTAAAGTGCAGTGCAGACAGGCTAAATCCAGCTGGGAATTCTGTGGGTCACAAGTGTCATTAGCTGTGCAGAGTTGAAGCCCCTGTCTGGGGCTGACTCTAGAATATTTACATGGTAAGGTTAAGCTGGAAGTGTATTTTCGTTTGTGGTGCCTTAAATCTTCTTTGAAGGTTATGCTAGCTGCTAAATGACTAAGTAGCTATTTTGTTATCAGTGATACATTCTTTGTTTAATTCAAAAGCATCTGATACTTCTCCTCTTAATATAAAGTTTTGTTACACACATAAAATTTTACATATTAACAAAAGAGCCCCAACGTAGGGTCCTAATTTGCTGTTTGCCTATTTGATCTGTATCATTTGAAATGTACTGTTTAAATCTGATCTTACATTTCAAAAATTATCTTCAGTAGGAACTCAATATGTTCACTTGTGAATGGTTCTTATTAGAATGTCATTTTTCAAAATATGAAGATATGTGTGTATATCCACGTGAGCTTGAATTCTGCAGCCACTTTTTCTGATACTCTGTGTGTACATACATGTAATATTTTTCTATGATAATAATTTCTTAAAATATTTATTGAAAAGAAAATGTCAACAATAAACAAAAACATTTAAAATTGTGCATATTTTTGCAACTGCTCTTCTAAATAGATGGTTTAATCAAAATGCCCACACTGACTTTTTCCCCCCTTTTCCTACTCATCCTTTCCCAGCAGGTAAGGAACTGAATCTTAGGAAACATTTTACCCAAGCAGCAGAGCTGTGTCCAACCAGAAAGGCCTTCCCCATGTCTTCTGCTCTAGCTACATACTTTTCAAATTACAAACAACCTTAAAAACTAAAAATAGAACAGAATGTCTTTTTATGCAACTCAGTGCTTTTTTGGCCTTATTTTATTCCGTTTCAAAGTGGGTTTTGATAGCTGTGTACCAATCTCGGGGAAAACCAGAAGCAGCAATTCAGCTTTTCACAGATATTTCTCTTGCTGAATCTCCATATGCAAAGAACATCAATGAAGCCCTGGGTATTATTTTTTTTTTATTTTTTAAATTAATTTATTTATTTTTATTGGGGTATAGTTGTTTTACAATGTTGTGTTAATTTCTACTGTACAGCAAAGTGGAGTTCCCTGTGCTATAGAGCAGGTTCTCATTAGTTATCTATTTTATACATATTAGTGTATACATGTCAATCCCAATCCCCCAATTCATCCCACCCACCCCACCCCCTTTCCCCCCTTGGTGTCCATACGTTTGTTCTCTACATCTGTGTCTCTATTTCTGCCTTGCAAACCGGTTCATCTGTAACATTTTTCTAGATTCCACACATATGCGTTAATATACAATATTTGTTTTTCTAAGCCCTGGGTATTATATTCATAACAAGGAAGTTGCCGCATTTTGATGTTTCTTATTATAAATGCTAGGACTTAAAATGGCAGTATCAAACATACGTCAAAATACTTTCACAGAATTAAGTAGCTTTTTCTCTCACTGGCTTTTCTTCAGATTAAAAAAAAATACTGCCTTAAAAACTACTTAAATTGAAGCTGCTTAAAAAACTTAGCGTTTTGAAAACTTAGACCTGTCACATAGGCAGTACACTTCTACACATCATGTTATGAAATTAACATATTCCACATTTCAAAGTTCTGTGGACTGTCATTCACCAGTTTATGGAAACTTTCAAAACCCCTGTTCTTCTGCCATGTTTTTGGCAGTGTCACTTACCAGCTTAGGTCAAGTCCATTTCAAAGCGTGCTGTGGTAGCACAGCAATCGCAGGAAGGTAAAATGTGCAAACAGGGAATGTGTACTGAGTGGTAAGACTACAGTGATTTGGATGAAAAGGGGCCCTTCGTTCCTCGAGAACTGAGAAGGAAGGGCAGGGTTGACTACTAGATGCCTGGCAGTGCTCTAACTGCAGCAGGACTGGGCTTCTACTCATGTGAGTAGAGGGACAATTTGGATTAACACATTTCCCATCTTATTTAAATTTGGAAGAATACACATTCTTTTAGCAAATTTATATTTCGTAAAGTTTTCAAAGTGACACTGCATGGTGGGAATTGCACACATTTTTACAGGCAGTTCAGTGTTGTAGTTTTCGGGACTTCCCTGGTTTCTGTGGTACACTCAGCCTTTGAAAGGCTGAGGACCAACTGTCTCTGCTGGGGTGGAAGAGACTTTGAGTCCCTAGCTGACGACTGCCGTTGGCTTACTGGTTTCCTTCCTTCACTGGACCTAACCTGTATCTCAGTGGTTGGGGACACCACTCAGCATCACAGTCAATTTGGGATTTGCAGGTCTATCTGGTTGTAAAAGCTTTTGTGTCTGCCCAAGTTGCTCTGAAAGTAAAGATGTCTGCACTCTTCAGCCCCAGCTCCGGGTTTGTTTCCACTACGGTTTCCTCAGACAACTTCAGCCTCTTCAGAATCAACACCCTGTCTGCACAGAATGTGGTTCTTGACTGAGCCTCAGGGTTTTTTGCCTTTACTGAGTCGATTTGTAGGCAGGAAGACAACTCCCTTTGAGCCACTTGATTCCCGCCCCCGCCCCCCTGCCACATTTTCCACTTTTTGTTCTAAGTCCTTAAATGGGGATTAAACCGAGGATCCTGCTTTGCACCTGGACCACGTCTGCAGCAGGAAGATGAGGAATTTGAGTTCCGGGAACAACTGCGTCTGTGGGGCTATGGAAGAATTGGTTGTTATTCTCACCGATTCCTGAGCTTCAGTATTGCTTCAAAATGAGATTTTTGCCAGCTTGTTTAGAAGGTGCTAGTGAGACCCTCCCTTCAGGTTTTGTTGGTACTGACATACTGTCCTTCCTGTCCAGGAGCCATAATCACCCCCCTCCTCCTTCCCTTCTCCATCAATTTTTAAAAACAACTGAACAACAACTGAAGTTACCACTGAACGTTCTCTTCTGAGAGTTTTCTTCCTCATTACTCATTTTTTCCAATTTTGGTTCTACAGAGGGGATTATATGTCCTTTAAGCTGCTAAGTACTTTTGATTCACTTGAAAGTACCATTTTATACACCTGGTTGCTCTGCGTATCTATTTATCAGAAGCCTAACTACTGCGAAGTTGCAATTGCAGCTGAGACTTCTTTACACTAATACCAACAACTACCTTTGCCCTTGCAAGTGACCAGTAAATTTCAATAAAGAATGAACAGAAGAAACACCGTAGATTCTCCTGAGCTAAAGCATCCTCCTGCACGAAATGGGGGTCTCCACCAATGAAGTCTTCTGTTCTGGCTTAGCATCCATCTCACCTCTAGAGGGCGCTAGTTTCATTGTTGACTTCGTGGAGTTGCAGTTCAGCTTAAGTCTCCTTTTGCACTCTTGAGAACTTGTGGAAATGCTCGAATCCCCTTTTTTGGGGGAGTGTACAGTTGGAAATTGCAAGAGGCAGACCGCAGCTTCCTGTCTTCCCTCGTCTCCCCTCTGAAACTGCTGTTGTTTGGAGGCATGTTAGTACCAAAGATGCTGGTGGCAGAGACTTCCGACTAAGTTTAGCCCATCAGGAAGCCACACAGTAAAAGGAACTGTGACAATCCCTAGAATCAGAGGCAGATCCTCTGTCAGTTGGCTCTGATTGCTTTTTAGGCATTATTTCCATAAGGTCATCAGGAGGTTTCCCAGCTCCCGATTCCTGCAGTTTCCCCTTAATGGTACTCTGCATCTTGCAGCCAAGTAGGCAGCTGGCTTGACACCTGGGATCCTGGGTCACTGGCCCCTCTCAGACCTGGCCCGCATGTCCTGCATATACTGGCTAAGGGATTTATTTTTAATTGAGATGTAGCTAATTTACAATATTACATTAGTTTCAAGTATACAACATAGTGACTCAATATTTTTATAGATTATACTCCATTTAAATATGACTATATTTCACTGTGCTGTAAATATATCTCTGTTGCTTATTTATTTTATAAATATTAATAGTTTGTATCTCTGAGTCCCCTACCCCTATCGTGCCCCTTCCCCCTTCCCTCTCCCAACTCGTAACCACTAGTTTGTTCTCTATCCCTGTGAGTCTTTTTCCGTTTAGTTATATTCATTCGTTTGTTTTATTTTTTAGATTCCACATCTAAGCTAAGTGATTTTTAAAGTTAAACGTCTCTTAGATATACAACATGGGCAGGGGGCGGGACTAGGGACCTGCAGTCCAAAATCCCGGTATAATGCATAGTTGGCCCTCTATGTGCAGCGGTTCCTCCACATCTGTGGTTCTGCATTCTCGGATTCTATCAGTCTCGGATGGTGCAGTACTATAGTATTTACTATTGAAAAGGATCCACATATAAATGGACCCTTGCAGTTCAAACCTGAGTTGTTCAAGGGTCAACTATATTTTGACAGGTTTAAAAAAAAGTCTGTTCCTACTATATTCAATGATATTTGTTTTGGAAGGATGCAACTTATTTCCAGGCTGCCTTTTAAATCTCAGCACCCTTCAAAAATCAGCCTTTAAAATAAATCTGCAGCCTAAACATATTTAGCAGATAGAAAAAGAGCCTGGAAAATTCTAATATGTACTGACCTTTATATCTAGTTTTCAAGGGATACATTTTTATTTTCACCATCTTCTTATAAGTCACCATCCCTTGAAATAGACTCCAGACTAGTGAAAGGACTATTTAGGTATCCATTGTCTAGTTTAGTCACATTAAAAGAATCAATTTGCGCATTTGGGTTTTTACAACGTATAGAATATCACTTGTGATCTGGTAAGATAGTGAAGTCGTATCAAGCACATGAATTAAACTGTATTTGAGAAACTTTGGAAACAAACTGGGAAAAAAATCTGAAATATGATATAATAGCTGAATTTTTAAGACAGTGCATATATAGTTCTTACATTGCTCAGTTTGGATAGAAAGGAAAAAATGCTTTAAATAAAAGGTTGTTCTGCCAGATCTTTGTAAATGGCTTACTCTTCCATAATGGCTAGTATCTTGAGTGCTTATACAGAGAATATTGCCAGTTCTCCATTCCAAGCATTTCACTTGCATTAACTCATTTAATCCTCAGCACAATCTCTGAGGTATGTGCTCTTAATATCCCCCTTTAACAGCGAGTTTAAGTATGTGTCTTATTCAGGATCACACAGCTAGGAAGTATCAATAGTTTGACTCGGAAGTGCCTCAAGCAGCCTTAATGCTCAGCCTTCACACTTTTATTTTCATGGTGTCTCTGGTGTCCTCTGTCTCCCAACCTTTAAATGCACTTGCCTGTGACTGTTAACAATGCAAATATCCACTCAGTAATCTTTCAGGTATAAAACCCCTGAGGAAAAAATTATCTTTTCTCTGATTTTTATTTGAGACAATATAGCGTCATGATAAGAATACAGGATCAGAAAGCAGACACTGAGTTCACATCTCAGCAGTGTGCCTTTTTTTTTTTTTTAGGGTTTACATTTTTATTTAGATAAACCTCTAATGTCATGATAGAATTTTTGCTCCTAAAGCCTTTTTTTTTTTTTACAATGGTGTGTTAGTTTCTGCTTTATAACGAAGTGAATCAATTATACATATACATATATTCCCACATCTCCTCCCCACTGCGTCTCCCTCCCTCCCACCCTCCCTATCCCACCCCTCTAGGTGGTCACAAAGCACCTAGCTGATCTCCCTGTGCTATGCGGCTGCTTCCCACTAGCTAGCTACCTTACGTTTGGTAGTGTATATATGTCCATGTCACTCTCTCACTTTGTCACAGCTCACCCTTCCCCCTCTCCATATCCTCAAGTCCATTCTCTAGTAGGTCTGTGTATTTATTCCTGTCTTACCCTTAGGTTCTTCATGACATTTTTTTTCTTAAATTCCATATATATGTGTTAGCATACGGTATTTGTCTTTCTCTTTCTGACTTACTTCACTCTGTATGACAGACTCTAGGTCCATCCATCTCATTACAAATAGCTCAATTTCGTTTCCTTTTATGGCTGAGTAATATTCCATTGTATATATGTCAGCAGTGTGTCTTTAAACAAGTTACTCCATCTAGAAGTGTCATGAGTTCTTTCATAAAACAAGGATGGTGATAACAGTACTTACCACATATGGTTGTTTTGAGAATCAAGTAAGATAATACTTGGAGCAGTGCCTGAAACAGAGAAATACTTTATAAGCCTTTTTCTTTATTTTATCTATTCCTATCAAAATGTCTACAATGGTTTAAAAATACACAATGACAGTGATATTTTTTAATTGAAGTCTAGTTGATTTACAATGCATTAATTTCAGGTGTACAGCAAAGCGATTCAGTTATATGTGTCTGTATATATATACACACACACATATATATTCTTTTTCAGATTCTTTTCCATTATAGGTTATTACAAGATATTGAATACAGTTCCCTGTGACATGCAGTAGGTCCTTGTTGTTTACCTATTTTATATATAGTAGTATGTACCTGTTATTCCCAAACTCCTAATTTCTCCGTCCCCCACTCCTTTCCCCTTTGGTAACCGTAAGTTTGTTTTCTATGTCTTGTGAGTCTACTTCTGTCTTGAAAGTAAGTTCATCTGTATCATTTTTTAAGATTCCACATATAAGTGATATCATATGTAGCTGTCTTTGTCTTTCTTACTTCACTTAGCATGATAATCTCTAGGTTCATCCAACAGTGATTTATTCTAACTAGCAGAGAGTTGGGGCTCTCTTGATGTTTAGTGATCTGAATCTGAGGCAAAAATAAAGAAAAAGTGCTATAATAGTTAATCAGTTTTCTCTAAACGTGAGGTTTTTATTGTAGTTCATACATTTCAGGATTTGTTTGGCTAATGAGATTCAGAAGTCCCTGGGAGCTTCAGCTTGTATCAGGTTGCCAATTAGTAACTTCTGAGTAAATGCCATGATATGAAATTGGTACAGTATGAAAACTGCAGTGTTTTATGACCCCTTTACCTCAGGTAAATCAGTTCTCTTACACTCACTGCAGTAGCATTTATTGAAGTAGGTACTCTGTATGCATGATATCGTCCATCCCTTGAACACCAAAGGGATATATGTTCTTATCACCATTTTAAGAGATGTGGAAATATCCAGTCACTCAGCCAAGAAGAGTTAGGATCAGTATTAACGTTCAAGTTGTCTTATTGCTAAGCACACGTTCTATTGCCCATGCTAACCATAGTTAAAAACCATAAAACAAACAAACATATTGAAGCAGTGAAAAAAGGCAGAAAAGTGGTGTTTCAGTGTCTCTTCCACCAGTTAGAGGAAAATCATTCAACTTCTCTGAGACAAGGGTCAACAGAATAGGGACACTCAACTGCTTTTCTGAGGTAGTCTGGACCAGTTTTCTGGCAATATCTTTCAGGCTTACAGTATGCATTATTTTCCCTGATTTTTTAATTATTTGATTTATGTATTTGCATTGAACATCTACTATTATCAGCATAGCAGGCAGAAGTGGCAAAGGAGAAATGTAGAGGCTGCAGTTCGGAGGGGGCAGGGAGCGTCACCTTTGGAAATTAGGAAAGACTCCAGGGTGGAGGTGCCATTTAAACTGAGCATGAAAAGAGTTGGAGAGAGGATATTGTGGGTGGGAGAGAGAAAGTAAGAGGTATGGAGATGGGAAACCATGAAGTGTTTGGATGGAATAGTGATCTTTCGATTTGGATCAAGTGTGGAATACTGGAAGAGAAAACTAGATTGAGGAGATAGGTTAATAGATTAGGTTGCTTATGAAGGAAAAGGAAAGTCTCTAAAGCTTTTTAGCATGGATATAAAGGCTTAGAGCTGTACTTTAGGAAGATTAACCAACATAGTATATTAGTTTCAAGTCTAAGAGCGTGAGAGAATGGTGGTACCATTGACAGAAAATTTGAAATCAGGAGGAACTGGTTTACCGTCCTCCATTCATATTTATATGTATTTAATTTAAAGAACTATGGAAATACAGAACTGGACTTTGGGAGAAGGGGCAGAAGATATATCAATTTGTCAGATACAGACCTAAGTGAAGTTGTGCTATGGTGATTGCAAAGGAGTGTGTGAGGGAAGAGAATCAAGGACAGACCTCGGAGGTGTAAACATCTAGTTAGCAGGCAGGAGAGAGAAGCCAGTAAGAGGAGAAGCAGAGGAGAAGCGGTCAGAAAAATAATGGAAGAGGCAGGAGAATGCAGTGTTTGGGGGTCAAAAGAGGAGAGGATTTTGGAAAGTAAAGGATACTCATTAAATAGTAAACCTTTTAAGAGCAAGTGCAATAACCTGTTTATTTCAATATTTCCCACAACGGGTGTGGTACAGTGTGTCACACATTGGTGTTCAATAAACGCTGAATGAAGATGTGTATTGCTCAAGCTACACAAAGTTTGCGAAGTGTGAAGACTCTGAGAGGACCATTTGTTTTCATGATCAGGACATCCCTGGTTATTGCTCCTGTACTGTGAACTTCCAGTCTCTCTTTTTCAGGAAAACAAAGGCCAAAGCTCTTCGTTTTCGTATCAAAGGTTAAGGCACATACAACATAGCTTCTAGGCCATCAGTTCTGTTGGACCACGGATGTAAAAATGTCTGTTTTTCTCATATTACATATTGTCACTCAGCACTCTGCCTGAGTGAGTGTGTTTGAGAATGTGTGACAGCGGGAGGGGAGGCCACCGATGTGTCCATCTTTGGAGCAGGGATGAGTCCAATGTGCAGGTACTCACAGTGACAGTGAGAAGCCATCAGAAGTTCTTACTAACTGGACAGGGGACACCGCAGTTGTACCCTGCAGACATAACGTTCAGTAGAAAGACGTAAGAAAGAGAACAAGAGCCATAGCATAGCAACACACACACCTATGTAAATAAAAACATACCCAAACACTGTTCAACAAAACACAAAAATACATCCATGGCCAAAGACATTCATTAGACAGGGTGCTTCCTGGGGGTAATAACGTGAGACTTGGGGTGAAGAGGAAAATAAAACAGGAGAGGGACCTTGGAAAGATCCATGATGAGGCATTTAATTGACTGACACGTTGTACTGGACATCAAAAGGAAAAGGGCATATATGATGGAAGCATTTTTGCAAATCTCAAAAATAAATGTAATAAAACGCTCACACAATAATCACTGGGGTGACTATATCGATTTTACACTTATTACCATCATCGGCAAACAAAAAACCAGAAAAAACAGATGCTACATATAGTAAACTTCATGCATAAGGTCTGTTCATTTGGGCCTCATCTCAAAGTGACATCAGGTGTGTTAGGGGCAGTAGGAAGGTGGGGGGATTTATTCTGGTGGGAACAGAGCACATAGGGTTCCACCCACAGAGTCTTCCAACACATAAAATACACCAAGTGGTAGGACCTAATACGATACTTCATTGTCTAATGCATTTCCCTACTGTATAATTATTAAACAGGAATCCAGTATTGATATTTGTATTCTAGCTTTATAGTTACACGTATTACTCCTTATCATTACAAATGTGTGTTCTAGCAAATTAGTTTTCTACCCATTCAAATAATGTGAGGTAAAGTCCAACCTAAACTTATTAGCAAGGATATTCCCTGTACATAGTGACTGGTAAAAAATATGAAGAGAGAAAAAGAGAGTCTACCTTTCATATAGAATACAGGAACCATGATTTCACGTATAGTGGAATCAGAATCATATTTCTGCTTTTTCCTCACTCTTGCCAAATTGAAATTTAGACTCAGTAAGTCACGTAACCCCCCCAGCCCTCGTCGGAAACCCTGTTGCAGGCTGGGATAACTAATGCTAAGGGCTGTGTGTTTTTGCCTCTACTGCTCTCAGTACAGAATTCCATTTGCTATTCCTTTGTTCTAACTGCTGTTTCTTAAACCTATCTTGAAAAGAACTGTGGTAATCTTCATCCTCTCAGAGGTGATTTCCATCTTCTGAATGATGAGTTTAATAAGCTCATGCTGTTTTTCCAGAAGAGAAACGAGATCCTTCAGCCTAAAAGGACATACGTTTCATGAGTTTCTTTTGTTACCCTTTCAGCCCTTGAGTGCAGAAAGGCCTATGTACTCAGGTGTTCTGTATCGGATTAACTGTGCCCAGGTTGGGGCCCCCTGGTAGTCATAATCCTAAGAAATACATATCTTTAAAGTTTAAGTGATTTCCCCAAGCTTACACTATTCATTCATGGCCATACAGTTAGTAAACAGTTGAGTAGGTCTTTGAATGCAGGTAAATTAACCCTAAAGCCCTCAGGCTTGACCACTGTACACTACATAGCTTCTCCAGGGATCGTCAAAGCTTCCAGTGTTTTGATGTAAGGATTCAGACGGCTGATGAAGAATGCAGTTCACGATACTGATTGGCAAACTGATTTGTTAGTAGCAGCAAATCAGTTATTGGGTCTAAAAAAAAGTCTCAAGATTCTCAATAGACTAGCCACATCAGTCAGTTACAGCCTGACAATATAGATAAATAAACACAAATATACAATATAAACTTATACTACGCATCATTGTTAAGAGTTTTAAATTTTTCAAATACAGATGAAAGGAAGCATACAGACCGGTACTTTTGCTTCATTATTTCTGTTTCTAAAGATGTATCAACATTTGGTATTTCTTGTCTCACTTCTTGGGTGCAAAAGAAATAATGAAATACACCACGCCGTGGGAGAAAAGATTAATAGTTACGCAGGTAGAACTCAGTTCAGGAGCTATTTCTTGAACATGTGCCATGATTCAGCTACTGAGGCCGGCATGCTAGCACAAATACTCTGGCACAGCCATGGCCCTCAAGGAGCTCACAGTCTCTTCATAGAAATAGACAAATGCAAAGAGCTGTAAAATGAAGTCATATATGTTATAATAGAGAAAAGTGCAAGACATAGAAATAATATAGGGGAGTAAACTGGATGGGGGATTGTTTAGGAAAAGGTGTAACAGAACCATTTTATATTTTCTCATGAAAAACGCCCATCATGAGTGGTGGTATTCCACACAGGACTAGTTGTTAGTTCTCTAAAACTGCTCTGCACCATTATCCAACACAACTGAATTTCACATGGGGACATCTCTGAAATGCAGTTTCAATATATTTTTTAAAATTTAGTGTCTTTTAAACCATCAGTGAGTGGACTGGAGAGGGTCAAGGGCAGGTGTGAAATGTCTAGCAATGAGGACGTTCCAGCCATCCAGGCAAGAGAAGATGGCCACTTGCACAGGCCACCTGGTAAGCCAAATGGACCAAATGTGGGACTACTGACTGGGTGTGAGGGGTGAGAAAAGGGAAAGGAGACGACAAGGAGGACGTCTTGCACAGGCAGACGAATGGGGCTGACTTCAATGAAATAAGACAGTCTGGATGGCGCTGTTTCACTCTCCCCCCGTAGGGGATGTCGGGAGGAAGTGAAACAGGAGGAACGGAGCTCATGAGTGTGTTTTGCACGAGTGTGTTTTGAACATGTGGAATCTGAGGTACATTGAAGACGTACCAGGGAAGATGTCAAGTAGACAGCTGGATACAGGGGCCTGAAACTCAAGGAGCTCTAGGCAGGAGAATCAACTGCTGAGTTGTCTGTGTTTCAGTAGGGACTGCAACGGTGGGTACGAGTGAAATCGAATAGGGAAACAGTTTAGAGCAGAAGCAAGCCTAGGTTCATACTGAGATCGACTTTATCATTTTATGACTACACAATGGAAAATTAACCTATGAAGAACTCAGAAAGAATTAGCATCCAGTACTTTCAACTCTTAGTATACTCCCTTTTCCATTATAATGCAATGACCTTGCTTAGTCTTTGACAGTTTGTGTGTTCTCTATAATGTACACTCTCCTTGTGTGTGTATGTATGTACCTGTGTATATGTACATGTGCGTTCTAGATACGTACACATACACATCTGCACACATATGTCAGTGACATGTGACTAGGAAACACAAGTGAAGTATACCTACACTGTAAGAAAAGATCCTTAAAGGTATGGCTGGCCCACCCCCCACCTGCTCTCACAGTGGTGTGGTATATTTAACACAGAGACTGTGGCTGAGCCGCTTGGAAGATAGGACTACCTGTCTCCTCCCCGTTGATCGTTACCAGGCACCCTTGGGGATAACACGATGAATGAATGTCAAGCTCTATCACATTATTTATGTCGATCTTTGTCACATGTACTTACTAACAGTCCTTCACCATATCTGGGTCTGTTGGGATACACGACGGTGGATTTCTGATCGACTTTGTGTAGGAACCAGAGCGGCAGCTTCTTTTCCAGGCTGGTATGAAGTTCCACCTAAAGTGCATTGGGGATTTATTGAAAGGAATCACTGCTAAGCACCCGGAATCCGTACACTGCAGGGAAGCAGTCGTTAGCACAGTGCACTGGAGACTGACTCCCGTGTCCTGGCCTGTGCACAGGCAGCCGGGCTGGCCCAGTTTCCTCCACCCTGAGTTCGAGCTCGCTGCCACCTGCCCCTACCTCTCACTTCATTCACCGACAAGACAGGGGCAGCCGTCTGCCATCGGGGCAGCTGTTTAAAGAAGGGATTCCATTTAAGTCAGCAGACGTTTACTGTTCAGGGACCGTGACCAACACTGGGCATATCAAAAAGAAGAAGACTTAAGCCATACTCTCGGGGCGTCACACTCCACAACGTGCACAACCGTGAGGTGTGGGTGGTACCGATGTGCACCTACGACAGGGCAGAGGGAGGACTGCTGAAATGGAGGGATACAAAGGTCAGCAGGGAAAGAATGAGAATCTAAGCACATCCAAGAGGACCCGATAAACCTTTCATGCTGTGCTATCAGGTGCCAAATGGTTTATCCATGATGTACCTTGAGGATAATGTCTGGTTTCAGAGATACAAAGTTTTGTTTAATGTTTTCACCTTGACTTATTACTTAATTTAATTCTCATATTTTCCACTTTTCTTTTTGTTTGCATTTGCCAAATTTATCTTTGATTCTCTTCTTAGAGCCCTTTGTGTCCGTTGTTTAGCTACGTTTAATATAATGACCGTATAAGTGAGATTTTTCTTTCTAAGACCATATGCTTTTTTAATATATGGGCATCTAAGTGGTTGATATTCCTAAATGGTGTGGTGGTAAGAACTGTCCTGACCACACTGTATAAAACTGCAGCCCCCCTCCCACATAACACACTCCCTAACTTGCTTCCCTGGTATTTTTATAGCACTATCGCCACTTAACATATTTTGTTAGCTCCAGTTTCAAGAAAAGCTATATTTTCTTATATCTTATTAACAATTCCAATTAGATGTTTTGAGTAATATAATATATAATTTTCAGGGATTCCTCTTCCCCTGGGTCTTTAGGGCAATATTCCTTCCCCTTGCCATACACATTTTCAGAGGTCACACGCACTTACTCCAGCTCGACTGAGAAGGATTTATTCAACCCTCGTGTTTGCCAACAGATAAAGCACATGGTGTGTCTTAACCTTGTTCGTTCTCTACGTAGGAGCTGCCAGACTTCCTCTCTCAAATACGGTCCTAGCGAGGCTGGAAGGCAGAGCCCGAAGTCTAATCTTGGTGGGTCCAGTGGGACGCACCCAGCATAGCTCCTCTGGCAAAGGGAGCATCTTCACCTCTACTAACTGGCGGGTCTTCCATATTGAAGGGTAAGTAGCACTCCGTGGGTTTCCTTTTGTAATATGCAGCATGTATTTAAATGTTTGTGGATGTCTACGGCTGCCAGCCTGCTCTGGCAAATGAGGAAACTAGTGTTAAAAACTAGCCAAACAGCTCCAAGCCCCTCAAGATACTCACAACTCCTGTACTTGAGGAACTGACACTTCACTTCATGAATGTGTCTCCCAGCAGCACTGTCTCAGGGACCTTTCTGGCCTCACTTGAGTTTGAGATGATTTTGTGGGAAGACTAATTATCCCTGTAGGAAGTACACTGCTGCCCATCCTCTTTTGCCACCGGTTCTGCTGTGGCTCAAACTTCAGTTAAGTCTGATGCAGAGAGTCGTACACGGATAGAGAGTTGCTTAAAAAACAACTCAGGGAAGAAAGGAGAATGGCTTCCTGGTTTTCTAGTCAATACTATTATTGACCCAAAACAAGAAACAGATAACATGGAGGTACTTGCTTTGCTTCCTTCCTTGGCGGTCTCTGTGCTGTTCGCTTTCGGGGAGCATATCAAATCGCATATGGCACGGTGCTTTCCAGATCAACGGCACTGACGCCGTACCTTAGCATGCTTCCTCCAGGCAGTTTGTCTAGTGCCCTTGTTCATGCTGTTCTTTTTATTTATTTCCCCTGGTATTTTCAGGAATCATCAGTTATGAAATACTGCTGACATGCCAGCCGAGAGCTTAAACATCCCTTCTCCTCTCCTGTCCACCTACCTGGAGTCCTACACTCCCCCTTTGTTATGGAAATAACCAGTCAGTAGCTCTTCCTTCCTCCAGTCTTTCCCCACTAAACCAAGAGAGTAACAGATCCTCTTAAATGCCACTTTCATTTTGTTCCCATTCTTTGGAAGGGCTGATAATAACTTTCTAGTCACTAACAAAATAACTTGAAGCACGTCATCATTTGCTGCCCTTTCTTTCCAAGCTAAGGTTTTTCTTTGCTGTTTTTGAGCAAAGCCCTCTATCATCTGGAGCCGCCTTATCACCCTCTAAGGAGCCATCCCTCCAAGCCAGGAGGCCCCATCTCACCTCCTTAGCCATTTCCCCTGTTTTGCCTTCAGCCCTTTGCTCCTGCTGGGTGCCCCCTTTCTGGACCGGCCTCGCAGGCCTTCTAAATCCCACCACCTTTCAATGCCCAGCTCACATCCCAATTCTTCCACGCAGCATTTCCTTAGTTATTTTTACACTGATTTTCTGTACCTGACACTCTAACCATTTAATTCATGTTCTTTAATGTTCCAAGCTCTCTGCATGACATACAGCTTGGTCACAGAGTTTAGAGTTGAAGGATGGGCCTAAGTTGACTTTGATAATTTTATCCTCTGAATGTTTAGTTGGTGTGCTGATTAGATTGTTTTGCTTATTAAAGTCAAAGATCACATCCCTTTAATTCCTCTGGGTTCTCATGCTATGTTGTACTGTGCTTTGTACATCCCATGTACTGGAGTAATTTTTTAAGATAAATATTTACTAACATATAGCTGAATAAGTAACAGAAGAGAGCAGTGTGACCAAGAAAAGTGAAGAGTGAGGAGAAAGTTATATCGTAGCATGATTTTTTTTTTTCCTTTTGAACTGGCCTAAGTTCCTAAATATATATATTCAACTGGTCGTCAGATAGTTTTGAAACATCAAATATTCCCATTCAGATTTGAAATTGAAAGGCAATGCAATAAGAGCACAGAAATAGCTTTCTGTCCTGTAACAGGAAACTACCTCACAAGATTCAGTAGCCAAGGATCTATCCAGGAACCTTGACTCTAGGGAATTTTACATCAAATTGTCTAAAAAGACGATTTCTAGGGAGCAAAATCTCACGCATGCAGTTAACACTTCAATATAGCACACGCTGGGAGGACCGTGTAATTCTGTGCCCAGAATATTAAGCGCTCCTTTGAACAGTTTGGCTGTGAGGAGACAGAATGCTTCACACCTGTGATGCTCTTGGTCTGGCCCCTAACTACCTGGTTGGCCACATGCTGACATAAAAAGAGGCTCAGAGAAATTTCCCAACTTCTCTGCTGAGATTGCTGTGGGAAATCTTCTTCATGACGGTTGATTCTCTGACCACAGCAGGGACATCACAGAGCATGCATGACCTGCACGGTGTGGTGCTTCTCAGGACTGACACAGTACCCGTATTCAATAACTGTGTTCTCGGAAACCAGCAGTTACACATTTGAATAATGAGGGTGGTGCTAATTTCAGCAAGTTATAATTAAATATAACGCCTACCTGCATGGCAATCCTCTTCAACAGTGCATGCTTCTGGACCTCAGCAATGTCACCAACTGCCAAACCAATATGAAGGACAACACGGTAGTGAATCACTCTTGGTTTAATGGCTCACCTCAAAATACACTTGTGGTCTCTCTGGCTACAGTCAGGGAGTGGGTATGATGTTCACCAGCAGTGGCCTCAAAACACTGTGCTTGGGCTTCCCTGGTGGCGCAGTGGTTGAGAGTCCGCCTGCCGATGCAGGGGACACGGGTTCGTGCCCCGGTCTGGGAGGATCCCACATGCCGCAGAGCGGCTGGGCCTGTGAGCCATGGCTGCTGAGCCTGCGCGTCCGGAGCCTGTGCTCCGCAACGGGAGAGGCCACAGCAGTGAGAGGCCCGCGTACCACAAAAAAAAAAAAATTCACAGAGCAGCAGTTGAGGCGATATGGACTACACACTAGAACTTCCCTGAACTACTTATTTAAAAATCAATGGGAAAAAATAAGGGAATTTCATTAATATTCACACTAAAATTATTTCTCAATATTCCTTTCAGCTTTACAAATATGTGACCAAATAATACATTTGTCTGAATTTTTTCCAAAGCTATTTCTTAGGCAAATAGCTCATCACATGGACCAAAAGCAAAATGTTCTACAAGACAGTAGCTTTTCATAGAACCCACTGGAAAATGACTACTTTCTGAAAATGTGAAAACCTCCCCCAAACAAATGATCCAAGTTCTTGCTTTAATTCTGCCTTTGATATGTGTCCAAAACCCTAACTTGTTATTTTAAAGATAACCGGAATGTTTCTATTAAAATTAAAAGCTATCATGAAATAAAATGAAGTCTTAAAGTACTTAATGTATTTTCAAATAGCTAATAAAAAATTGAGCATATTAGAATTCATTCAGTAAATATCAGGTTGAAATAAAACAAACTCTCCTACAATTTTGAACATTGGATTTTGCTCTGTTATCACAGAATAGTACCTAAGAAATCACTCTTCAGTGATAGTCCCTTAAATAGAGATGTGTCACTTTTCAACCACAAAATTCTGTATAACCTACATACAGCTTTAGCGAATACAGGTTATAACAGTGTGTTTCCAACCATTTCCAAATTTACGCATAGTCAGTAATAGATTTAAAATGACCTTCTCACAGAAAGAGGCTCTTTCTCAATGTCTCACCCTATCAAAGGAAGTGTTTACCTAAATCCATTTGGAAGTATTGTAGCACTTGAATTTGATATGTTCTTCCAGTGACAATAAAGGGGTTCTATTGTCTACCCGACAGTGCCAGAAAGAGCAATTTATGGGTCTGCTCAGTGATGTGCCGTCAACACAAACCCAATTATACACTCTTGACAGCAAAGACTGGGTTCAGAGGCTCACAAGGCGCTGCTGAGTTCATAATGACAACAGAGCATCTAAATATTTTATACAAGCTCATCAGGTGTGCCAAGCAGTCTGAATTCAGTTCATGACTTTTTAAAATTTTTTATTTATTTTATTTTTGGCCGCACTGGGTCTTTGTTGCTGCGTGCAGGCTTTCTCTAGTTGCGGTGAGTGGGGGCTACTCTTCGTTGCGGTGCGTGGGCTTCTCATTGCGGTGGCTTCTCTTGTTGAGGAGCATGGGCTCTAGGCATGGGGGCTCAGTAGTTGTGGCGCATGGGCTTAGTTGCTCCGCGGCATGTGGGATCTTCCTGGACCAGGGCTCGAACCTGTGTCCCTTGCATTGGCAGGCAGATTCTTAACCACCACGCCAACGGGGAAGCCCTCATGACATGTTAAGCTAGGCTTTGAAGAGATTTCTTTAAAGAAAGTTCTGAAAGTAAATCAAGGATGTCATGTAGACAGGTTATCTATTCAGTCAATATAGTTTTCTACTGTCATGAGGTCACTTCAGATTCTTTCGGATTCTGAACTATATGACTAGATACAGAACATAACAGACTAGATCGCGTTTACAGAAGCTAATTCTGAGTCCTTTAAATTGGAGATATCAAATACATCTGTTTTAGGTTGCTTTAATGAAATACGTATAATGGGTAACAGGGCAAAAAGGAGGGAAACTATATATTACAATGAGAGATTTTGACAAATGAGAGATTATAACTATGAGAAATTATAACAAATGAAAGACCAAATGCTAAAGTGTTAACTCCCTTGAAAAGCTTATAGGCATCAGTCAGATGGTTCATTTTCCACATTTCTAATCCTGTCAGGTTTCTGCCATCCTTCGATTTTGTCAGTATTCCTGAGATAGTGTGTGTGCTGGGGAAAATATGTTAATTTCTTCTTAATGAGGAAATCCTTAGAGTTCAGAACTCTTCAGAGTGTTATATGTATTGATTTGTAACTAGTCTCACAGCTGAGATTTCTACAGGATGATCTGGAGTTAAGTAATAAAATAATATATATAAATCCCTCAATCTACAAGCTCGACTTTGGTTTCTAAAAGCCTTAAATAACATAAATGTCTCGACTGGACTTAGACAAGAAAACTAAATAAAGACAAATAAAAACATGATGAAAAATAAGTTGGAGACTTTGTGTTGCAGAATTCCTTCACTAATATCTCCAGAAAACAAAACCCACATTGGTAAGCAAAGAAAGTATTTCCAGTGTGATTTTCAAAACTTAAAAATTTCTTCCTGTCCCTTAATATTAATTCCAAAGACACTCTCCTAGCTTTTGATATTCACTTGTAACCTCAGTTCTTTTTTTTTTTTTTTTTTTTTTTTTTTTTGAGGTACGCGGGCCTCTCACTGTTGTGGCCTCTCCTGTTGCAGAGCACAGGCTCCAGATGAGCAGGCTCAGCGGCCATGGCTCACGGGCCCAGCCGCTCCGCAGCATGTGGGATCCTCCCAGACCGGGGCACAAACCCATGACCCGGACTCTCAACCACTGCGCCACCAGGGAAGCCCCGTCAGTTCTTTTTATTAAACCAAAAGACCATAGTTAATAGACTAACATTAAGGAGGCGGAAAAAAAGTCAGTGTTTAATCTGGACGTGCAAATAGACTCACCTTGGGAGACCTGTGTTTGCTGCTTTATGTGATTTACTACACATGCCTTGCTCACACATGATTAAAAACACTGTCAATTCATGTAACCTATTTAGAGGGCAATGTGGCGATTTCTACCAAAATTAAAGCTGTACATAACTCTTGACCTTACTAGGACTTTAACACTCACTAAGGTACTGTCGACAGACAGAGGAAGCCACATCTACACTCACTGACGCTCAACCACATGTATAATAGCGAAACAAAACAAACACCACCTAAGTATACACGTGCAGGACTGGTAAAATGAAGCATGACACATTCATACAAGGGAATATTATAAAGCTGCTAAAAAGCGTGAGGTACATCTCCAGGTGCTGATTTTAAAAGTATTCTAAAATATATTTCATGAGTAAATCAAAGTGCAAATTTCTGTGGCTTCATACTTAGTAAATAAAAAAGATATATCAACGTGTGTGTATCTGTATGAGGCTTTTTTCCCTCCTGGAAAGTACGTAAGGAAATGTTAACATGGTTCCACCGTGCAGAGAGATTTGTGCTGGGGGTTAGAGAGAACTTTTAATTCTGTTTTAACGTTTAAAAAGAGATTCTTCCTCCTGCTGACAACGTGAGGAAATCCAGGGCCGAGCGTTCTGAGTGTCCACAGCCTCCGCCCTCGGATCGCGCCATCAGTCGGCAGGGGGCGCTGGTGCCGCCTTTTGGGCCGAGTGCCCGGGAATCGCAAAAGAAACAGAAGCCCCATCCTAGCCCTTGGGACCTCCGAAAGACCACCTACCAAGTTTCGAAGGGTCTCCTCCCCCAAAGCCCCTTCCGACTGCCCCACCCCTGGAGGAGCCCGCGGGCCCTGCCATTCCCTGCAGCACTTCACTGGTAAGTGCTGGTTTCTCTGTTTCACTCCACGAGACATGCATATGCTTGTGAACCCCCAAACACCTCGTGAATAGCTAGCTCTCCGACTGCCAAATACAGCCATCTAGCTGTTTGGTTCTAAATAAAATCTATAAAAAGGTCAAGCGGAACAGCACACGCTCAGAAATTGTCCTGATTTTAGGCAATTGCCTGATTCTGCCGAATGCTAAGGATACTTTGGGGCTAGGTCTCCCCAGACTGCAGCTGCCCATCACGATTAAGAGCAGGGTGAACAAGCAAACAGAAAGGACAAAGCAGGCACCGGGCGGGCGCCTTTTAATAACTCGGTCCATCACCCCACCCCCCGCCCCCTTCCCGAGAAGGTCCTGTCTTGAAAGGCACACACACCCGGAAGCAGGCAGCCCTTACCTCGCCCGGTCCTCCCATCCCGGGGCTGCGGGCTAGGAAACTTCGAGTCGAGAAGGGCAAAGTTAGGAAGAGCCGATCCCCGCCCGGACTTCGCGTCCCGACCGCCGACGGCCCGGGTACCTTAAAAGTCCTTGGAGTCGTCCATGTGGTCCTCCACGCCCAGGTAGACGACGCCCCTGGGCGCAGTATCTTCCTCAGGCTGCTCCTCACTGACCACACCCCGGACGCCCCCTGCGGCAGCAGCTCCCCACGGGCGCGGGCACCTGGGGCGAGAGAGCGCGGGAGCGGTGAGCGGGCGCCGGGCGCGGAGGCGGCCGTGGGGTCGCGCGCGCGCGCGCCGCCGGGGTCCGAGTACGGGTCCCGACCCGGGTAAGCGCCCGAGCTCTGAGCTCTTCTGTGCCCGGCGGTCCCCGGGAGGAAAGAGGTTTGCTTTGCGTGAGGCCGAGAGAACTTCTGGCAGGCGTTGTCCGGCTCAGGCTGCTTGTAGGGCGGGAAGCAGGAGCGGTGCAGGGAGGGGTGGGGACGCGGCCATCGTGTCCACGCGCGGCCACCGGGCGGCCGCGCCACCTGTGTCCTGGGACGCGCAGCTTTGGGCGGACAGCGCGACTTGCCCGTCCAGGCTGCAGCTGCGGAGCGCACCCGTGAGTCCCCTGAGTCTAGGGGTCAGGTCAGGGTGGGTCGCGCGAATATGGAATCTTTTATGATAAAAACCCTAAGAGCCCCCGTCCTGTCGCGCAGTCAGAGAGAAAGAAAGGCGCCGGCCACGGGAACGAGGGAGAGAATGACTGGGTACGCTGGAAAGATTTTTATTAAAGAAAATTTTTTTTCCAGCTAAAAGCCACTGGGCCTCAGTTTCCCGTGTCCACAGCATTGTAGAAGGCTCTTGGATTTGGAGATAAGGTTTTTAGAAAAACTTATCTTTCCAAAAGAAAAGGGGAGTGATTAAATCTTAGCAGCGGGTCGAGAGATTAGATGAAGTCCCTTTGAACCTCTGGTCCCATTTCCTGTGCATAACAACACTGATCCCCTCAGGGATTGGTGTTTCAGCAGGGCTAATAAAATGACTGTTAGATTAAACAAAGAGTCGTGACTGGCGTCTGCTTGTTTACCCTCGGCTCTGTTTGAAAGGCTTGTCTTCATGGGCCAGTGCTGAGTTTATTAATCAACAGCATTAGTGTAATTGTGGAGTGGAAGGCGTCTTCTCTCTGAGAGTGGCTAGTTCCACATCTACCTACAGATAATAGAGCCTCTGTGACTGTTGCCACTATGTTTCTGCTACAAGGTTAGAAAGCTTAAAAAACTTCATTGTGATGCGTATAAAATGGATGACTAATAAGAACCTGCTGTATTAAAAAATAAATTAAATTTAAAAATTAAAAAAAAACCTTTATTCAGAAGCTGATTACTCTGCATAGGCAGGAATTTAGCTGTGACAGTCTTTTGACAGTCTGTGTGCTCTTTTAAGGCTCCAGATTGTCCTAGTAACCTGTACTCTCCAGCATCTGACCCAAGACCCTGTGGATCCACGACCTGGCAGAGATCAGGCACTAAAGAAAGGTTTGTGGACTGCCTGCTCTATGGGTTACACTGGGCTGAACTTAAGGGCAAGTGAAGTAGCATGATGATATTGTGGAACGATGGAAAGGTTCTCCCCAAATCTTCCATTAGTGATGGCAGGTTGCCATCAGTTCCACCCTTTGAATGGAATTCCTTGGAAGGGTAATATTGAAGAAGTTATCACTGGTCATTGACCCGTGAATGTGGACTTTTGAAAGACTGGTGAAGGATAGAGCATTCAACTTCACCACCTGCACAGTTTTCCCATCAGCATCTGTGTTCAGGGAGTACAGAACTGGGTCAGCTGCATACCTTAGTGTCATTTAGTTGAAGGTGGTGATGTATTTGGGAAAACCAATAAAGAAAAGAATCAGAGGAACGGGGAAAGAGAATAACCTTGAGTCACTGCTGTCTGCCTGACATTTTACATACATGAAAACCTCATTTTTAAAAGAAAATGCCTTATAGGGATATTAAGACTTTTTAATTGTGATAATATAGTCAGTTACGTTGATCAATTGCTTTTCTCCTTACTCTTAGCTGAAAGGGATCACTAAGACAAAAAGAGAATTTAGAGGAGGGTGTTTTGGGGTCATTTTGGAAGCTGGGCAGAAGCTTAGAGCCCGTACAGAGTAACTCAGAAAGGTGACAGCACTTGTCCAGGGCCACACAGCTGGAGGTGGCAGAGCCAGGGCGAGATCCAGTCCTCTGAACTCCAGGGAACACCTTTTCTGTTAAAACCTCCACCTCACCTGCGACATCCAGGTCCATTCTGACCTTGGGTTGAAAGGGACGCTGAAATCGCCCCAGCCAACCATACAGGAAAATAAAATGGGATTCCAGAGGTATTTGAGCTCCGTATTAAAAAAAAAAAAAAAAAAAGTCACTGGCTTTAGCTGCCAGCTCAGCATCTCTGCATTCTTGCATCTGTGCCCCATTTTTATCACCCAAATCATGGCCCCCATCATAGAGGACAAATTCTTTTAATTTGTCCTCTAGTGTTTAAACACTGAAAAATAAAGATGGCTGGTGGTAGAGATCTGATTTTTTTCCCCCCGGCTTTCTGCTTGTGAAAACAAAGAGATTGTAATATTATTTAATTTTTCCTTTTATCTTTGGCCGGACTTGTCCATTTCAGACACTTTTTAGGCAATGTCCTCTCAAGACCTCTCATTCTCATCAGTGTTTCTTAATAATAGTTAAATTACTTCCTACCCAACAATAGCATCGTTTTCTCAGGCAGGGCTTCCTTTTTAAAGATTCTACAAATCGTGGTTTTAAAATGCATAATGTAGACAGGAACAAGATGGTATCTAGCCATTTACAATTAAGATCTCGTTCCCTTTGAAGTTTAATTACTGTTGTTTGGTAATGAAATGCAATATTTTTACACCAATTTTAATTACAAGATAGGGATGATCATTAGAAAAAATAAACTTTTGTAGAAATTTCCAGAAGGTAATTTTTATTATCAAATTACATTTTGATATTACACAGGACTTTAAGAAAATGAAAAATGATAAAAAAGAGGATTTTATTTAAATTCTCAGGGAAAATATAGTTGTATACATATATCATCTCAGTAACTTTTGACAGAACAATCTCGATTATCAAAAATTACCTTTAGTCATTTTTTTCTTACATTTAAAAATTGTTTCTGTTTATTTGTTCACAAATTAATTACAAAAATATTTATTTTTTAAAAAACATCATTAATCCAAATATATTATTAGTAGAACCTATAACTGAAGGTAAAACTGTTTGGTTACCTTACCTTAAGTGCCTTAACTCAATAATATAATGAAAAGGGGTCCAGCAAACCCACTAAGGAACAGAAAAGTTGTCTTGCATCTTTTCAAAAACTTTTCATAAAATTCACTCATGCTAAGTGTACAGCTTGATGATTTTTAGTACATTTATACACTTTTACAACTATTTCCACAATCCAGTTTTATACTACTTCCATCAATTCAAAAAATTTCCATGTGCCCTAAAAGCAGTCAGTCTTCTCTCCCACCCTCCGCCCTAAACAACCTTTGATCTGTTTTCTGTCTTTATTGTTTGGCCTTTTCTAGAAATTTAAGATACATGGAGTCGTACACTCTATAGTCTTTGGTATCTGGCTTCCTTTGCTTAGCATAATACACTTTGAGAATAATCCGTGTTGGAGTGTGTATTCATAGTTTCTTCCTTTTTGTTGCTGTTGTATGAATTCACAGCCCTCCATATCCACGCATTCAGCATCCCTGGATCCAACCAATCCCAGATTTCTAGTTTTTCCCTATCGTAAATAATGCAGCTATGAACTTTTTCATACACATCTTCTTGTGGACACATATTTTCATTTCTCTTGGTTAAATACTTAGTTGCTGAGTCATATGGTAAGCATGTATTTAGCTTTGTATGAAACCTCCAAACTGTTTTCAAAAGTGGTTGCACCATTTTACATGCCCGTCAACACTGTAAGAGATGTCTGCTGAGCTCATCGTGTGTCCAATCTAAATAAGAATATGAAGCTCTAAGTCACCCTGGAAGTAGGAGGAACTCAGGGATTTTGTCATATCAACCTCCAAGATCCTTCTCTTTCAGTCCATAGGGTGGTTAACTAGAACTGGGTTCCTAGGGCTAGACAGAATCTAAATTTTAACCCTATGGGAGCCTGGACTGGCACAGGCTCAAGGGTTTGACCTTGACCTGACATATACAGTTGAAATGCATAGTAGTCCTAAAAAGAGACACTTTTCTCTAAGTATAAAAGAAAACGCTACCACACTTATGCAATTCTGGTTGCTTTTTCATTACTGAAATATAAACTGTTCTTTCATGTTCCCTTTCTCTTGGACTTGAGAAATTGACACAAATATCATGCGAATACAATGATTACTTTTGGTCCTACGAAGAGCTTGATTTCAACTTGAAACCATCACATAACTATATGCTATTGAAAAGAGGTAAGAGTAAGCACTTAATTTAAAAGGATTTGATAGTTTAAAAACTCTTCAGTGGAGGGGATTAGCTGCCATTATTCTTTCACACGTTGCTTGATCAGTGTGACAGATTCTGCTAGTTGCCTCTCAAATACATCCTCCCCCTCTTGCTGTGTAATTAGACCCCAGTATTAACTTGGCACAGATAAATGACACATTCCATGCCTCCCTGGCAGCAAGGGACGGCCATGTTACTAAGTTTTGGCAAAGGAATCAAATACAGAAGTGTCATGTGCCATTTTGAGGAAATTTCTTTAATAAGACAGGACATACTCTTCTTCATTTCTCTTCTTCCTTCCTTCTGTATTGAATGTGGATTTTATATGATGGCCAGAGCTCGAGAATCCATCGTGTGCCATGAGGATGAGGATTGGTAGAGCAAATAACAGAAAGAAGGCTGGACCTTGGATGATTATGTAGCTGCTAAAGCAGCTGTGCTACAGATGTCTGAATTTCTTTTTCATAAAAGGAAAATTAACTTTCTTCTTGCTCAAGCCATTGTTCGTTTGTTTAATCATATGGATTAAATGTAATTCTAAATCATGCAATAATTTAATAATCAATGGTATCTTTAAGAGCTTACTCTGTACAGCAAAGGAAGCCATCAACAAAATGAAAAGACAACCCTCAGAATGGGAGAAAATATTTGCAGACAATGCGGCCGACAAGGGATTGATCTCCAAAATATACAAACAGCTCATGCAGCTCTATGTCAAAAAACCAAACAACCCAATCATAAAATGGGCAGAAGATCTAAATAGACATTTCTCCAAAGAAGATATAGCAATGGCCAAAAAGCACATGAAAAGATGCTCAATATCACTAATTATCAGAGAAATGCAAATCAAAACTGCAATGAGGTATCATCACACTGGTCAGAATGGCCATTGTCAAAGAGTCTACAAACAATAAATGCTGGAGAGGGTGTGGAGAAAAGGGAACCCTCCTGCACTGTTGGTGGGGATGTTAACTGGTACAGCCACTATACAGAACAGTATGGAGGTTCCTTAAAAAACTAAAAATAGAACTACCATATGATCCAGCACTCCCACTCCTGGGCATATATCCAGAGCCAACCGTAATCTGAAAGGATACGGGAACCCCAATGGTCCTTGCAGCACTATTTACAATAGCCAAGACATGGAAGCCACCTAAATGCCCATTGAGATGTGAATGGATAAAAAAGATGTGCTACATATATACAATGGAATATTACTCAGCCATAAAAAATGAAATAATGCCATTTGCAGCCACATGGATGGACCTAGAGATTATCATGCTAAATAAAGTAAGTCAGAAAGAGAAAGACAAATATCATATGATATCACTTATATGTGGAATTTAAAATATGATACAAATGGACTTATTTACGAAACAGAAACAGACTCAGAGACATAGGAAACAAACTTATGGTCACCAAAGGGGAATCGTAGGGGGGAGGGATAAATCAGGAGCTTGGGATGAACACACACACACTACTATATATAAGACAGATAATCCACAAGGACCTACTGTATAGCACAGGGAACTCCACCTAATATTCTGTGATAACCTATATGAAGAAGAATCTAAAAAAGTGAATATATGTATATGTATAACTGAAGCACTTTGCTGTACACTTGAAACTAACTCAACATTGTAACTCAACTGTAATCCAGTAAAATTAAAGTATTTTTTAAAAAAGAACTTACTGAGGGCTTCCCTGGTGGCGCAGTGGTTGAGAATCCGCCTGCCGATGCAGGGGACACGGGTTCGTGCCCCGGTCTGGGAAGATCCCACATGCCGCGGAGCGGCTGGACCCGTGAACCATGGCCGCTGGGCCTGTGCGTCCGGAGCCTGTGCTCCGCAACGGGGAGAGGCCACAACAGTGAGAGGCCCGCGTACCGCAAAAAAAAAAAAAAAAAAAAAGAACGTACTGAAAATATTATATTTGGTAAAAGCAACTGTACTCTACAAATTGGGAATTTATACCTTTTTTCTCTAGTATTGAGAGGTCTACCTCACGCACTCTTTCCCTTGGTAAGAAAACAGCTGATCTTACTGGTGAGTTAAGGGAAAGAACACAGCATTCACTGGTCTCTTTTTCAGGAGAGGCTGCTCCCAGCTCCTCCAGTGGTCAGTGGTTGGCTCCGCCCATAGCAGCAGAACATTATAGTCACTGAGGGAAAGTCAACCTTGTGAGGAAATTATTCAGTGGCCTAATACAGCCTTGTATCTCCCATCTAGCTTTATCAATATGTAAACTGCTGTTTTTCATCTCCACTATTTTGTTTTGTTTCTTAGTTGGCTTTGATTTGGGGCAGGGGGGCTGGCACATGTACAGGAATGCTTATTTATCTCCCTCAAACCCCAAGAATAAAGGTCAGTAGGAGGATGAGGACTTGCCCATCAGGTTTTGCTAAGATATTTTAGTAGTTCAACTTTTATGAATGATATCATGCAGCAAAGATAACATAACTGCTCTGGGATTACTTCTGGGAGATAACTGACAAAAAGAAAAGTCGTATTTGAAATTCTTTCTTCATTTTTAAGTAAACTCTGTTCCATCAGTGTTTATATAATTTCTTTTTTTTTTCTGTTCTGGAAAATATTTGCCAGATTTTAGAAGGATGCCTTTATAGAAATATTGCTTAGTTCCAGAATCATACAGACATAGGTTACAGGAAAAGAATTACAAAGTTTGAACTCATCTAGACCCTATTGTGGAAGAACCACAACCTGGCAAAATAATTGTTTGCATAAATATCCTGCAAGCCACAATATGGGGTCTTTACTACATAACTGTAGACAACTTGGATTTCAAAACATTTTCCCACATTCTCTTTTCAGGATACAAAGTTGAAACCATTGGCTCTTTCACTAAAAATGGAAAAAAATGATAAATTTATCAAAGTCCATACTTGAAGCTTTTTATTATATTTAAGGGCCATTATTCTATTAAAAGAAAATTTCTTACAAATGGTCATTTAATCAAATGTCATTATTATAAAATTGAAAAATGTGTATAATTTTTTCCTTCAAGTTTGAGATACTGCATATTAATGACTTTCCAGATATTGAATCTTCCCTGTTTTCCTCAAATAAGTCATTTATGATCAAGGCATATTACTTAAAATATATGGTTGCATTTATTAGCCAATATTCTATGTGGGATTTCCATATGTACATTCTTAATTGAAATATGTCTTTCGTTTTGGTTTTAGTTTGGGGGCTAAGAATAGGTTTTTGGTTCAAGTATTATGTTTGCTTTGTTAAGCTGAATTGTGAATCATACCACTTGCTATGTTCTGAAACAATTTAATGGTACATAAATTTTCTTTGAAATATTTAAATAATTCACTTGTAAAAATCTAACGTATTGTATGTAGACTATTTGATAAGTGTTTAAATTTGATCCTTGGTGATTAGTCCACTCATATTAAATGCTTCATACTGAAGCAGTTTGGTATTGCATACCATTGGGCCTGGTACTTTGTAATAGTAGTAACTTTCTTTATGTATTTATCATGTTCTCTTTGTTTTACCATTTGTTTCGCCTCTAGGTAGATTTTCCAAAGTTTGTTTACTCTTTCTCCCAAAGAACCATATTTCACTATTTTCTAAATATTCGGCTCCTAGATTAATTAATCCCATAATTTTCCATTACGGTACTTCTTCTGAAATAACTATAAATGTCTGTATTTATATAAGTAGCAGATGTTTAAAGAAAGTTTTCTATAATGTGTATAAGACAAAGTATTTTATGTAATATTGTTTCTGTTTGGAGTCTCTAATGAATCATTAAACTCTCAAACCTCCTCTTTACTATAAAGCAATTCTCAGCCTGAAAGGGAAGAGAGACATACAAACAAAAAACTATAACACAGACACAGATAACAAATAATTAGCATATTCGCTAATAAGTATGTTCCAGAGAGATACAGAGGGGATTACAGAAACTCAGATCTGAGTTCAGTTATCCATCTAGGACTGGGGGAGTCAGGGAAACACTCTTGGAGGAAAGTGATATTTGAGCTTGGTGCTAAAGAATGCATAGGAAATTCAAGCAAAGCTGGGAAAGGGGAAGGGTTAAGGCATTCCAGGGAGAGAAGAGAAAAGGAACAAAAGCATAGAAATGAGAAAAGGCATTGTGTGTGCTGGGAACCATTGCCTGCCATTGGGGCCTGCTAGTGAGAGATAAGGTCAGGCAGAGAGGAAGCCCTCCGATGCCCCGCTCAGGAGTTGAACTCTATCCTAAGTGACAAAGGTTTAACCACAAAGGAGATTTGAAGTTGGGCAAATTTCCCTTCGGGCTGTATGGAGGATGTATTTGAGAGACAAGAGAATGGGAAACAGATGAGGTAGAGTGGAAGAGTGATTGAGAGACGAGAAAGTAGAGATTAGAAATTTTTTAAAAATTTGTATTGGGGTATAGTTGATTTACAATGTTGTGTACAGCAAAGTGAATCAGTTATACATATATCTACTCTTTTATTTTTATTAGGTTCTTTTCCCATATAGGCCATTACAGAGTACTGAGTAGAGTTCCCTGTGCTACACAGCAGGTTCTAGAGATTCGAAAGTATTGATCGTGGCTTCAAGAAGTTTTGGGATTATAAGGAGAGAAGCAAATTGGATGGTGGCTGGTGGGAGCAAAGGTCAAAAAAGGTTTGGAGGATTTTGTTTTTTAGGAATGGAAATATATTTCTCTTCTTACATGCTGAGGAGAAGGAACTGATGGAAAAGGGGAGTTAGAAAAGAAAGAGTTGTTCTTCCCAGATGGCCTCTCCTAGGGTGGAAAGTGGTCCATCCACTTATCTCCTGTTTCTACGTGCCCCTACCCTGTGCTCAAGCCTTCGAAGCGGGTGCTGTATGTAAGCTTTCTGTATGTTATGTTTAAAATCAGTCACTCCCAGGATGAAAGCAGATTTCTTCTGAAGCTATAGATATTTAGAGTGTGCTTCTGTCTTGGTGTCATAAAGAGAAATGGTTAGTTAAGGCTGATCACAAATGAGTCTGTTTCAATTGGAATCATAAAGAGCATGCTCGCTTTAGCTGCAGCACTGCTGCCACCTGCTGGACGCCTTCAGAACAACAGCTTTTCAGCGCTCTTCCGCTTGTTTTCCTTCTGTACTTCTTGAGCAGCAAGACCCATTATTTAAAGTCGCACGGGCACACTCACCAAAATACAATTAGACATTTATAGTTCCCTGTTTGTTAATCAGGCAGTAACTATCTACGGGCAGTGCACCACACAGCCGCATGCTTGGGTCATCCAGACCAGCCAGCATCCTCAACTCGGGCAGCATCACCTGGGTAATGGTTTGATTATTAAAAGAAGTATCAATGCCATAGTAAAGAAGCTATTTACTGAATTCCTAACTTCATCCTCTAAGCCATTACCATAATAGATATGAATTTCATTTGAACTGTTATTACTAATGTTTGCTTCTCAGAAGCTAGCATTACTACTCTCCAATACAGAGGGTAATTTATAAAGAAACACAAATTGAAGAAGATATTTTTAATTTTTAACCTACTTCCCCCACCCCCAGTGGAATAGTATCTGGGGGCTCTCTGACCTCTCACTTTATAATTTTGAACAATTTAAACAGTTTAGGTCATTGGTTTGAATTAGAGATAGTGAAAGATTTTTTTTTTTTTTCTAAAAGCAAAGTAGCCTTGATACACAAAAGGCATCTACTGTTTTATGTCATTTGGCAGATTTTGAGAATGGAAATGCCAACTTCAACTGCTTAGACTTGGTTCAGTTTTCCTAATCACCCAAATGATGGCAGCATATCCAAATTTTATTGAATTGGAACACAAAAGGGAAAAGAATTCACCTCCACTTATTCAGTACTGCTAAATACTACTTTCCTAAACTTAGCTCCATGTAATTTCAGTCTTCAAAGGTTTGTAATCCTAATACTAAAATGTTTTATATTGTGAACAAAGGACTACATAATCACCGTAACCACATCTGCAATTTTCCTACTAGTAAATGGCATTTTGATTAGCACATGGCTCCTTCCTTGGGCGTTAAGAGACCAAGTAGTCATTTCTAGATCAGTACCATCCAGTAGAACTTTCTACCATGGCGGTAATGTTATACCTATGCTGTCCAAAACAGTAGCCACTAGCCACATGTGGTTAATGAGCACCTCAATGTCCTAGTGCAATTAGAGCTACTAGCATGTAGCACTACTACTAAGTGTGGTAGTGCTGCTGAGGGATTCCTTTTCTTTCTTTTTTTTTTTTTTGCGGTACGCGGGCCTGTCACTGTTGTGGCCTCTCCCGTTGCGGAGCACAGGCTCCGGACGCGCAGGCTCAGCGGCCATGGCTCACGGGCCCAGCCGCTCCGCGGCATGTGGGATCTTCCCGGACCGGGGCACGAACCCGCGTCCCCTGCATCGGCAGGCGGACTCTCAACCACTGCACCACCAGGGAAGCCCCGGGACTCCATTTTTAATTTGATTGACTTTGAGTTAATTTAAACATAGAGAGCCAGTTGTGGTAGTAGTTACCATACTGGAGAACACAGTTCTAGTTCTAGATGATACAAATAACTTGGTCAATGGGTCAAAATTTTTCTCCTAACATCCAACTGATCAATGTTACTTTGTAGGTTAAAGCTTGCTCAGCTATTTTAAGTGCATTTACTCAGAAAATGTTGTCTCAGAATTAAACCTTTTTTGTTGCCATATTTTTTTTTAATCCAAGTATAGTTGATTTACAATGTTGTATTAGTTTCAGGGGTACAGCACAGTGATTCAGTTATACAGAGATATTCTTTTTCAGATTCTTTAGGTTATTACAAATTCTATAGGTTATTACAAAATATTGAGTGTAGTTCCCTGTGCTATACAGTAGGTCCTTGTTAGTTATCTATTCTATATATAGCAGTGTATATATATTAATCCCAAATTCCTAATTTATCCCTCCCCCCTGCTTCCCCTTTGGTAACCATAAGTTTGTTTTCTATGTCTGCGAGTCTGTTTCTGTTTTGTAAATAATTCCTTTGTAACATTTTTTTAGACTCCACATATAAGCGTTGTCATATGGTATTTGTCTTTCTCTGTCTGACTCACTTCGCTTAGTATGATCATCTCTAGGTCCATCCGTGTTGCTGCAAATGGCATTATTTCATTCTTTTTTATGTCTGAGTAATATTTCATTGTATAAATACACCACATCTTCTTTATCCATTCACCTGTGGATATTTAGGTTGCTTCCATGTCTTGGCTATTGTAAATAGTGCTGCAATGAACACTGGGGTGCATGTACCTTTTCAAATTAGAGTTGTCTCCAGATATATGCCCAGGAATCCCTCTGGGTCTTTCTAAAGCTCACCACTGGCACCCCCAACCCATGCCTTCCTATCTCTTTATACTGATGATTCTTTGTTGCTTTTGTTGCTCTTTGGTCATCCCATCCATTTGCTGCTTTTGCCCATTGACCTCTGTGTTCTACACATTCTCCCCGAATTATCCCATTCACCTCATGGCTTTAATTCCCATTTCTCTGCTGTTGATTTTTTAATCTGTAGCAGCAGCCCTGACCTGGCTATGGCCCTCAGCACATATCCAGCTGCCTAGTGGATATCTCCACTTGGGGGCCTCCAACAAAATACTCAAAACTGAATTTGTGTTCTTCTAGGTGGGCTCTTTGAATAGGCAATATTACAGCCAATTAGTTTCCACGGCAGGTGCGGAGCTCCTTCACTGTCTCCCATGTAATCCATCACCACATTCTATTAATTTTAGCTCCTGATAATTCTCAAATCCATCTCCTTTTTCTCCATCTTTGTGATTACTGCCCTGTTCAATCTTTCATCATCTCTCTCCCAGGGCAGCAGCCTTCTCAATGGTTTCCTTACTTTGTCTGCCTCAAATCCTTTCTCCACACAGCCATGTCTTTTTAAAGACAGCTTCTCCATTTAACACCCTCCGATGGCTCCTGAGTCGCCTAAGCATCAAGTCCAAGCCTCTTGCACTGTGTCTTGCAGTGTTTCCATGACCTGCTCCACCAACTAACCAGCCCTGACCCTTAGCCGTCTGGCCTCATGCTTTGTCCTGCCATGATTGCAACTGCTTGTAACTCCCTGGAAACCTCAGTGCATTTCTTTTCTTTCTTTTCGAACCTCTAAGGGTTTATTCATTCGGCTCCCACCCTTGGAACATTTGTCTGCCGTCCCTGTCCCAAGACACATGCCCCATTTCCGGGCTATTTTCTCCCTATTCAGGCGCAACTCAGACAGCCTTTCCTCTAAGAAGCCTTCTTTCAATTCCCAGGCTAGACAACATCACCCTACTCAGGCTTTTTGCATGTCTTATTTTTGCAATTATAGTGGTTGGTTTCCTCACTCAGCTACTTGAAAGCAAGGATTTTATCTTATCCAACGATTGCACCCAGTAGATGGTCAAAATTTTTATCCAACTTTTAAATGAAACTCATGATCCCATTGTAAGAACTGGTTCTCTCATCATAGTAAGTGTGTAGGAAGTGGAGGGTGAGGGTCTTTTTTTTTTTTTCGGTACGCGGGCCTCTCACTGTTGTGGCCTCTCCCGTGGCGGAGCATAGGCTCCGGACGCGCAGGCTCAGTGGCCATGGCTCACGGGCCCAGCCGCTCCGCGGCACGAACCCGCGTCCCCTGCAGCGGCAGGCGGGCTCTCAACCACTGCGCCACCAGGGAAGCCATCGAAAAGGTCAGTTTACATTTTTAACCCTACTTGAGTAGAAACTAAGATTTCACATACATACTTTTAATGATCAAATCTTCAAACCTAAAATTGAGTTCTTTTTATACATCATGGTAGGAAGGATATGTATGTGTAGATGTAGGATAAAATTGGAACAAAATTATATCCTTTTAGGTAACAGAACCCAGAGATGAATAAAAACAATAGGACGGGCAAATAGTCAACTGAGACCACTGTATGAGGACATTAAGGTCCCATAGGAACAGTCAGCAAAGGCACTAGCTTCAAGAAAGGCTATCAGTAAGCAACTGAGCAAACGTATTCATTCTTTGGATGTCAGCTAAACTCTTCCCAAGCCACCCCGGTGTTTGCTTAATGGTCCCACTTACAAACACTTATGGGGCAGAGATGGAGGATATGCAGAGGCTCGAGAACGGGGGTCCCCCACACCAGAGCTGGTTCCCCCACCACTGTTGACTGCCCAGCTTGCTAGTAGCAGAGACCAATACCAATGTCACCTGAAGGCTGATTACCATAGACCCCTTCTACCTTACAGGGAAAAATTACATGCCCTCACTAGAGTAGATGCTTGTTCCGGATATAGGTTTGCCTTTTTGCCTACTATACTTGTCCGAACACCTTCACGTGTGGTACCTTATTTACCTTCCCGTTCTCCCATAGAGCGTGGCTTCGAACAAAGAAACTCATTTTATGGAAAGAGAAGAGAAGCGATCATACCACAGCCAAATAGTTTATTGTTCTTACCATCTACCTAGATAGAATTGGCCTATTGAAACCTCAGCTATAGAGCTAATTCTCTGTAAAGTTTCTCTGCAGTGTCCAACAGGATGTGGTGTGTACATAAAATCAGCAACAACCATTTGATTCTGTTTCTCCCACAGTCGGAATATGTGAGTCCAGGATCAAGCACGAAAATAGGAAGGGCTTATCTATTATACCTAATAGCTTATTCACAAAATTTTTACTTCCCATCATCATACCTTTGAACTCTGGTACATTCCCACAGGAAGTAACAATTATTTCCCAACTGGAAACTAGGATGGCCACTTGGTCATTTGAGTGTCATCATTTTATAGAACAAATAGACAAAGAAGGAGATCACAGTGCTAGCTAATGTTATTGATCCCAAATAGCAAGATGAAATTTGGTTGCCACTATGTAGGGACAGAAAGGGAGGGGTGTGCCTGGAGCCTAGAGGATTCTATGGGATACCCCCTGATATTTCCATGTCAATTAAAGAAGACAGTGGCAACTCAATTAAGGTAGCATTGCTGAGAACTTAGATCCTTTAGGAATGAAAGTTTGGGGTATTTAGGTAAAATATCCTAACCAGCTAAAGTGCTAACTGGATGCAAAGATAATGGGAAAAGGAAATTACAAATGTAAACTGAAGTTATAAATGTAACTTTTCAGACTTTCCTTATCCACTCTGTCTCAGGTTATCTACCCACCTCATCGCTCTTTAGCCACTGGGCCTGCTTTACTTTTCCTCCTAGCCCTTATCTCTCCCTGAAATCATATTCTGTCTATATACTCTTATTTTTTTTTTTACCATCTTTGTGTCACTGAGTGTAAACTCCACAAGGCCAAGGTATCTGTCTTTGTTTACTGCCTTCTATCTTATGCCAAGAACAGTGAGTCCTCAACACTTAGTGAGTCTCAGAAAACATTTCTTAAATCAATGCACTGGTTCATATCTTTTCCTTTTTATGTCTTCCATATTTTAGTCTCTGCAGTTTTTAGGTTTAACATAGAACAAAACGGCTGACCCTCTCCCAAACAAGAGAGAGTTCTTCCTGCCTGACCGCCTTTCAGCTGGAGACGTTTTTCTTCCTGCCTTCGGACTTGCACTTAAACATCAGCTCTTCTTGGGTCCTAAGCCTGCCAGCCTTTGACTGGAACTTCAATTTTGGCTCACCTGGGTCCCCAGCTTGCTAACTGCAGACCCGTGATCATCGTGTGAGGCAATTCTTACAATACATATATACCTGTGTTATATGTATATATACACATATATATAAGCAAACGAAACCCCAGACATATTCTACTGATTCTGTTTCTCTGGAAAACCCTGACTAATACACAGAGGTTGTCAGTTTTTCCTGTAAATGACGCAGAGATAAACATTACGCATGTCAGACTATCTCACAAGCGAATTCCATTGGTCAATTTCCTCAGGACCATGGTTACAGATGGTTTCATCCTAGTTACCACTGCTGTTAGACACAGACAGACCTCAAGGATCCTACAGATCTTGGCTCACTAAGTTCATTCAAAGGTGCAGACAGAGATCAACACCCTCAAGTTAAATGGAATAGCATTTCAGTAGTACTTTGCAAACCAAGTACCTTCTGACCTGCATCCCCATTTGATAGAGACTGTCTCAGTGCAAAGCCTGTCAACACTAAGGGTCGCTTTCCTCACACACCTTCCTGTTGCGGTTACAGTGTGTGTGTCACCCCATCTTTGAACTGTGTTTTCTAAAAATGCGTTCATTTGCTTTGATGAGATGGTTTCAATAATGAATAAATGTCTCTCTAACGTTTGAAATTACTTAAATCAAGGGTTTTTTTTTTTCCCACTCAGAGATTTCCAGGCAGTGCGTACATTTTAAATTCCAAGACATTTTTGATGATACTTAAAGGAATTTCATTTGTAGGATACTGAGAAATTGACACTTGAAATACAGGAATCAATTTTGTGGGATTTTGTTTTGTTTTGTTTTCTTATGCCTAAAAGGAGTCTAAAATAGGTATCTTTTTCTCTGTGCTGATTAGATGTTTATTGGAATATAAGAGAATAAATTATAACTCAGTCTCCTCCAGCTGCACTGTATTTTATTTATACAGTTTTATTGATTGTAAGTCAGAATTTCAGAGACAGAAAGAGAGACATCCGACAAAGTTGTACGTCAATTAAAAGTTCTTTTTGTTCTGCCTTTGCCACTCTTCTTTGGCATCACTCTGTACCTATTTTCTTTGGATAACAGAGACTAATCTCAGCCCTTTTTACATCGTCAGTGTCTGCTGGCACAAAATAAGTGCTAAATAATGATTTTTGATGATCGCAATTACTTTTTACTTAAGTGATAGTAGAATTACACGTCAATGCCTTATACAAAGGTAATCAATCAAACACTGGTATGGGTTTGACTTACCTGCCAAAATTTATACTCTTTTGAGTAATTCTCCTCACTTTGTGCCTGGAGATTTTGGTGGCTTTTGTTTGTGTGTTTGCCAAAAAGGCACACTGTCCTCCCTCTCTTAGATACTTGTATTTTTACACTAATATTTTTATCTCATTGGGAGTTTATTTGTCAGTGTGTGGGCTCATCCATGTGACTCCCCTGCAGAAAAAGATATGGTAGATTGTTTTCTAAAGGTTTTTGAGACAAACTTATCTCTATCTCCTCTTTTTAAAATTTTCTTAACTACTTCCATTAGGCTTGAGTTGGTATTCCATATAACATACAATCTCCAGGCTCTCAAAGACAGGCCTGTCACGTGTCCTGTTTCTGTCTAAGCTTCATTACGTGAGTGTGGGCACCAGTGGCAGGCAGGGCTCCTCCCTAAAGTTGATTCAGTGGAACCATCAGTTCAAGCAAGTGGGTGTCTTCTGCTTTTACAATTTAGAGAGGAAACATATTATAAAGGAATAGAAAGATCTATTAGCTTGAATAATTAAATGTGAAAGATAACATTTATCATTGTAAGATTTCTGATGAATGTCAAGCGTGTCTTTTGCTAGGTACTGTAACCAATTAAAGATCAAGGAACAAAAATATTTGAGACCAGGAAGCTCTTGATTAAAGAAAGATATGAAACTCACAGAAAAAAAAAATCACAGAGAGAGCCAATGTAAAGAAGATACTAATACAATTGTTACCAGTTGCAGGAAAGTCATGCTGAGGACAATGCCAAAATATTTAAAAGTCACCTGGCTAACTTAGATAAGTCAGATGTTAAATATTCAGACGAAATATCCACTTCAGTATTTTAAATTTCAGGCTCTAGTCTCCCAAGGACAGCACCAGAAATTTCATTGCTAACAATTTTAATATGCACAGGAAAGTGATCAGATGGTATGCAATACAAAAAGAATTCCTGAAATCACAAAGTGCTTTCTATGAGACAGGCTTTAATGGCATTTCAAAATTTCCCCCAAAAGGCAGTTAAAGATGTTCTTTCAAAACAGGTCAAGCATATCACAAGAAAAATAAACTCACCCCGAAAGGAGTGGCGATACAGACCGTGTAGAAAATTTTACTTCCTCTGGTCCAGTCATGTGAAGGGTTCTCTCTCCCATCTCATCCACAAGGAAGGCAGAGATTTGGAAGTAGAGTTGGATGTGTGATCTGCTGGCAAGAACCATCTAAAGTGAAAAGGACTTTGAAGATAGAAGGGATGCTGACACCATCCCTCTGACAAGAGATTAGAGCAAAGACTCTCTCTGTAAAACTCAAAGGTATGTTCCTGATTATGCCGGTCAACACACTCTCAAGCATGCAATGATTAGATAAACATTATTTTTGCTCATTTATAATTCTTGACCCTGTCAGGTGCCAGGTAGTTGGAGACTGTGTATAGAAATCATATGCATTTATGAGTGCTTATTGACCTAATCTTTTAAAAATCAAGCTCGTATTTCTATAGTACATCCACTAGTTCAAACTAAAGCAGTGCAGAAAAGATAAATAAATAAATAAAGATATTAACAAGAATTACATATGCATCCAAGCATTTATATATCTAAACAGTTTTAAGAACCATAAAAATGGTTGAACCTCGGGTTAGAATTATGGGAAAACATAGAAGAAAGACTAATGATGTATTAAAAGAGCTATCCAATGAGCAGCAAGGCCAAAATGAACCTGCATGAACTTCTCTGCATCTTCCCTAGAGAACCCTGAAAAACAAGAAAAATTGGAAATAGGAAGAGTGAAACTAATCATCTAGAATTGCCAGGTAAGAGTAATCATCTAACTGTAATAAATGTGGAAGGATAGAAAAGAGATATCTTGTATAACCATGAGCACAGCAATGCAAGGATAAAACATGCCAAACGATTATAATATCTGTGTATATTGATCAAGATTTGTCGGAATGGTTAATGTTTTAAAAGACTTAGTTTTTATTAGTTTTTATTATAATTCAGTATCATAGAGGATTTAATTTTTGGTGTTGGATTATAAAAATTTGATTATGATTATAATATTAGTTATTTGGAGGAATGGTCTTCCTTTTATTTAATGAAATATGATATTCTCCCACTGGATGGCAGCAATGGCTCAAAAACCAGAGGAGTTTTGAGACGAGCACCTTGCAGTGTTGAAAGTCCCACTTAAAGGATAAGTACAAACCAAACATAAGAACAGATAACTACTAAACTGCAATAATCTAGTTAAGTTACTCATGACACAAAGAATATAATTTCATGAAACTATAGTGCAGAGAAATGAGCAATTTTTAAAAAACGGTATGGGCTTTTGTCTAACGTTTTATTGGCAATACTGATTATGGTTTCTTACGTTAGAATAAGAAAACCAGTTCAAATGGCATCATACTTACAAATAGATTAACTTCCATCAGACACACAAGTAAGCTCCAAAGAAATGTCAAGGCACTTCTCTTATCCAGAACAAATTTTAAAATTAATAATTTATTTTGAACTATTTTCAAGTAGGAATAATGTCATAACTATCTCAGTGTCCCCTACACCCAAAACATTGGCTGGCACCAATAGATATTCAAAAAAAAATTATTGAACAGAAACAAACTGAAGATATATCCAATTTTATATGGATATGCAAATGATGTAAAATTCCCTTCCAACCATCCCTGGCTTTCCATCTTTGCAAATGTTGTAAAGGAATGTCAGCGTTTATTTATTCACTCTACAGAAGTATTGAGGACTTACCATATATCGTATGTGCTGAGCATTTAAATATAAATAACACCAGGTTCTTGCCCTCGGGAAATTAATACTCTTATGGAGTAGATACTTGTAAACAAATAATTTTAGAAGCCTCTGGAAATACTTATAGATACACACATATACAAACTGCCGTGAGAGAAGAGAGAAAGGAGCAATAATTTCTAATAACAGATGGGTCTTAAAAGTCTTCAAAAAGAAGAAACATTGAGGTTTTTTGCAAGCTGTTCACCTAACCATCAAAATATATAAATCTGTCACGGGTCAGCAGCGTAAAATATCAGAACCATGGTACCTTCCAGAGAAAATGTAGAATTGTAAGTCTTATAGCTCCTGTTAAAATTCAGGCTAATATAAGGGAGATTCAAAGCAGAGATTCTATAGATAAAGAAAATGTGGTACATGTATATATATATATATATATATATATATATATATATATATATATATGCAATGAAATACTACTCAGCCATAAAAAAGAATGAAATAATGCCATTTGCAGCAACATGGATGCAACTAGAGATAGCATACTAAGTGAAGGTAAGTCAGAAAGAGAAAAACAAATACCATATGATATCACTTACATGTGGAATCTAAAATATGACACCAATCAACCTATCTGTGAAACACAGTCTCACAGACCTGGAGGACAGACTTGTGGTTGCCAAGGGAGAGGGGTTGGGGGGGGATGGAGTAGCAGGTTGAGGTTAGCAGATGCAAACTATTATATATAGAATGGTTAAGCCACAAGGTCCTACTGTATAGCACAGGAAACTATACTCAATGTACTAAGATAAACCATAATGGAAAAGAATATATATTATATATATATATATATATATATATATATATATATATATATATAAAACTGAGTCACTTTGCTGTAAAGCAGAAATTAACACAGCATTGTAAAACAACTATACTTCAATTAAAAAACAAAAGAAAGACAAAGCAGAGATTCTAAGTGTATGAAAGACATTATCTATCAACTTATTTAGAAAATAGGACAGGTTTGGGCCAGATGCAGAATGTGATTTTGCCTCTCCATGTCCCTCTGAATCTTGGTCAAAAGCTGCAGGAATAGGGGGCTCCCCATCCGCAACGGGTCATTAGGAAGAGCCCCACAGAGCTCTTGTGGAAGGTGCTCCTTCTTGGGGTCCCTCTGCTTCTAAGCCCTCCTCCGTTCCCCTCCTGCATCCAGGCTTCTACTGAAGAGCCCTAGCAGATCAGCATCCCCTCATGACTTGTGCCAGCAGCCAGGAGATGCCTCTAAACTCCCTTTGACGTGGTTTACGTAGAATTGAATGGTAGGGAGAGTTCTGTGGTCTTTACTTCTCCTCAAATTCATTTCCATTCTCTCACACAGCAGATTTCAGTGGCTTGACTTTTGTGAATACAATTTCCTGTCAGACATTTATTTTGTTTATTTAGTTCTATTTAGTAAATACAGGAAACACTCTCATAGTCATCCCCCAGACCTAGAACTGTCCGCTACTAGGAGCTAAAAGTAAGAGGGACTCAGAGGCATTTCAACAAATACTGACATTGACACAGAATCTCTCTTCCTTTATTCTAAGAATCCAAAAATAAGGCCCAGGCAATTATGTTTCACATACTTAAGTACACTTCAGCTAAAAATAATGCTGTGTTTTAATATCTGTAAGTTAGAATTCTCATCCAAGCAAAAATATTATGACTCCTTGGGGCTCCATAAACATGGGATGATAAACATCCCTTAGGGAGATTGATCCAATAAAATCTCTCAGCCCCTCAGTGATTTTCCCCTCTCCAATGTAAGTCCTTATTAGGAAAAGTAAGAAGAGAACTGACCTCGTTTGGTCTCTGTTAGGTTATGGTTGTCTGATAAGCAATTGCTACACATTCCCTCCTTCAGGCCCAATTAACAGTCCTCTTAGGGAGACATTATTATCTCTATTTCCCCTAGGAGAAAATAGATTCAAGGGATTAAATAACATTTCAAAGATCACTTAGCCAGAAAAGTTTCAATGCTGGGATTTGAGCCACGGTTGATCTTATTTTAAATGACTACTTCCAGATTTGTGAGATTTAATCTGTTCTTGACACATGTATGGAAGAGTAGACTCTCTTCCTCTAGCCCTGGTTTTGGAGGAAAGGATTGGAGTAATGAGATAATTTTCTACAACGTACAAGATCATGTACATCCAACATCACATTAATAATTAAATATGGTTTAATCGTACATGTGGTTATGTTTGGGTGCAGGTGAGACTCACAATTCAATAGCAACAAAGAGAATGACTTGGTATTTAGATTATAATATCTAGACTGTACACCATATCTTCTTTACTCTCTTTGAATATATTGAAACAAAACCACTTTAATGTAAAATGGCTTAACAGTGAAGTAATAGAATGTCCTTGGTTTTTGGTGTGTGTTTGGGTCTTCCTGGTGTTCCAACTATATTCTTGGTCAGGAGATTAGAGCTCCTTCCCAAGACCCTATAGGTTGATATTATTGCCTTCTCTTATCTTTTAAGTTACCTGCCAATCAAGAAGATGGACAATGGCCTTTGTTTTTCATATAGGAGGGCAGGACATTCCAGGTCTTTCCTGGCTCAACAACTTCTCTGAGTTGGTCTTGGGGCTTTAGCATCTCTGTCTCACTTGGTGAGGATGTTGTTGTGGCTTAAGGTGACTCTTTGAGATGCAAGAAAGTAACCCTCACCTCCAAGTTCTGACTCCATTTGTATTTCTCAACTCTCTGCTCCTGTCATGGCTCGTCTGATATCTTAATTTTGGTACCAGATTAGTCCTTTCATAAGACCCAGCCTAAAAGCAGGCACTGTTCTTCATTTTAAATTTGCTCTTATATTTGTGTTAAACCCCTCTGATTTTCTTCCTAGGGAAGCCTGCATAAATTTAACTACAAAAGTCCCTTTTGACCTCTATATGTCATTGGTGCTCAAAATATGTTATCAGTAAAATAGTTTTTGCTGCAAGTAATAAACACCTGGATTCCAATGGTGATATCATCAAGGATCCAGGCGCTATCCATCTCTTCTCTGCCATTCTCTGGTTTGGTTCCATCTTTAGGCTGGTAGCAATATAGCTGCAGCGATTCTAGTTTTCTCATTCTGGTACAATATCTAGAAAAGAGGAGACTATCCTTTCCTTGAAGCTCTCTCTTTGGAGCCAGGAAAATATTCCCTGGAAGCCCCTGCAGACCTCTCCTCGTGTCTCATTGGTCGTTTGCCCATTCTGGATCCACTCACTGTCAAGAGGTATGGACCTGCCATGATTGGCTTAGGCCAGTTACATGGGTAGAATGAATGTTGGAGAATCAACTACAATATTCGTGTGTAGAGAATTTTTTCCAATTATTATAGATAATGGTGATGTTACTGTACTATTTGGTTGTGGGCTTAGTGTCTTGACACTAGAGTCTATTGAAAACAGAGAAATATTTTATATAGTCTAATGTTACTATTGGTTGCAAAACTGTAAAATATGTTTAATGCAATGTTCCTGTTGTATTTATAGGTCCTACCACATGCTGGAGCTCTCTCATATAATGCCAAGAAATGTATCCGAGACTAAAATGTGAATGAATTGTATTATCTACTTCATCCTTTTAGGACAAACATGCAGCCTTAAAAATGTAGGAGGATAAGTGATGCTTTTTACTGTTGCCTAGTTGTAGCGGAGGTCCAGGGGCTGAAAAAAATTCACAGGGATCAGTCTGGTTCTGCAGACATGCTAAGAGATTGTGATACTGATTTTACCAGCATTAGTAGATCATCCACCTCCATAACATTAAGAAAGAAATTGAAGGCAACAGTAGATACCTTTGATGCGGTTTATCAGTGCGTGTGTGTTCCCTTCCCTTGCTATGAGTGAGTGGAGAGGGGAGCTTATGCTATGTGAGAGGAGCTGCAGGAGTACGACTCAGGGAGCTTGGCATATGCTTATCAGTATTTGGAGGAGATGGAGGCTGGTGCCAAGATGGACACCTGAAAAGGTTTAAGAGGAAGCTACTGGCCAGCCATTCTGAAGGCAGAGCAAGGGGAGATTAAAACAATAAGAGGGAGCGACTTCTCCACTAAGAGCAAGGATGAGATGTGCGTTTCCCACAATGATCAAAACTCACAGGAGGACGGCAGGCTTGAGACCTCTCAAAGGTGATTGGGTAGTCTTAAACCATAGAGCTATGAAGAAACAAGGCGAGTGGGATGTGGTGGAAGCCAAAGGAAGAGAGTGGGCAGCAACAGCAAACATTTCTAAGATATTGAGTGACCATTGGATTTTTAAAATTTTATTTATTTATTTTTGGCTGCATTGGGTCTTCGTTGCTGCGCACGGGCTTTCTCTAGTTGCGGCGAGCGGAGGCTACTCTTTGTTGTGGTGCATGGGCTTCTCGTTGCTGTGGCTTCTCTTGTTGCAGAGCACGGGCTCTAGGCGCACAGGCTTCAGTAACTGTGGCACGTGGGCTCAGTAGCTTTAGAGTGCAGGCTCAGTAGTTGTGGCGCACGGGCTCAGTTGCTCCGCGGTATGTGGGATCTTCCCAGACCGGGGCTCAAACCCCTGTCCCCTACATTGGCAAGTGTATTCTTAACCACTGCACCGCCAGGGAAGCCCCGTTGGATTTAGTATAAAGCTCATTGGCACCTTTGCTGGTGAGGGAACAAGCCAGGCTATAGCAGGTTGCATTTTCATGGTGATCAATTATAGGTTTGATGGAGAGCAAGGGAGGACATTTTTTAAATCTGTATGTGTTATTTATTTTATTTATTGCTACATAGCAAATTACGCCAAAACTTAGCCACTTAAAACAGTGCACATTAATTATTTGACAGTATCCATAGTCGGGGATTGGTCCTCTGCTTCAGGGGGTCTTAGAAGGCAGTAATCAAGGTGTCAGCCAAGAGTGGAATCTCATCTGAATGCTTGACTGGGAAGAAACTCTTCCCAGGTACGTGTAGTCATTGGTAGGATTTAGTTCCCCCAGAACTGTTGGACAAAAGGGCCCAGTTCCTAGTTGGCTGTTGACAAGAGGATGCCATCAGTTTCTTGCCACAGGGGCAGATCTGGGGGAAAATTCACTTCCAAGATTTTTCAGGTTGTTGGAAGGACTTCGTGGTTGCAGGACTGAGGTCTGTGTTCCCTTGCTGGCCATCACTTGGAGGCTGGTCTTCATTCCTAGAAGCTGCCTGGATTCTTCATCATGTGGTCCCCTCCATCTACAGAGCCAGCAATGGCATGGTGAATCCTTCTCATGTTTCAGGTCTCTCTTACTTCCTCTTTTACCACTAGCCAGAGAAAGCTCGTTGTTTTTAAGGACTGATGTGATTAGACCCACCCAGATCATCACCATATCTTGAGGTCAAGTGTGCCATGTAACATAACATAATCATGAGAGTCATATCATATTATATTCATAGGTTCTGGGGATTAGAACTCAACATATTTGGGGGCCCACTTAAGAAATTCTGCCACCACAGGCAGTTTGATTCATTAAAGTGTGGGAGCCAAGAAAGCAATACAAACTGCCAGAAAGATGCAAGTCACAATGGTGTGTGACAGCAGGAGGTGGTGATCATTGGGGCCCATCATACCATGGTCTGCCAGCCACACCATCTAATGTTCTTATTTTCTCTGCAAAGTAGGAGGCTGAGAGTAAGCAGGAGTCGCTATGACCAGAAGTTTAGGAAGAGAGGGGAAATTTTCAAATAGTCACAGCGGAGAACAATGAAGTCCACAGACTAGGGAAGCGCAGAAGGATTGCTGGACAGTTCCTGATGATGCCTTGAAGTTGGAGGTTAGGAATTTCGCTTATGCTTCCAGTTTTCAAAAATCTCAGTCTAATTTATGTAACATAGATACAAGATGGCATTTATAGATTTCTGAATGATCTGAGGGACTTTGATTAATTCAGTTATAGCAGACAGGCCATTCTTTGCAAGACCGTCTGATGGACAGCCATGGCCCCAAGGAGATATTCCACCCAAAGTCCACAGATTTACACCGTTTATTTTAGGGGAAAATAACCAAAATTTTAGTCAATATCATAGTACAATTAAAATTTGAAATTACTACTAAGAAACGCAAGGCATAATTGGATAAATGTTTAGTGTTAAAACAATTGAGCCGACGACATTAAGTTAGCAACTACGTTATTAGATTTCAAAGTTTTGTTAGGATTCTCCAGTCTTGCACAACTTGAACAACTGTGCATAGAACAAAGCTATGGAATACTCTTCTGAACTTAGACAAGTTACTTAACTTTTCTGAGCCTTAGTTTCTTTATCTGAAAAACTGGAACAATAATATATCTCTCACGGATGAATTATAAGTACTAAATGAGACCACATATGTGATTAGCACAGAGTAAACAATATATATATTGCATTTACTTATTATAAATGTGTTTTATTGCTCAATTTACTCAAAAAAGAATGATTAATCCAAATGTTGTCATGCTAACCTAAATCATTGTAAAACCAAATCGATGCCCAAGGCCATTTCAAGACCCAAAAGGAACTGAAAGCAAATCTTGGAAATTTTTTTCTTGCTGGGAGGGAAATATGAAAACAAATGCAACCCCCTTTTCCATAATAGACACTTTATCTTAATTTTCTACTTGTTCAAAAGGCCGATTTACCATCACTTATTATGTTCTGATGTTGGCAAAGAACCCAATTAATTCTCTAATGGAATTGACCTATAAATGTTCATATTTCAAAAGGCTTAGTAAATAAATATTAATCAGAGAATCTCACAAGAACTATGAATGAAAAACATGTGTATGAGTTCAAGAAAGAAATGAATGTAATCAGACTGCTACTCGATTTTGAAATTGGAGAAGAGACTAAACGGCTAATTTCATGACAAATGGGAATTACTCATTGCCAAAATACAATGGATGGTTTGTTGTAGGCGCAAAAAAAATGTACGATATTAATTGAAGTTTAATTATATTGGCCTTTCCTGTGGTCTTTTCTGTTCACATAAAACTTGAACTTTGCAATTCAATTTAACTGAAATTGGGCAGTGAAGTGTATTTTAACTTAATATCTGATCTTTTGAAATTAAACCATCACTGATAATCATGAAATATGTTATGGATACATGTGCTATTTTTATACCACAAGCCAAATTTACATTTTATATCATAAGCCTCATTCAAACTACTTTAATGGTACATATACAGAATTAAAGGCTGGAGTGATTATTTGAAATTTGCAATCAGTTTTGACAGCTCGATTCTACTTTTCTCAGGAAGCAACATTTGCTGTAATATAATTCTCACAATTAATTTATTTGGATGAATTAGAACCATCCGATACAACATGGAATTACAAAGACCAACACCGAACTCAAGATCACACACACACACACACACACACACGCACCACATACAAACACCTTGACTATGGTACGTACATGTTTAAGGTAATACTCACTCATTAATTCAATGAGAGAACAAAATTGAGCTCCACATCTTGGTGTCAGGCATTGACCTTTGTTTTAATAGACACAGTATTAAACAAGAAATAGTTGCTGACCTTAAAAACCTCACAGATCAGTCAGAGAATGAAACAGGCAACTGCAATGTCCTGTCATAAGTGTTCCAAATAGAAGGTATATAGGCTCATAGAGGAAAGCCAACTCCTATTCTCCTATCCCAGCCAAGAGACGACTTTTAGGAGGAGACAAAAAATATGGCTGACTCCATACATTGGCATAGATGCCCCCTAGAAAATCTAGTCAATCCATATGTCCTACTGATTATGGGCTTCTAGTCTTCATATATTTGAATTACAATACATTTCTTTTTCAGACATCTAGTTTGCTCTATGAACATCCAGTTTCACCCATCCTCTTCTCATGTAGCTAGACTGAACAAATGAACAGAAAATATAATTTTTGATCTTTAAGTATATCCTGAAAAAACTTAAGAGAGGGTAAAGGGGTTAAAAAAATATGGGAAGATAAACTCTAATGACAAAGAAAGAGAGTTAGTTCAGAGAAGAGTTCTCTACAGAGGTGATGATAAGGATGATGGTGGAGATGGTAATGACATGATGACAATAGGGAGGGAGACAAATGAGGTGGCCAAAGCTTAAGCCAAAAGTTGCCAGACGCTAAATGCAGCTCTGTAATATCTCCACTACATAGTGCTGATTCCCCAGAACAAGTTGTGTCTTGTAACTGATTTGTTAGATGCTTAAATGAAAGACTGTAAAACTGTGAGAATAGCACCATTAGTACTGTTCCTGGTTCTGTTACATTTTGTTCTTTTCCCAAATTGCTTGTTTACTCTTTTAAAAATCTTATTTATGCTTTCTAGGACGGGTCACAATGTATTTTAAGTAAGATCATCACCATCACTATTTCTTATTGAATAGAAAATTTCACAATTCTCAAGGCAAGTAAACAATAAATTCTCATTTTAATGAAGATTTTGACCTACAGCAAATTAAACATGTCTAATCTTTTTTCAGCAATCGAATAAGTTCCCAGCAAGAGACCAGCCAAAGAAATCCCAAGTAATGATTTTCCTTGACGTTAATGTTATTATTTGTTCATCTGGGTAGTTAGTCCTGTTCCTACCCTCACTCCTATCCACCCCCCCACCAAAAAAAGCTTTTAATGATGTGAATCCTTTTCGCTATAACCCTGACACATCCAGGCAAAAAGCAGAGCATATATCTGAAGTAAGCAATTCTCTTAATTCAAGAATAATATAATTTTCACTTCTATTGTAAGTCATGTTATACATCAAGATTAAAGAGAAAAACACTATTGCAAACCTACTCAGTTCTTCTTCTTAAATCCTTTCTACATCCAATAATTCCAACCATCTTTCTCCTCTTTATTTATACCCAAACTAGACCCAATGATAAGGATTTTCCTCTAACCAATAATCATCTTCATAAGACTCAAAAATTTATGTTCATTTTAAAAGGTATACTTCCTAGAAGTAAGTTAACTATTTACTGGTCTATACTAATGTTTTTCGGTATTAAAGTTGTGGTGTTATCCTTCTGGATAATGAAGAAAAACATACATAGATGATTATTTTGACTTTATTGTGCAAAGCCATGGGATAGAAAACGAGCAACCCCAGAAAGTCTTTTGTTTTTCCATTTGCTTTTATATGTCTAGGTATCTGAAAGTGACAATTAAATGATCAAAATATCGACAAGCAAGGTAGACCACGGGTAGCATGAGATTATTTCAATGATTTTAGCGCAGCATATATGAATCTGGCATATATTGCGTAGCTAATGCAAAAGAAAAGATCGGAAATAAAAGTGATGTCCTTCTTAAAATGTGAACTATAAAATATATCGCAATGTATTCCCATTTGTTTATAAACATTGCAAGATAATACCTTGAAATACTAATCTTTTTTCTTTTTCTGTACTTCCTTAAAAGGTACCTCTTCCATTGACAGTCAGAAGCATGCAAGTGCCTAGGGAAGGCATAGAATATTTTTCACAGTGGACTGAAAAAAGAAAGAGTTGATGTTTATATTTTAAAATAAACTTATATGTTAAATTAATGATCCCCTATTCTTGAAAAGTCAAAAACCCTGGAAAGTCTATGATCACAATTACAATTTTTCTATCAGGAATTCATTGCCTAAATGGAAAGAGCAGTATGAAGCTAATAATGGGATTTGCATGAGAAATGCTGCATAATTTGTGTAAAAACAATGCTTTTTCACAGATAGGGGTTTCCAGCCTTTGGAAATAAGTTGTCCTCACATTTTTTTGGCTCATTAAAAAGTATATATGGGGGCTTCCCTGGTGGCACAGTGGTTAAGAATCCACCTGCCAAGGCAGGGGACACGGGTTCGAGCCCTGGTCCAGGAAGATCCCACATGCTGCAGAACAACTAAGCCCCTGCACCACAACTACTGAGCCTGCACTCTAGAGCCTGTGAGCCACAACTACTGAAGCCCGTGTGCCACAACTACTGAAGCCCGCGTGCTACAACTACTGAAGCCCACGCGCCTAGAGCCCGTGCTCCACAACAAGAGAAGCCACCGCAATGAGAAGCCAACGCACCACATCGAAGAGTAGCCCCCGCTCGCCACAACTAGAGGAAGCCCGAGCGTAGCAATGAAGACCCAATGCAGCCAAAAATAAGTAAATAAATTTATTTTAAAAAAAGGACTAACCTATAGCCCATGACTTTGTTTCCTTTATCTTATTACATCTAAAATCGACAGTTATGGTGAGACCAGTTTAAATTGTAGGCTTTCAATGAAAGGTTCACCAGGGACTCTGTTCCACTCCCTTTATTTTTGTTTTCAATTGTATTGTGTCCCTCAAGAAGGTATGTTGAAGTCCTAAAACCATAGTACCTGTGAATGTGACATTATTTTGAAATACTGCCTTTGCATATTTAATTAAGATGAGGTCATTAGGGTGGGGCTTAATCCAATATAAGTGGTGTTCTTATAAAAAGAGGGCTATGTGAAAAGACACAGAGAGGGAAGATGCTATGTGAAGATGGAGTCAGAGATTGGAGTGATGCATCTGCAAGCCAAGGAACACCAGAGATTGCAGGCAACCACCAGAAGCCATGAAGAGGTATGGAACAGATTCTCCCTCAGGGTACTTGGAAGGAACCAACCCTGCTGACACCTTGATTTGGGATTTCTAGCCTGTAGAACTGTGAAATAATGAATTTCTGTTGTTGTTTTTTTTTTTTTTTTTTTTTTTTTGTGTGTGTGTGTGTTTTTTTGCGGTACGTGGGCCTCTCACTGTTGTGGCCGCTCCCATTGCAGAGCACAGGCTCCGGACGCGCAGGCTCAGCGGCCATGGCTCACGGGCCCAACCGCTCCGCGGCATGTGGGATCTTCCCGGACCGGGGCACGAACCCGAGCCTCCTGCATCGGCAGGCGGACCCCCAACCGTTGCGCCACCAGGGAAGCCCAATTTCTGTTGTTTTTAAGCCACCTGGTTTATGGTACTTTGTTACAGCAGCCCTAGGAAACTAACACAGCCTTAGAAATCACTTCGCTGTGCATTCCATTTTCCCCTCATCTTCAGATCTCACGGGGCTCAGATGACAGCAACACACCTTTCTGACTATGTTGCAGTTCATCCCCTTGCTGTTTACTCAATTCTTCCCTGGATCACTTCAGATCATCACCAAGGGAGGAGGATGCCATCGTGTGCCCTTGTCTCTGACTGCATTACATTTAT